>NC_134789.1:9455462-9457962 GCF_046742065.1 Oratosquilla oratoria | reverse complement strand
ATTTTATTTGATTTTTTCTTTTGGTGCAAAATTCGTATGACAAAGGGGTACGTTTTGTTTGAATACAGACCTACAGCAAATTGGTAAAACACGGTAAGTTAGTTTTTTCTTATGTGTGAATCTTCAACAGACCTGTATGTCATATTTACTTCATGGGATTTTAATGGTAACTACATAGTACCAGAGTATCCTACGTCATTACCAACGTACCAAAACTAGGGACTTCCTGACACTTAATGCTGGTGTTACACTATCCGGCGATGTCGGATGCGGCCAGAGTGTAGGTAATTTCATTTAGCTTAATAAAATCACCTGGCGACAGTAGCCAGAATTTTATTTAGCGACGACCACCATCTCCCCCTGGTTAGGATGCTTTTGTAACCTTTTGAGTCTAGTGACTCATAAGGGCAGTGTGGCACCAGCCTAAGAGAAACCTAGTAATGACCGATTTCTTCTTTCCCATAATGTTGTGTATAGATTTTCTTCATCCTTGTGTATTAATCACTTAATAACTGACAACTGGTGGATTTTATAAATATTGTTCTGTCTGACTCTTCGGATCATTGAGCAAGTAAGTGCTAATGACGTGGGAATGTATGGAAATAAGGGTGATAAAAAATCATATCAAAATTATTATCAACAGTATCAAATCAACCCTTTGTATATTTTGTGACGTCACAGAATAAGGTCCTCGCCAGACCGTAACCTGACTTTGTTACGCGTGTGACGTCAAGGCTTAGTAAAAATGACGTCATTTATCAGAAAATTATATTTATTTAATTTATTTATTTATATATTTTTTGGCTGCTACCAGGGAAACCACAAAAACAATAACCAAGAACGAAAATAACGATGACAGCGAGAATAACGAAAACTAATACAACAACGGTGTATACAACAACAACCACAACACTTTTAAAAACAACTACTCCCATCACCAAAAAACAACAAAGATAATGTTAGTACAACCACTGGGCTTACCCGTCCCACAATCGTCAAAGTCCTTATCCACCTGGTCTTCTTACTCGTCCACTTTCTCCTCATTCTCCTCCTCATCATCAACATCACTTATCCACCCCACCACACTACACCCCATCTGCTTCACTCCATTCCTCTATCTTTCCTTCCTCCCTTCTTCTTCCCTCCCTTCCTCCTCCTCTTCCTCCATTTCGTTATGTGTCACATCCAGAAAAAGGAGTATCTAGAGAGCGACTCCAGCCCTTCATAGGGTAATCAGACTTCGGAAGGCGTGGCCGAAGGAACTGTGCAATATTCAGGAGGGCGGTGTTCGGGCCGACTCGTCCACAGATGGTGTCTCTCCGCTTAGGAGGGGCTACCAGCTTGTGGTTCTTTTGTTTATTCATACCGCCATTTAAACATCGATTCATCTTTAAATTCCATGTGGTTCAAGTTTTGTGTTTGTGTGTGCGTGTGTGTGTTTGTGTATGTGTGTGTGTGTGTGTGTGTATGTGTGTGTGTGCGTGCGTGCGTGCGTGTGTGTGTGTGTGTGTGTGTGTGTGTGTGTGTGTGTGTGTGTGTGTGTGTGTGTGAGTGTGTGTGTGTGTGTTTGTGTGTTTATCTACCTATTTGTAACTTACAGGTAAAGAAGGACCTGTGTGTATGCGTGTGTGTGTATATCACCCATGCAACCACACCTACACTCTCACTCAAATACCCACGTCACACACACACACACACACACACACACACACACACACACACACACACACACACACACACACACACACACACACACACACACACACACACACACACACACACACACATATATATATACACACATATACACACACACACACACACACACACACAAAGCCATCCCCCCTCCACACACAAATAAAAACATAAACACGCTGACGCAAACACGATATACTTCGACGTCGTCACAATTAACCATGTGAAGAAAGAACTCAGCATCATAGGAAAAAAATCAAGCGATAATTCGACTTTAATTTTTTTCTCCTCCCTCGCTTTTTTTTTTTTTTACCTTCTTCTCTCTTTCTTTTTTGATTTCTTTCCGCATTTCTTTCTTGCACACTCCCGAAGAGAAGTAAATTTCGAGCACATGACATTAAGGCAATTTCCGGAGCTTGGCGATCGCTTTGACTTGGCAGACTTCTTAGCCGGACGGTCTCTACAGAATTATTCAAAATTGAAAGTTCCATTGGTACATCTTCTTTACATCCTCAGGGCACATAACGCTTCTCTCTCACATGACACCTGAGTGCATGGACTGCCTGGTGGTAGGAACTGTCATCTTGTCTGCTTAGACTCTCAGTCTCCACGGTGAGAATTACGGCAATGGTGGACTACCTCAGTCGAACCCAAGGTGAAGGTAGAAGGAACTCTTAAGTGTTTTGAGTAGAGTTTGCTCAAGACACTGCCAAAGGAGATTTTCAGAAGAGAAGTTAGATATAGAGGTGTAGGATGAAAAGAAAGATTAATCTCAAATCAGATCATATATATATATATATATGTA
>NC_134789.1:9442962-9450462 GCF_046742065.1 Oratosquilla oratoria | reverse complement strand
AACAGGTAAAACGAAGGAAAAGTATAATACAGAGGATACACACACACACACACACACACACACACACACACACACACACACACACACACACACACACACACACACACACACACACACACACATATATATATATATATATATATATATATATATATATATATATATATATATATATAATATTGTGTGTGTTTATAATGCCTCTATATGTGTATATTTATAATCGTTCATTTCCACTTCCGTTTATAGTTTCCCATACGAGACTTGACAAGGAAAGAAAATGGAAGGAAATAAGAATAATGAGTATAAGAAAATAAAGAATATTAAGAAGACAGAATAAAAGGAGGAGGAGGAGGAGGAAGAGGACGAGGAGGAGGAGGAAGAGGACGACTAGGGAAGAAGAAGAAGAAATAAGAAGGAGACTTAACAAAGAAGAAATAAGAGATAAATGAAGATGAAAAAAGGGAAGGAGAGAAAAGATGAAGGACTCGGGACAACGCAAAGTACGAGCAAGGGGAGAATATGGAAATGATGAAAAAGCGAAAATAAGAAGATAAATAAAGGAGAAAGGAGAGGAACTAAATGGAATTGGAAGAGACGGAGGTGGGGGGGGGAGATGTGTGGAGAACATCAAATAAAAGAAGAACGCAACGGAGGAAAAGAAAAAAAAAGGAGAGAAAGAGAAGTCAGGACAGAATAAAGGAAAGGAAATATAAAGATTAGAAGAAAGAAGGTTAAAAATATATAAAGGGGTGAGCAAAGCAAAGGAAACAGCGAATAAGGTGGATAGAAAGAATGAATAAATATGAAAAGCGGTGGGAAAATGCTGCAGGAGAGGTAAAGAGAGAAAGAAGGGGAGATACGAGAGGAAGGAGGAGAAAGGGGAGGAGGAGGAAGAGGAGGAGGAGGAGGAGGAGGAGGAGGAAGAGGAAGAAGTGGTACAGGAAGAGGTGCAGGAGTAAAAGGAGGAAAGTGAGAGGGAAGAAGATGAAGGGAGAGGGACGTGGGATGCGAAGAGAGAAATAGAGAGAAAGAGAGAGGAAGAGAGAGAGAGAGAGGAATATTGGGGCGCACGCTGAAGCAAGAGGGGAAGAGAAAGGGTGAGGGGGAATAACAGGGGAAGAATGAAGGATGAGAGAATAGAACGGATAGGGAACAGGTGATGAAAGAGGGGAGAAGGAGAGGGGCGAAGGGAAGAGGAGAAAAAGAGGGTGAAAGGGGAGGAGGAAAATAGGGGAGAATGAAAAAGGAGTGAGGGAGGGGGAGGGAGTTAGGGAGGCTAGGGAGGGAGAGGAGGCAGAGAAGGGGAGAAGGGAAAGGAGTAGGAGGAGGAGAAGAAAGAGGTGGAGGAGGAGGAGGAAGAGCAGGAGAAGGAAGCGAAGGAGGAGGAAGAGGAAGAGGATGGAGAATATGTGGAGGAAGGGTGATGAAGGCGGAGGAAGAACGGTAAGGAGGAGGAGGAAAAGAAGAAAGAGGAGGAGGTAGAGTAGGGATAGGAGGTGGGGAAGAAGGAGAAGGAAGAGGAGGAGGAGAAGGAAGAGGAGGAAGAGGAAGACGAAAGTGAGAATGAGTAGGGAGAGGAAAGAGGAAAGAAGAGAAGGAAGAAGAAAATCAGGAAGAGGAAGAAGAGGAGCGAAATGAGGATGGGGAAGAGAAGGAGGTGGTGGAGGTGGAGGAAGAAGAGGAGGTGGATGAATAGGTGTGGGAAGGAAATGTGGGGAAGGAAGAAGATGGAGGAAGACGGGAAGAGAATGAAAAGGAAGAGGAAATAGAGGAAAAGAAACAGAGAAAGAAAATTAAAGAGGAGAAGGAATGATGGAGGAAGAAGAGAAGAAAGAGGGAAGGAGAAGGGGGAGAGGAGGAAAATAATGAGAGAATTGATAGAGAGACAAAACAAAATAGAAATGACGAAGGAAAGAGAAGTGAAGTGGAGAAGAGGAAAAGAAGTGGACATCGCTAATGGAGTTAAACAAAAACAAAAAAAAAAGAAGAAGAAGAACGGGAAGAAGAAAACGAGGAGGAGGAGGAGGAAAGAAAGGAGGAGATGAAGAAGGAAGAGGAAGATGAAGAGGAGAAGGAATATAAAGAGGAGGAGGTGGTGGTGGTGGAGAAGAGGGAGGAAGAGAAGGGGTGGAGGTGGAGGAGTAGGAGGAAGATGAAATAAAGGAAATGAAGGAGGTGAAGGAGAAGGCGGTGCAGGAAAAGAAGGAGACGGGAAGGAGGAAGAGGAGGAAGAAGAGGAAGAGGAGGAGGAGGAGGAGGAGGAGGAGGAAGAGGCCAATAGAGACAGGAAGTCCATGTGTGACCATGAATAAGAATAAGGAAAAGGAGGGAGGGGAAGGGTGAGTGAAGCATGAGGGGAGAGGAAGAGGGAAGAAAGGAGAAAAGGAGAGGAAGAAGAGAGGGAGAAGAAAAAAAAGAGAGAAAAGGAAGATTATCAATGATGCATGAGGGAGGATGAGATTAAGGAAGAGAAGAGGAGGACGACGAGAAGGAAGAGGATAAAGAGAAGGAGGAAGAGGAAAAAAGTAAGAAAAGGAAGAGGAGGAGGAGGAGGAGGAGGAGGAGGAGGATAAGGAGAAGGAGGAGATGCAGGAGAAGGAGAGTGCGAGAGAAATAATAGGAGTGAAGAGATGAGAATGGGAGGGGGGGAGGGGAGGGGGAAAGGGAAGAGGGAAGAGAGAAGGGAGTGAGAGATGGGAAAATATTATGAAAAGGAAGGAGAGAGAGAGGGAGAAAGAGGGAGGTGGGGGGAAGGATGCATTTGAGTGGGGGAGAGGAGGGGGGATATTAGGGAAGGGGACGAAAGATGGGGACAGAGGGAGAGGAGATGGAGGGGAGATGTAGAAGGGGAGGGAAGATATTAGAGGAAAATGAGGGGAGAGTTTAGGGGACTGAGGGGAGAGGGTGTCGGGGTAGGGTAAATAGTGAGGGGAGAAATTAAGGGTGAGGGGAAAGGGTGAGGGGAAAAGTGTAAGGTGGGTGGTTGGGATTAAAGGTTAAGAAAAAGGGTGAAGGGAATGGGAGAGGGAGAGGGAGAGGGAGGATGAGGACAGTGAGAAGAGAGAGAGAGAGAGAGAGAGAGAGAGAGAGAGAGAGAGAGAGAGAGAGAGAGAGAGAGAGAGAGAGAGAGAGAGAGAGAGAGAGAGAGAGAGAGAGCATCAGTGAAGTAAGCGAAATCAGGAAGAACGAGTTTAAAACTGCAAAATCGAAATGAGGGGCGAAATGGAAAATATGGTGGAAAATGGGATAAAGGGAGAGAGAGAGAGAGAGAGAGAGAGAGAGAGAGAGAGAGAGAGAGAGAGAGAGAGAGAGAGAGAGAGAAAGAGAGAGAAAGGCGAACCTCGTGCGAAACAGGAAAGAAGAGTGGAAGAGAAGAACGAGCTAGGGAGAGTGAGTGTGATAGTGTGAGAGGAGAGGATTTCGTTTTAATTCTTTTAGCTGAGTGAAGTCGACTCAGTGATTGAGAAGACTACTCAGCCACGGAGGCCGGCTTGAGCGTCCGTACTTTCTGTCCTGTCTGTCCTCTCTATTTTCTCGTGTTTTGATGAAAGCAAAACGCACTGAATAAAACCAACGGCAAATAGTCTCTCGCTAATTGATATCCAGATATTCTAATTAAATCATATGCCGAAAGCTAGGAAGTCTTAATATATCACAAATACACAAGACTGATCTTATGTGAATATAACACACACACACACACACCCACACACACACACACACACACACACACACACACACACACACACACACACACACACACACACAAGTGTTAATATATATAAAAACTATATATATATATATATATATATATATATATATATATATATAATATATGTATATATATATATATACCATATTCGGAAAAAAGTTCTTCAAGTTCATGGTAAAGCTGGATGTTTTAATAAAAAGAATAGATAAATAAAGAAAAGACAATAATGATAATAATAGTAATGATAGAATAAAATAATCTCATCATATTTCCGGCACCCTTAAAGACGCCGCACCCTAAACGTTTTCTCTATTTCTTCTTTTTCCCACAAAAGGTCTGATGAAGCTAACATCTCATATTCTCAGGCTCCTTTTCAATTTATTATGCTTTTTTGTCCCGGTCTCTGAGTACCGTAATCATGAACGCTGTTTATAGAGAAAATTCCTCGCCAGGTGGAACTTAGAAGGGCTACATCAAGCCCCAGTCTCATGTTCGCAAGCCTTGTTATTCTTGAGCCCTTGGAGAAGATTCATTCTACACCAGTTGAAGTGCTTTCAGTTTTTTTGCTCCTTTTTTTTTTGAATGAGAGAAAGACGTGTAGTGTGCAATTGGCCGTAGCCGAGTAAAGACTGTGTACTGTGTTCTAGAAGTTTATGTATCAATTTTAGAACTATTTTTGTTTCCTTCAGTGTGTAATGAATATTTAATGCCTATCCTGCATGGTAGCACTTTGATTGTTGTTCTATCTCCTACCACATTATCTAATTTATTTTCTTTGTGTTAGTACCAGTTCATACCAATTCATACCAGAGAGGCCAGAGGTAACAGATTGATTGAAGATATATTATTTTAGTTTTCAAATAGTGATTCGCAAAAATACATTTAAAAAAGTCATGTAGCAGTATATAAATGCATTGCCTGTGTTTTTACTATTAGACTTATTGATGTTTTGTGGAAACTTCGTACATACATAAAGTTTTCACTATTTATTGATGCAATATTTTTTTTCAGGACCTTTTCCATCCCGTAGATATATCATGTGAACTTTTTCAATATGACAATTAGTTTAACTAGAATTTTACTTTGATCTTGGAGAAGATAGTTTCTTAACTTCACTGAGTCTTAAGGTTATTCCTTTGCTGATTAAAATCGTCTGGCGACAGAGAGAATAGAAATATACAACCCGGGTTTGGTGCTTCGAGGGAGCTGAAGGAGGAATGGTCAAACGAACACGATTTCAATTGCTCCCAAAGAGTTATCACGAAGAGACGAAACTGAGCGTCTTTGTAAATGCCTCGGCATTGTGGACCATCCCAAAGATTGTAATTACCCTTCCCGAGGTTGTTGTTAAGTAGTTTCTGGCGTTGGTTAACCGAATCTCTTGTTCTGTTATCGGGCCCAAGTCACATCGTCCTTTTTTTTTTTTTTTTTTTTTTTTTTTTTTTTTTTTTTTTTTTTTTTTTTTTTTTTTTTTTTTTTTTTTTTCCCTTGAAGACCCGAAATGTCCGAAAATGAATAGACTCTGTGTTTGAGAAGGTCCGGGGGTGCAGACGTCAATGTCATTTCTTGTAGGGTTTGAAGATTGGTGTGATTTATATTTAGGGGCTAAGAGGTTGGGGGAAGGACGAAGAGAGAGAGAGAGAGATAGAGAGAGAGAGGACGGGGATGGAAGCTGAAAAGAGAGGTTGAATGTACAGTAATTAGTAGAGAGAGAGAGAGAGAGAGAGAGAGAGAGAAAGAGAGAAAGAGAGAAAGAAAGAAAGAGAGAAAGAAAGAAAGGGAGAGAAAGGGGATTGAAATTGAAAAGAGAGGTTGAATGTACAACAATTAGTAGAGAGAGAGAGAGAAAGAAAAGAGAGAGAGAGAGATAGAAAGATAGATAGATAGATAGATAGAGAGAGAGAGAGAGAGAGAGAGAGAGAGAGAGAGAGAGAGAGAGGGAGAAGGGGAGGGGGGAAGGGGGAGGAGGGTAATGAACAAGCGAAGAGAGAGGGCGAATAAAGAGAATGGATTGAGGGAAAGAGGAGAAGGGGAAGGGTTGGGACCGGAGAGAGGAGGTGAGGGAGGAGGTGTAGAGAGAGAGAGGAGGACTGAGGGGAGGAGAGGGGAGAGATGGAAGGAGGGGATAGGAAAAGAAAAGGAAGGGGAGAAAGGAGAAAGAAAGGGAAAGGAAAGGGGAGAATAAAGGTTAGTGATAGAGAGAGAGAGAGAGAGAGAGAGAGAGAGAGAGAGAGAGAGAGAGAGAGAGAGAGAGAGAGAGAGGGAAAGGGGGAAGGGGAAGGAACAGATGAAATGGAAGCGGGTAGAATAAAACAAAGTGCTAGAAGAAAGAAAGAGAGGGTAAGAGAAAGAGGGAAAAGGGGGAAAGGGAGCGAGGGAAAAGTAGTGGAGAGGATGAGGGAGCGATGGGGGAAAGGACTGAAGGAGGAAAAGGGAGAAGAGGTGGAGGAGGAGGAGGAGAAGGAGGAGGAGGAGGAGGAGGTCACTGTTGGAGAAGAAAAAAGGAAATAGGAGAGGGCGAAACATGGAGAAAGAAAAACAGAAGTAGGAAACGGCAGACACCGTCACAGGCCGGGGGGCATAGGAAGAAGAGAAAGAGAAAGAGGAAGAGGAAGAGGACGCAAAGGAAGAGAAACAAAAGAGAGGGACGAAGGGTGAAGAAGACTAGACCTTCCTACTGTTATTGGAGATTTTTTAGTTTTTACTAAATGCCGCCAAGTGATTTTATTCGGCAGATGGGATCTCCTTGCCCAAAGAAAATATAAGAAATTGATAATTAATTGATTAATAATTGATTGATTAATTAACTGATGATTAAGGAAACACATGAACGGACATTTATTACCCAAACAGGACATGAATGAAAAAATGACCGAAACATGGATGAGACATGGGTAAACTACGAAAAGGAACTTATAAAGCGATATTGAAATGAAACAAGAATGAAATTTGCACCAAATTTGAAAAAGACAAGATTGAAACTTTAAAAAAATCACGATCAGAGACACGCATGAAACATAAATGAAACACACGAAACATAAATGAATGAAACACACGAAACATAAATGAAACACACAAAACATAAATATAACGCACGAAACAAATGAAACACATGACACACGCACGGAACATAAATGAAACACTCACGAAACATAAATGAAACACGCGAAACACGCACGAAATCTAAAAGAAACGCTCAAACCGCAAATCACCTAAATGAAACCCATGCAAAGCGCAAATGAAACAAACACGAAACGTTAATGAAACACGAACGAGAAGACAGCTGTATTTCCTGCTGCACCTGAGCATCTCAAAGCAAAGAACAGCTGCACAGCTCTCACTTGTTGCTCTCTTGTCCAAGAGAAACGTTTAAAAACGTTTATGGGAACGTTCGTGTTGAATAAAATAGTTAAAACCGTTAAAAACGTTGTCAACTTAAACACACACACACACACACACACACACACACACACACACACACACACACACACACACACACACACACACACACACACACACACACACACACACACACACACACACGCACGTATGTATGTATGTTTGTATGCACGTATGTATGTTATGTATATAATGTATGTCGGTGTTTGATATCGGTCAATGAACTCGGTGAGGTCAGAAGTTGTGAACCCATTTCTCGGCCCAGCTCCAGATCATTGTGCCATTATTAACCCCCCCCCCCACCTCCCCGATGCCCTCCACATGTATGCACACAAGAATAAAAAGAATTTTACTTCATCTTAACCTGATATGATAATGGTTATCAATCG
>NC_134789.1:9432962-9437962 GCF_046742065.1 Oratosquilla oratoria | reverse complement strand
TAGCGTTGTCCCACAGGGGAAAGAACAGAGATTCAGTGCGAAGTCCCACAGGATAGAGACCCGAGACTCGCATCGTACTCCCACCGGGTAAAGACGCGGAACTCATTGCGTAGTCCCCCAGGGGGAAGAACAGAAACTCAGTGCGAAATCCCACAGGGTCAGGAATCGAGTGTCGTTCATAAAACGACTTTTGTTTTCCCTTTGTTGGGTTCTCTGGGATATCATAGGCGCCTTCTGTCAG
The DNA here is from genome assembly GCF_046742065.1 of Oratosquilla oratoria. Taxonomy (NCBI): domain Eukaryota; kingdom Metazoa; phylum Arthropoda; class Malacostraca; order Stomatopoda; family Squillidae; genus Oratosquilla; species Oratosquilla oratoria. The sequence continues at coordinate 9,437,721 of NC_134789.1, read as the reverse complement.
GGAAGCCCTCTCCTGGGAAGAGGAACTTTATCATCCTGGGACCGCAACGACCACCAACAGGAGGAGGAGAGCGTGTTTCAAGAGACCCTTAGTCCCTGAGGAGTGGGAAGGTGTCACAGCTCGCTCATGTGTCCCAGGAATCCCCCGAAGCCCATTAGTTCGTACAAATACCTCAAACAATACAAAGACGGCCTACAATAGGGCCCAAGGGGTTCCTATAATGTTGCAAAAGGCTTTGAGGGGTTCCTTATGATGTTGCAAAAGAAGGTATGGGATTGCACAGGACCCACTACGGTGTGAGAGAATGTTGCTTCGTCCCTGTCGGCCTCTTTCTCTCTCTCTCAACCGTTCGTTGCAAAGGAGCCGCCATAATGTTGCAAAGAACTGCTGCCATGTGACAGATATCCCCATAACCCAACTTTGCAATGTTGCAATACTACCCTGGAATGTTAAAGGGACTTTCTAGACTGTTGTATCTCGCCGCTAACCGCCGCTAACCGCCCGACGGACACGCTATGTCCGTCCACTAAGTTATTGCAAATGTCCACTACAATGTTGCAAAGACGCACCGTGTTGCAAAAAAAAATAATAAAAAAGCTGTGGTAGGCGACGTTGCAAGGAGAGGAGGCACAAAAAAGGGGAGGGTGGGGCGGCGGAGGGGAGGCGGGGGGAGGAAGAGGTGGGGAGGTAAAGAATGACGCCCGGGGGGAGAGAGGGAGGGGTAAAGCAGGCACCTCATAAAAAAAGGGGACGGGAGGGGAGGGGGCCTTGCAATGGGGAGGGTGAGGGGTGGGGTGGGGTGGGGGGAAGGGAATAGGGGTGACAGGCCGTTGCAACAGGGAGGGGGAGGAATGGGGAGAGGGGAGAAGGGGAGTGACGGAGAACGAAAGGGTCTGATGATCGTTGGTGGGGGGGAGGGGAAAAGGGGAGGGGAAAGGGGGGATGGGGAAGGGAAGTATAAGAAGAAGGGGAATGGTAACAAATATGAGAGGTGGGGGCAAGGAGGAGAAGGAAGAGGAGGAGGAATGAAGGAAGACGGCGAAAGGAAGGAGTGAGAATAGGAAGAAAGGAGGAAGAGAGGAAGAGGGGAGAGGGGAAGAGGGAAGAGAAAGAAGATCCGGAGGAAGTGAACAATTAAGAACGAAAGTGAGAGAGAGAGAGGGAGAAGTAGGAAGAAGGGAGAGGCTGGATGGGGGAAGCAGGAGGAGGAGAGAGCAGGAGGAGGGAGGAGGAGGAGGAGGAGGGAGAAGAGTAGAGGGAGGAAAAGGAGGTGTGTAAAAGTAAAAGAGAAAGGAGAGAAATGAATGCGGATTGAGGAAAAGGAAGAGACTTAGAGAAGAGAGCAAGAATGAAAAAGAGAGAAAGGGAAAAGGAAAGGGAAGGGAAAGGTAGAAAGAAGATAAAGAAAGGAGAAGGAGATGGGGAGGGAGTAGAGTGAAGGGAAGATTAAGGGGAAGTGAAAGAACAAAGTGAGGGGTAAGAGGAGGGGAAAGGAGGGGGGATGGGAAGAGGAAGGGGATGAAGAATTACGATCAGGGCAGGGGGAATGCGGGAGGGTAAGGGATGAGGGTGAGGGGAAAGAGGGAAAGGGAGAGGGGAGAGGGGGGTCAGAGCGAGGCTGTAGCTAAAGAAGCCTGGGTTGCAATATAGCCTTTGGAGTCGGCGAGCATAAAATGCAAAGTAGTCCTGAGGGCTCTGCCCAGCAGAAGGAGCAAAGATCGGCGCCGAGAGGAGGACTGGGCCCCGGCGCCAGGCCCCGGCCCCGGCCCGGCCCCCGGCGCCAACAGGAGAGGCCTCCCGAGGGCGAGGAGTGGGGATGCCAGGCCTCTTACCGACTTCTGAAAACTGTACAGGAACCGCAGGAAGAGGACGAAGAAGAAATGGAAGAGGGGAAGGAGGAGGAAGAAGAGTAAGGGGAAGGAGGAAAAGGAGAAGATGAGGAGGAAGAAGAGGAGTAGGAATAAGAGGTGTAAAGGGAGAATCAGAATTAGGAAGAAGAACATGAGGAGGAGGAGGGGGAGGAGGAGGAGAGAGAGAGAGAGAGAGAGAGAGAGAGAGAGAGAGAGAGAGAGAGAGAGAGAGAGAGAGAGAGAGAGAGAGAGAGAGAGAGAGAGAGAGAGAGAGAGAGAATGAGAGAGAGAGAGCGAGCATGTTTGAAGAGCATATAGGCCGAAAGGAGAACTGTTGGATAGTTTTGAGATGAGAGGAAAATAGAAAAGAGGAAGAAAGAACATAAGAAGTGAAAAAAAGATATGAAGAGAAGAGAGGAGAGAGAAAGAGAAGAGAGGGCAGAGGATGAGAAGAAAGGAGAGAGAAAGAATGTCATAAATCCACAAGCTCTGACAGAGGCATTCATGCCTAGTCGACTTACAGAGCAGGCATTGACTGAAAATGAAAAAAAGAATGTAAAGAAATGATGATAATCATGAGGATGACAATGACAATATAGCCAATGAATGCTTGGACCTCAAAGATCTTCCTCCTCTCCCTCACTCTTCCCCTCCACTCTCCTCCTCCTCCTCCCTCTTCCCCTCCATACTCTTCCCTCCCCTTCTCCCTTGTCCCTCCTTTCCAACACGACACTAGCGTCGCATTTTTTTTGAGAAAGAGAGAGAGACCCGAAACCAACTTTCCATCACCGTTATGATTCGATTTCCTTCGTGCACTCTCATCTTCTGGACAAAAAACCGGCTTGCTACCGGTCTTAGAGGGCCGGCATGAGCTGTTCCAGGACCGGCAGAAGAGGGATTGCGCGGGATCCGAGAGGGAGGGCGTCCCCTCCCAGTCCTCTCCCACAGGTAGGGAGCATGGACTTGGCCTTTGGGGGAGAGTGGGATTAGAGTAGAGGAAGAGGGGGATTTGCAGAGGTAGCCCCTTCCGGGAAGACAAGGAGGACTAAGAAAAGGCGGGGTAAGAGGAGAAGCAGGAGGAGGAGGAGGAGGAGGAAGAGGAGGAGAGGAAGTAAAAGGAGGAGGACGAGAAGGAGGTGTAGAGGTAGAGGATAAGAAGTAGAAGGAAGAGGAGGAGAAGAAGGAGAAGGAAGAGGAGGAGGAAAAGAAGGAGAAGGGAGAGGAGGAGAAAAAGAAGGCGAAGGAAGAGGAGGGGGAAAATAGTTACAGAGATAGAGGAAGAGGTGAAAGAAGAAAAGGAAGAAGGAGCAAGAGGAAGACGCACGCATGTTGGAGGAAACGGAGGAGGAGGAGGAAGAGGAGGAGGAGGAGGAGGAGGAGGAGGAGGACGTGAAGAACGAGTAGGAGGAGGAGCAGAAGGAGAAGAGGCAGAGTAGGGAAAAAGAGAGGGGAAGGGGGTGAGGAAGGGGGAGGAGAAAAATGAGGGGAGAGAGAAGGAAAAATGGAAGTGGGAGAGGAGGGGAGAGGAGAAAGAAGTACGTGGAAGCTTAGGGTGAAGAGGAAGGAGAGGGGAGAGGAAGAAAAGAGGCGAGGGGAGGGCAGGGGAAAAAGGATGACGGAGCAGAGAAGAAGAGAGAAGAAAGGAGAGGGGGAGAAAGAGAGAAAGAGAGAGAGAGATACACAGAGAGAGTGAGACAGATATACAGAGAGAGAGACAGATATACAGAGAGAGAAACAGATATACAAAGAGAGAGACAGACATACACACACACACACACACACACACACACACACACACACACACACACACACACACACACACACACACACACACACACACACACACACACACACACACACACACACACACACACACACACACACTCACACACACACACACACACACACACACACACAGAGAGAGAGAGAGAGAGAGAGAGAGAGAGAGAGAGAGAGAGAGAGAGAGAGAGAGAGAGAGAGATAGGGATGGAGGATAGATAGATAGATAGATACAAAGGGAAAGAAAGGGATAAAAGAGGGAGTGAGGGAGAGAGGGAGGACATTGGAGAAATAATGAGGAAGTGTGAGAGAGAAAATAGGATAGGACAAAAGAGAGGGAGTGTGTAGACGAGAAGGGAGCTGAGGAATAAGACAGGGAGGGATGGCTGGAGGGAGCAAAGGAAGGAGGGAAGGTATGAGAAAAGAAAGAAGGAGAGAAGGAAGGAAAGAGAGAAGGAATGAAAGAAGGAGAGAAGGATGGAAACAGGGAAGGAAGGAAAGAGGGAACGAAGAAAGGAGGAAAGGAAAGAATGAAGGAATGAAGGAGGGAAAGAGAGAAGGAGGGAAGAGACGAAAGAATGAAGGAGGGAAAGAGGGAAATAAAGAAGAAGGGAAAGAGAGAAGAAGGTAAAGAGTGAAGGAGGGAAGGGAGGAAAGAATGAAGGTTGGAAATAGGGAAGGAAGGAAGGAGGAAAAGAGAGGAGGAGGAGGTGAAGGGAGGAAAGAACGAAGGAGGGAAGGGAGGAAAGAATGAAGGAGGGAAAAGGGAGGTGAAGAGGGAAGGAGGGGAGAAAGGAAAGAAGGAGGAAAGGAATGAAGGAAGGAAAGAGAGAAGGAGGCAAAAAGATAAGAAGGGAAAGATAGAAAGAGGGAAGGAGGGAAGCGAAGGGGGCTGAATGGCTGTCCCTTTCTCACTTCTGGCCGGAGATGAGAACCCGTAAACTTGGCCAATACATTTCGTAACCGCCGCCGCCGCCGCCATCGCCGCAGCCCAGGTATAAACCGTAACCGCTGATATGATCGGAGGACCGCCATAATACACGGTTTCTTTCGCGCTCGCCATCGCCTATTGGGACCGGCATATGTACGGTTAACCGTATCTAATATGATGAAAACGCTTTCGTAATATG
>NC_134789.1:9425462-9430462 GCF_046742065.1 Oratosquilla oratoria | reverse complement strand
ACACGAAACTACTGAATTAGATTAAGCCACTGTAGCAGATTAAACCAACAAGCAAGTCATCTAGGCAGGTCATGTTAACTAAGCAGGTTTATGGTATTAAGTCAGGTTAAATTACCAATTTAGACCAAGCCGCCGAAAATCATCTTATGGGTTCTTTAGGTGGTCAATATTCATTAACAACAAGGCTATCTTCAATACGCCTGTTATCTAAAACCACATCCTCTGCCGTGATTTCAATAACACCCGGAAATTCTAGAAACGTCAAAGATATTTAGTATTAACCAGATATGGTTAACACTTATCTAGAAGGCACTAGCATTGATAAGAGTTCTTAGTTCACCTTTTCTCTTCAGTCGAGGACAAACCTCTTGGATAGCTTCTGCACCGAAGAGACTCCCTCAAGTCCTCCCGCAGGTCAAGGTGAGATTGTCTCATTGGACAAAATGTATTTACATTTCTTAAAGGCACAACTTGAGCCCTCATCAGGGACCTCTCGACAGATGCTGACCTCTCTCTCTCTCTCTCTCTGTTTCTCTGTCTGCCTGTATGTCTGTCTGTCTCTTTCTGTCTGTCTCTTTCCCTCTCTCTTCCTCCCCCCCCCTCTCTCTCTCTCTCTCTCTCTCTCTCTCTCTCTCTCTCTCTCTCTCTCTCTCTCTCTCTCTCTCTCTCTCTCTCTCTCTCTCTCTCTCTCTCTCTAAGGGTTCCCATATATCCCATATACGCTTGACTCAGAGCAGTCGTAACTATTATATATTCCCTGCTTATCACGATGGGTAAGACCTTTCTTCCCTCCCTCTCCCCCTCTCCCCACCTCCCCCAGTGTCCCCTCTACGCACACCCCTCTCTCCTATCTCCCCTTATTTCCCCTTTCACCATACCAACCTCCCATACTTCCCATCCCCCCTAACCTACCCCTGACCCCCTACCATGACCATAACCTCCCATCGTTACTGTTATCAAAGGCAGACTTCATCATCGTAACCGCCCCCTGTACTCCCCCCTCCCCTCCCCTCCCCCTTCCCCTCTCCCCCTCCAATATTCCCCTCCCGCATCCTCCCCTTTCCCCCCTCTCTTAAACCTCTCTCTCTCTCCCCTCAACTCTTCTCTCTCCCTCTTCATTTATCTATTTACCCCCTTCTCTAACTCTCTTTTTGTCTATTTCACAAACACATACAAATGCACGCAGGGAAACGTGCACGCGGGCGCACACAGACACACGCACACTTGCACACACACACACACACACACACACACACACACACACACACACACACACACACACACACACACACACACACACACACACACACACACACACACACACATATATATACACATATATATATATATATATATATATATATATATATATATATATTCTCTCTCTCTCTCTCTCTCCCTCTCTCTCTCTCTCTCTCTCTCATCCTCTCTCTTTCTCTTTCTCCCTCCATCCTATCTCTTAGAATGTCCCTTGACCCTCCTTGCCCCCCTCCCCTCTCCTCCCTCCTCCCCCTCCCTTTTCCCTCCTCTTGCCTCCCTCCCCCTCCTCCCTCTCAGCCTCGCTGTCTCTTTCTTCGCCTCCTCTTCCAATCCATCATTGCGTTCCACGTCATCATCACCACTGAATTATTCATTTTTTCATATAATGTTTAATTTTCTCTTCTTTCCTTGCCTTCGCCCTGCGCTTTATCCTCTCCCCAGCCTCCACTCACTTGTTTATTGCCGTTATTTGATACCTTTTATTCTGATTCCCGCATCATCAATTTTTCTTTTTTTTTGTCTTCTTCACCCCTCTCCCACCCCCTTCTCTCCCCAGTTCCTCCTCTTCTCTTCTCTTCTCCTCCTCCTCCTCTCCTTCCTTTGTAAACGCACGGAAGAACACACGTACTCAGATATCCGATGTAACTTCATTTCAATTGCGTTTTTCCTCTTTATCATCTTGTGTCTCCTTTCCTTCCTTCCTTCCTTCCTTCCTTCCTTCCTTCCTTCCTTCTCCCATATCCAGTTTTTCAATTTTTATCACTGTTCTCTTGTGTTTAATCTCCACACTCGGATGTCTATAATTACTGCCGCCAGGTGATTTTATTCATTGTAAGATGATTCTTTACGCCTGCTCAAGCTTTCTTCAGTTTTCTTCTTGTCACGCCTCCTCTACTTCTCCCATTCCAGCTCCTCTTACCTCCTGTTTCTGAATCCCTTTCCCAGTTCTCTAAGATTTCATTCCTTCTATCCTTCTGTCTTCGTTTTATCCCTCTATTCTACACCACTCTCCCTTATCTATATCTCCTCTATCTCTTCGTTTCTTCTAGAGCTCTTTCTAGTTTACATTTAGTACTCTAAAAATCCATCTCATCTATCCTTCTATCCTAAAGATGTCCCATGAGCTCACGACCTGTCCCCAAGGACCTGACCTACCATCCCGGTCCTTAACTCCCCTGAATTCCTCCCTCCCCCCAAGGGACCCCCAGGTCTCTCCAGGTCCCAAGTCCCCAGGTCCTATCCCTATCGTGGGACGAGCGCCTGACCTCATCGATCTGGGGAACACAATTGAGTCACTCAACCTGAGGTGATGCTAATGTCCTCGTGGTATGGGTACTGGCTGATGGGGTTTATGGAAAGGATATTGGAGTATTTGATAAGTGAAATAGATATGATGATATGCAGTATATATATTCAGTATTCATAATATATATATATATATATATATATATATATTATATATATATATACAGTATAATATATATATATATATATATATATATATATATACACACAGTATATATAAATAACGTGCCTGTTTACATGTGTAAACGTATATAATTGTGTGGTCATATCATATTTATGTTCGTATTCATATTCATGCTAATATTCATATCCATATCCATATTCATATTCACATTCATATTCATATTCAAATTCACATTCATAAACTGCATAGCCACATTCTCCCTAAAGAACGAAACGAAAATAAACCCACGACCTCTGCGCGTCCTCCTCCACCCACGTCCTTAGGCCGCGTGGAGCCACGGACCCCCACTCCCCACCCCCGAAGAAGGAGTCTGCCGAAGGAGTCCGCCGAAGAAGGAGTCTGCCCAAGAAAGGTTTCCCCAAGATGGAGTCTGTCCAAGAAGGCGTCTGCCTAAGAGGGAATTTGCCCAAGAGGGGGTCTGTCTAAGAGGGAGCCTGTACAAGAAGGATTCTGCCCAAGAGGAAGTCTGCCTAAGAAATAATCTGCCCAAGAAAGAGTCTGCCCAAGAAGGCGCCTGCCACTGTCGAGAGGAGGCTCTCGGGGTCTCCCAAATGAAGAGTCATCAGCAATTTTCCGTCGCGATGCACCGGAAGGTTCGGTCCTTTATACGCTGGGTGGGAGTACCGCAACTGTCGCATTTGATCTCTCCCCCTCTCTCGTTTTCTCTTTCCTAGTTTTACCCCTCACCCACTCTCCCTTATTTCCTTCTCTTTCCCCTCCCACCCACTTTCTAGTCTCCCAGTCTCCTAGTCTCCTCATTGTTTGTGTCTTAACTTGGTCTTTCCGTTTTCTTTGTTCAGTCTCTGTTTTATGAAAAATTTCAATCTCTATCTCTCTCTCTCTCTCTATCTCTATCAATCTATCTCTCTCTCTCTGTATCTCTCTCTCCCACTCTCTCCCTCTTTCTCCGTTTTTCTGTCTTTCTGTATCGTACTATCAACATAACTTTCTTCTCGTCGCCACTGTCTTCCCTCTGCATTTTTCCTTTTTTTTTTCTTTCTAATCGTATTCCTCTTATCCCTCCTCCTTCACCTCCCTCTATTCCTCCCCCTTCTCCTACTTTTCCATTTCCACCTCCTCTTCCTCCATCTACTTCTCCTCCTCCTCTTCCTTCTCCCCCCGTCCTTGTATGTATCTGCGACCCCACCCTTAGTCTCTCTGCAGTCGTTCCCTCCGCCATTTCCTCTTCTAAAATCTCTCTCCCCCGTCTTCCCGACCTACACTGTCCTTCTCCACCTCCCTCCTCCTCCCCCTCCTCTTCCTCCTCCTCCTCCTCCTCCCGCCTTTGCTCGCCTTCCTCTTATCTCCCCCACTGCTACATTACTCCAATGAATCGCATTCATGCTAAGGTCACTCTCCTTCACCACCTCCACCACCGCCGCTAACCTCCCCCACCCCCAAACTCTGCCCCCCTCTTTCCCCCCTCCCTTCTTTTTTTTTTTCCTCCGCTCATTTTTGAGCAACGCCTTCGACTCAAAAGGAGACGTCTTCGTCACTGTGTGTGTTCTTTGCCGCAGAGTCCGTGTTCACGTAGTTTTGACTTTTTTTTTTTCTTTGCCTACGCCGGGGTCATCTTCATTTTTTCCTAATGCATCTCCTTTTTCTTCTTCTTCTTCATCTTCTTCGTGTTGTTCTTTTTTCTTCTTCATGTTCTTCATGATCTTCTTTTTCTTTTTTGTTTTGTTGTTGTTGCTGTTCTTCTTCTTCTTGTCTTCCTCTTCTTCTTCCTCTTCTTCTTCTTTTGCGTATCCTACCTCTTCATCTTCTTGGCCTTTTAGTCCAGATGAATGTCAATATCCCGGCGCATCTCCGCCACTTGGAGCTCCCTGACGAAGAAGGCAGCTTAACCCTGCTTCGTACAAAAATCTCTTCTCCGATACAGAACCACTCTCCCCTCTTCTCTCTCCCGTTTTCCGTCTTCCTTTCATCCTCCTCTCTTCCCTTCTCTTTCCTTCCTTAACCCAGAAACCTGTTGTCTGCCTCGTCGTCCCCATCTTCCTTGTTTTCTTCTTCCTTTTCTTCCGATATAACTCTTTTTACCCCCAACATTTTCCCTCATCTCTCCCTCCATCTCCATCTTATACTCTCTCTTTCAACTGGGATTCCCTTCTACATCTTCGCTTTCCCTTTTTTCTGTCCTCCTCCTCCTTCTCCATGCCCTCTTCCTCTTCTTCCTTCATCTCCTCTTGCTCCTCTTTCTCGTTCTGATCCTCTTCCTTCTTCGGCAAGCAGCCCCAAGAGCCGTTGCAGA
>NC_134789.1:9397962-9420462 GCF_046742065.1 Oratosquilla oratoria | reverse complement strand
GCAGTGGTTCTTAACCGGAGATACTCTACACTTACAGGAACTTTGAGACTCGTCACTCAGGAGGAAGATAATCTATATTTCTCATTACCTGAATTTCCAAAGTATATTTTCTGGTTGCCAATAAATCATTTATGGAGACATTACTATATTGTTAGAATATTTTTTGAACTGATGCTTAATATAAACCATAACAGGCATGAGTTTTTCTATTCCTGTGATAAATTTTCATTTTTTTTTTTTTTTTTAGATCTTTAAGAAAATCATAAATGTCCGTGAACTATGTCCGGCGACTGTCGGAAATGTCAGTTTGAATCCTCTTGCACAGCAGATCTACCCTATTACCATCCCCAGAATGCAACAGCGTACCTGCCTTTAATCATAGCGATAGAAACATTACCAAGGGGTAAGTCGCAACAGACAACAAATGATGATAATCATGCTTCAAGCACAGCATTCAGACGAATAGGTGTGACGCTTGCATCGCATGGGATAACAGTATAATGACAGTAGTGGTGACGGTGATACTAATACTTGCGTTTTATTACTAAACTTACTACAGCTACCACTACTACTATTACTACCACTACTTCAACACGACCTCCATCTTTGTGAAACTGTGTGATGAAAAGAGTTCATTGGCCCCAAGCTGCCAGTAACTGCGGTCATCAAACATTCTTTTTCTCTCTTTTTTTTTCTATTTTATTTTCTTCATTATCTTTCGTCTAATATTTTCTTTCGTTATTCCGGCTGTCAAACACGGTCTGCTCAAAGTCAAGGTCTCTTGTGTTTGTTGTTTCTGGGGAAGGTGACCTGGGGCCTCTCAGGGGGAAAGAAGAGCCGATGTTCGAGGCGAGAACGAAAGTCTACACCTCATCCGTGACACTAAACTGCTACTGGATTGTTGTCTTTTCTCGGCTCTCCCAACCTGCGTGGCTGGTCGAGATACTATTTTTCTAACCTGTAGACCAGGTATTTTCCCTAGGCTCAATAAAGTTGCCTAAATTGCAAGAATTGATATATGTATGTGTCTTTTTCTAAATACTCTTTCTAGATACTCCAGTTATGAGATTACTTGTATCAGAATCTAAGTATATAAACACAGATGTTGCCTAAGGTTCCGTGTACTACTACTATTACTACTACCGCTATTACAACTACTACTACTACTACTACTACTACTACTACTACTACTACTACTACTACTACTACTACTACTACTACTACTACTACTACTACTACTACTACTACTACTATACCACAACTGTTCCTTCTACTATTAATACTACTGTAATACTTCCATTACTATTGTAACTGCGACTACTACTACTACTACTACTACTACTACTACTACTACTACTACTACTACTACTACTACTACTACTACTACTACTACTTCTATACCACTACTGCTCCTTCTACTCTTAATACTACTGTAATACTACTTCCATTACTATTGTAACTACGACCAACACATCTACTACTACTTCTAGTACTGCTGCAACTACTTTACAACTATTCCTACTACGACAACAACTACTACTACTACTACTACTACTACTACTACTACTACTACTACTACTACTACTAATCTTACTATTATTGTTACTATTGTAAGACTACTTCCACAACTATTGTAACTACAACTACTACTAATTCTACTACTACTACTACTACTACTACTACTACTACTACTACTACTACTACTACTACTACTACTACTACTACTACTACTACTACTACTACTACTACTACTATTATAAAAAAATTACTTGTGGTAATGACAACGATAATGCTGAGAGACTCTTGAGTGCACGAGAAGCACCCGATCTAAAAGAGGAGTCGTTGTTACAGGGTGGAAAGCCCCCTGCTAAGATGGCGGCTAGGGGGCTAGGGGGGGCTGGGGGAGCTGTAAGTGGTGGCTGTGGCTGCGGGAAGAATGACAACTAAGCCCTTAGACCTTAAATACTTCCCCACTGCCAACTTTAGCATTACGAGCACCCTCTGCAACAACATTATACTCCTCCTCGTCCTCCTCTTCCTCTTCCTCTCCGTATTACTCCTCTTCCTCTTCCTCTCCGTATTACTCCTCTTCCTCCTCTTCATCATCATCATCATCTTCATCATTATCGTCGTCATCATCATCATCATCATCATCGTCATCATCATCATCATCATCATCGTCATCGTCATCGTCGTCGTCATCACTATCACCACCATGTTATCATCATCACCATTTCACTAAATCACTATTTCTCTTCTACCTCCACCACTCCCTCTTCACCAACATCCTCGTTGTCATCTCCACTATCACTCGCACAATATCCCTTATTCGTCCTATCTCCATCAAAACTTACCATCTCCAACATCCCCCTCAAGGAATCGCCAACCCTCCCCAAGAACCTTTCCTGGGCCCAGAAACAGATCACCCGGGCCTTCTCTCCCCAGACCCTCCCAGAAGCCTTCTTGGGTTGCAAGGGTTGCAAATGAGACGGTGGCACTTGCTACATTGGATACAGCCCTTCTCTCTCTCTCTCTCTCTCTCTCTCTCTCTCTCTCTCTCTCTCTCTCTCTCTCTCTCTCTCTCTCTCTCTCTCTCTCTCTCTCTCTCTCTCTCTCTCTCTCTCTTTCTTTCTTTCTTTCTTCGTCTCCTCTTCTTCATCTTCATCTACGAAGCCCAAACGTTCTCGCTCTTGATCGACATTCTTCGCTCTTCTTTTCTTCGTCGTCTCCGGCACCAAATCCTTCTCCTCGTCCTTGTTAATCCCTCTCGCTAGGGTCTGAAACCACGCGTTACGCTGCGTCACGCTGCGTCACGTCGCGTCACGCCACGTCGCTTGGCTTCAAGAGTGTGGTATTTCAAGCAGAAGCAACGTAGGTAAATGGAGTTTACCCTAAAATATCTTTCGTATACGCACGCACACACACTTTGGTATACACGTTTCGTATGCGCGCACACACACACGCGCGCTCACACATACACACACACACACACACACACACACACACACACACACACACACACACACACACACACACACACACACACACACACACACACACACACATTAGTATACACATTTCGTGTACGCACGCACGCACACACACACACACACACACACACACACACACACACACACACACACACACACACACACACACACACACACACACACACACACACACACACACACACACACACACACACACACACACACACACACACACGTACGTACGTACGTACGTATCCCAGCTACGTAAATGAACGCACCAAAGACGCAAAAATAGGAATCGTGTCGTCACTGCATCACGCCGCGTCACATCGCGTCACGCTGAGGAGGACTAAGAGAGCCAGCCATACCCGGGTTGTGCTTATTTGTATTAGAACCGGGCCTCGCTAATGGCAGGGCATGCTGGGGGGAGGAGGGAATGATGTTGAGGAGGAGGAGGAAGAGGAGGTGGAAGAGGAGGAGGAGGAGGAGGAGGAGGAGGAAGAGGCGGAGGAGGAAGAGGAGAAGGTGATGGGAGAGGAGAAGGAGAAGGTGGAGGAGGAAGAGGGGAGGTGGTAGAAGAGGAGAAGGAGGAGGAGGAGGAGGAGGAAGAAGAAGAAGTGAAGGAGAGGGATGAAGTTCAAAGGAAGTAGAGGATGAAGAAGTAGAAGAGAAAGACGATGAAGAGGAAAAAGAGGAAAAATAAGATAATGAGGACAAGTTTCTGTCAAAAGAGGACGAGGGAAAGGAAGAGATGGAGGAAGAGGATAAAGAGGAAGGGGAGGAGAGGAGCTTGGAAGGCAAAGGAGAGGGGGGAATTCATGACCAAAGAATGACCAAAGAAAGAGGAGCAAGGAGAAAGTAATGTTGATGGTAATGGCTAGGAGGAGGAGGAGGAGTAGTAAGAGTAGGAGGAGGAGGAGGAAGAGGAGGAAATGGATGAGGGGGAAAAGGAGGAGGAGGAAGAGGAAATGAAGGCGAGGAAAATGAGGAGAAAGAATAAGGGAAAGAACAGAGTAAGAGGAAGAGGATAGGAGGAGGAAAAGTAGGAGTGGAGGAAGAAGAGAGGAGGAGGAAAAGTAGGAGTGGATAAGGAGAAGGAAGGGGAAGGAATAAGAGGAGGAGGAGGAGGAGGAGGAGGGGAGGAGGAGGAGAAGAAGAAGGAGGAGGAAGAGGAGAAGGAAGAGGTGGAGGCGTAACGAGGGGTGAAATATCAGGGCGAGGCCTGGGATCGACTGTGGCATCGGAAGTCATCAAGAGTAGGCGTTCCAGCTCTCCCCCTCCTCCTCCTTCTCCTCTTCCTCCTTCTCTTCCTCCTCCTCCTTCTCTTCCTCCTCCTCCTTCTCTTCCTCCTCCTCCTCCTCCTACCCCTCCCCCTCCTCCTACCTCTCCCCCTCCTCCTACCTCTCCCCCTCCTCCTCTTCTTTCTTTTTCATTCTATTCCTCTTCTCTTCTCCCTACTCTCCATCTGCTTCTCTATTATTTTTTATTTTTTTTAGTCGTCTCCGTCCTCACTCCCCTTCCCCACATCCCACCCTCGCATCTTCCACACTCCTCTTCCCCCACTTCCTCCTTTTCCTTCATTGTCTTTCGGCCTCTTCCCACATCCTTCCCCCCTCTTCCCTCCTCCGCTTTTGTACTTTTCTCCTCCTCTTCCACACTCCTCCTCCTCTTTCTCCTCCTCCATGGCCCCTCGACGGCCCTTCAAAGTGCTTCTGGTTTGGCCTTTACGGACTCTGTCTCACCTTTCCCTACTGTGGCCTTTTGGAGAATTCTGGTCGGGTTCTGTAGTCTTAATTAGTACTTTAATGGTGATACAGCGAGAAGGCATGGGCACCTTACTCCTCATTGATTTCGACTGTTTACCGCACGCTGTCCTCCCCTTCCCCCCTTCCCCTCTCCCTCCCCCTCTCACTCTCCCTCTCCCTCTCCCTCTCTTACCTCTCCTTCCTTCTCTCTGTCTCCTTTTCTCTATATCTTTTCTACACTTTCTGCCTCCTCCCTTACTTTCTCTTTTTCCCCCTCTCTCTTTTTATCTGTTTCTCTCTTCCCCTCCCCCTCTGTCTCTATCTATATTTCTCTCTCTATTTCTGCCTTCCTCTCATTTTGCGCCTTTTGTCTAGTTGCCTTCCATATTCTTTTTTTCCCTTCCTTGTCTGATTCTCTTTCTTTTTCTTTCTCTTTCTCTCTTTCTCTCTCTCTCGCTTGCTCTCGGCCAATCGGTATCCCTTTCATTATTCTCTCTTTTTCTCCCTCTTCCTCTCGCCTTCCTTTTATTCCCCTCACCCCTGCAATCACCAAAGGCCCAGGGCCCCTATGTCAGCGCCTGTGTATATAGAAAACACTTAGAATCGTCGTAATTGTGTTTTGCGATAAATATTACGTCTGGACGCTTGTTTGGTATTCCACGCCAGAGCGTTCTGGCTCCCACGACCAGTAGTCACGGCACGTGCTACTATGGAGGTCCTTAATTGCCGAAGACTTGAAGGAGTCTTAAAACCCCGACCAAAGGAGCCTCAGACTCTCCTCCGCGGACACTTTCATCTGTGAGCATTATCTTGACCTCCTTTCTCTCCACCTCCGAAGGAGTCGAGTTCGAGTCTTTTGTTCTCTACGAAGTGCTACAGCTCTCCTCTAACTACTGAGAGTTCTTGATTTTGTGGTTTCTTGCTATGATGTATCTTTCCTCTTTGTATGAAAAATCTACTTTAAAAACTTTGAGGACGAACCCCTTGATGGCTCATGTCACCCTGAAGGCGCGCCCTCGAAGTTTCATTTCCTTTGCTTCTTAAACCTTAAAGTGTCTCGTGCATAGATATTGTAGGAAGTTATCTCGGAATATTTTAAGCTCGTATTTATAGAACTGCATTTGTCCCGATCCGTGGAACATGGCATTCTTTATATCACTCTGTTCTAGTTAACACTAGAAGTCTTAGTTCAACTAAGGGTTTTGACACTAGTCTGAAGGAGGTCTCCATTGACTAAGAGATGTACGAATTCAAACTCGACCCTTCAGTTGAAGAGAACTATCTTGTGTTAGACTGAAAAGAGCCTGTCGCCATGTCCAAGGGTCGTCTTTTCCTCTTGGACTCGAAACTTTCATTATTGGATCTCTAAGGGAACGACCTAATTACGAAGAATAAGCCTAACTGGAAGAACCCCCTTCTTTCGGAAGGTCCCTGCTCAAGTACCCACAGCTCCTCCGAGAAGAGGGAGCAGCCGGGGGCGAGCTCCAAGAGCGGGACTTCCCCTAAGAACCTAAAACCATTCTTCGCGCAGGTCACCGAACTCGACCTTGCGGAAGCCCGGGAACCTTCTTAGGGAACTAGAAGAGAAAGAGAAGTCTCGGGGGGGTACTCACCAGTGTGAAGCCGAGTGTGTTGCTGGACGTGCGAGAGCTGTTTAAAGCGACGATCGCAGTAAGAGCATTTGTAAGGTTTTTCACCCGTGTGGACTCGGATGTGCTGCACGAGTTGGTGGTTGGACGAGAAGGCCTTTAGGCACTGCTGACACTGGTGGGGTTTCACCTCGTTCCGGTGATGGGCATCGGGCCGGTGCATCTGCATTGCAGACTTGTGCATGAAGATCTGGAAGGAATGGAATAACACGGTTTAGTCCTGGAAGAACACATGGTCAAAGGCAAATCGTTCTGGATGAGGGGGGAGGGCAGAGTAGGGTAAATGTATATGTACATGTGTTTGTGTATGTATATGTATATGTATATGTGTATGAATATATATATATATGCATTGTATGTGGATATGTATACGTATGAGCATATGTATATGAGTTTATCTCCAACAGGGCCAGGAATCTAGTTCCTTTCTCCTCCTTTTTTGATCTCGGGTTATGTAGACACCCAGGAAAGATGGTTTGTTTGTTGATCTCCTTCATAGGGGGACACTGTTAAGTATATAAGAAGAGCGGACACACACACACACACACACACACACACACACACACACACACACACACACACACACACACACACACACACACACACACACACACACACACACACACACACACACACACACACACACACACACACACACACACACACACACACACACAGGACGTATAGGTAAGGTAGGAAATGGTAGGGTTAAGATGTACATTACAAATGAATTCAATAAAAGAATCTATCAAAAGATATATATCATTATAGTTATACGTATTATAACTATACATATATAAGCATAAATTATTTAACATAAGCATAAATATCTGTATATCTATACATGTGCGTCTATATGCAGGTAAATATTTAAGTTGACATTGGCTGAAGCCAAGCTGAGGGAAAAATATATATTAAACATGGTTCATCTATGACTAATGGAAAACTTTGTTTGTGAAGGCAAATAGTTATTTCGGTATCTAAGGCTCTTCTTCGCCGTCCCGGTCGCCAAGAGGACAAGAGGAGGCTAGGGAAGCTTTCTCCCTGCCTTCCTCTTTTCCCCAAGGCGGAGGTCGGCGGGCGGAAGACCTAGACCAGGGTTCCGCGGCGGCTTCAGGGGACACGACACCCACTACTGTAGGACATACATGCAAGTCAAAAGAGAGAGAGAGAGAGAGAGAGAGAGAGAGAGAGAGAGAGAGAGAGAGAGAGAGAGAGAGAGAGAGAGAGAGAGAGAGAGAGAGAGAGAGAGAGAGAGAGAGAGAGAGAGACAGAGAGAGAGAGAGGCAGACAAAGAGAGATAGATAGACAGACAGACAGAGAGAGAGAAAGATAGAGAGACATGGACAGACAGACAGACAGACAGAAAGACAGAAACAGACAGAGGCAAACAGACAGAGACAGACAGAGAGACAGACAGAGAGAGAGAGGTAGAGACAGAGGCAGACAGAGAGAGAGAGGCAGAGACAGAGGCAGACAGAGAGAGACACACACAGAGAGAGAGAGAGAGAGAGAGAGAGAGAGAGAGAGAGATTTTATTTATCTTTTTTAATATACACATGGGTGCTGGTGAGCTTTGGTTTAGCGAGCAGGGCACACTGATGGCAACACAATAACACGAACACAAACGGAGGAATTGGTGTCGCTGGACGAGCCATTGCGGACACTTGCACTTGACCCAGGGCGAAAACTATACAAATATATTTTCCATTATTGAGTATTGAATACATTTCTATATACAGTAACTCCATATTAATACGTGTGTATTTTTGGAAGCACTATTGTATTAATAAAACATCAACGAAGAACATACATGCATAGTTCTGGGTCATTTTTTTTTAATGTCTGCAGTGGTACATTAAAGCCAAGATAGTTACAAAATCCGATTATAAAAAAAGGAAAGTGGGGGGATGTGGAGATCAAAATGCTGGAAGTGCAACAGCGGAAGGGTGGTGGTGGTGGTAGTGGTAGTATTAGTAGTGGTAATGGTGGTATTAGTGGTGGTATAGTGGTGGTATTGGTGGTAGAGATGCTGATAGTGATGGCTATAGTATTGGCTGAGCAACGTAGAAGAATTAATGACTGTGTGTGCGTGTGTGTATATGTGTGTGTGTGTGTGTGTGTGTGTGTGTGTGTGTGTGTGTTTGTGTGTGTGTGTGTGTGTGTGTGTTTGTGTGTGTGTGTGTGTGTGTGTGTGTGTGTGTGTGTGTGTGTGTGTGTGTGTGTGTGTGTGTGTGTGTGTGTGTGTGTGTGTGTGTGTGTGTGTGTGTGTGTTGTCAAGCAGGAAAGGGTAAGGGTTGGCAGGCCAGTCATGTAAGGGTTGGCAGGCCAGTCATGTTGCTGAAATCCCAACGACAACCAACATCATTCATGGACATCATCGATGCCAACAGAGAACCGTTGCAGCAGCAGCAGCAGCTGTATACAGCAAGAGCAGTTGTAGCTTAACCTTCCTTCCTTCCCGCCCCATAAAGAAGAACATCACGGCTTCCTTCTGGCAGCCGACAGGTGATTTTTATTCCTTTTTTTTCTTGAATAAGATAACATAACTCTCGGCATAAGGTAGTCACCATGGTCAAAGGCTCATGGAAACGGATATATTCGTATTGCTCCGTCAATAAGAATTATAAGGAATTTTTTCATACTTTTTTTGGCCTGACGTCAGACGATTTATTCGTCTGTGAATAGCTATTGTTATGGACTTTTGTTTACTAGCGCTTCTATCTGTATGGACAATCTTGCGTCGATGTCGTAAGTTATCTAATTTATATGTTTACGGGGATATTGGATTTGTATGTGTATGTATGTATGTATGTATATATATATATATATATATATATATATATATATATATATATATATATATATATATGTGTGTGTGTGTGTGTGTGTGTGTGTGTGTGTGTGTGTGTGTGTGTGTGTGTTATTACATATAGATACGAGTGAATACAAGCACATGAGTTGAGACACTGTGATAAGTCGTTGTGGGCAACAGAAAATACAGTTGTAGTTCCGAGTTTTACTCCTGACTGAAGAAGCCAACTAGTCAGGAATAAAACTCGTAGTCAGACACGTTTCTTCTTCTTCTTCTTCTTGTTCTACCTTCCCCTTCAAGCACATGTACATCTTTATGACGTGTTCTCAATGACCCCAGGAGATAATCAGACAGAAACGCATGAATGCGGACTGTAGGGGGAGAGGGTGGGGGGAAGGTGGGGGGAGGGGGAGGAAAGACAGCCGAAGTCTCCCCCCCCCACCCCGCTGATGCAACCTCGCAGAAATGATATCGATTCTCCGTATATGCGGTGGTTAAACAAGACTCACTTGTGGTCTCGACTTCTTGAAGAGAACACGGCGTCAAGAAGACCTCAAGAAACTCCCCTCCCTCCCCCCCACCCTCTGGCCCTCCTACCTTCCCATGGCTACTACTTCTCCCCTCTAGGTGGTGAGGTCTTCGGAAAAAGAGTGAGGAGGGAAGGGATGGGAGAGGAGGGGGGAGAGGAGTGGTGGGGGATTGGGGGGGTTATGTCTCTGGAGTCACTCTCTCCCTCTTCCTCGGTAACAATTTTTCTTAGTTAATGGGATGTGTTTATCGTGTCCCGCCTTTTTTTTTTTTTTTTTTTTAAACCTTTCGGCCACACTTAATTTTTTTTTCTTCTTTACTTTCTTTCTTAACTCCCGCAACTCCGCCCAGTGTTAAACTGAGCCAAATGCAACAGAGGACGATATTGCTTATGTCATTACAGAAGACTTAATCGTAACGTTCTCTGAAGGACAAGCTAATGCAGAATTTATATATGTATATATATACATATATATATATATATATACATATATATGTATAATATGTGTGTGTGTGTGTGTGTACATGCATATATATGTGTATGTGTATACTTATGATAAATGTAATACCACATTTGTCGATCCCGTGAAAACCACAGTTAGAGGAAAGAAGACTGGAGGCAGGGAGTCTATATATTTCGATTGCAAACTGCAGTCCTCTTCAGTAGATACAGAGCAGAGAGAAGAGAGTACTAAAGTGTATCTATTTATATATATATGGATGTATATGATATATATATATTATATATATATATATAAGTATATGTGAATATGTGTGTGCATACACACGCGTGTGTGTATGTTCGCGCGCACAAGCGCGTGTGTGAATATGTGCATGTGTGCAGAGAAGGGGATGGTTGAAGAAAAAAGGGTGAATATTGGTACACTTTAACGGAATCGAAGGAGGGGCGAGCGACCCCCACGCATGTCATTACTCCATCTCATTTAGGAGGATCTGGTGGAGGTCCGGACCAAGAAAGTCATTGCCTCCATTGGGAAGCAGTGGGGTTGAGGGCGGGCTGAGGGCGGGGGTTAAGCGCGGGGGCTGAGAGCCGGGATTGAGGGCGGGGTAGTGGGATGGAGGTATACGGGGTAGGGACATGGTCGGGGGAGGTTGAAAGGTTAGGATATGTTCGATTGAAGTAGTTCCCTTGTAGTTGTCACTGAACTGTCAATTTGTTTTTCGTTAAGGTATGATTTAATTTCTTTAAGATTGTGGACATGTTGTCAAAACTGAATGGAAGTCTGGCGTTGGCTAGAATGAAATCTTTGAAGGAGAAGTTGTGTGTTCAAAAGTTAATGTTAAAAATGTATTCTTCTTCAATATCGTTGTCGAAGTCATAAGACTTTTTTTATCAAATATTTCAGCGTTGCCACTGTCCGTACGTTGTCAAATAAATATTATATCACACACAAATAGAAAAAAATACAGATGAAGAAAGTCCAAATTAGACCAAAATGTTTACTAATTAATATCTAAATCGATCTCATAATGAATAGTATTTTCTTTTTTAACTGTAGGGATAGTATAAGATCCGTCTAACTCAAGAAAACACAAGTTCAAAGGACTATCGGTGATTAAATTCTACCATTCTTTCCTCCTCTAGCTCAACCGGCTGTAGTAAGACGCTTCATCAACTTCCACCCATCGTTGCTGCCTCTTCTTGACGAGTCTGAGGCAGCTAAATTGAACCCGCCGATGTGCCTCTTTCCGAGACCCTCCCGCGAAAGATACCTCTGCCACGGCCCCTCGAATATCTTGGCGGACGATAATTACGGAAAAGATAATTGCTTCAGTTGGCGCTGGATAGGTGATATGTCTTTGTATTAATTGCACGGAAAAATAATGATGTCGCCTTATGACGGCCTCAGGGAGAGGCTGGGGGAAAGGGTGAGGTCTCGCCCCCTCGGTCTCCCTCTTGGGTGAATTGAAGAGATGGATAGGTGTGTGATAGAGAAAAAGGCGAATGAAAGGTTTGACTGACAGGAAGGCGTCTGTCAATTAAAGAAAAGGCACTTATGGCGGACAGATTTCCCGATATATGCAACATACACATACATATGCACACACACACACACACACACACACACACACACACACACACACACACACACACACACACACACACACACACACACACACACACACGTGCATATATATATATATATGTATATATATATATGTATATATATATATAATGTATGTATATATATATATATATATATATATGTGTGTATGTGTGTGTGTGTGTCTGTGTGTGTGTGTGTGGGTGTGTGTGTGTGTGTGTGTGTGGGTGTGGGTGGGTGGGTATGGGTGTGGGTATGGGTGTGAGTGTGGGTGTGTATGTATGTATTATACATGGAGAATTACAGAGTAGAGTCAAGTAAAAACAAAGAGATGCGCCCTTTGGCAGGATAGCTGGGTGGGGGGTGGAAGCCCCCTGTCAGGAGAAGGTTGCGTCCGACGGCCTCCAACCCAAAGACCAGACCCGCCGCAGAAGGTCCCATCCCTCCAGAGACACTATCGGAGGTCGGCCTTCGCTCGAAGAGACATTTCGAGACGGGCGTCGTTACGGCGGGAGACGTCACCGGGAATAGACGGTAAGGGTGACAGGCAGGAGACACGCAAGAGGGAGGAAGAAGACCCACAGAAGGGACGGACGCGGAGAAGGCTCCTGTCGTGGAGATAATGAAGGGGAGGATGGAGATAGGGTCACTGTCACTCGTGGGGGATACTGACCGAGGTGGCAAGCAATCGGTGGACGAAGTGGAGTGGGTTATGGTAGGAAGTTGAACACGCTGGGTCTCGAGTTCGAACCTAACCGCCAGACCTGAGCCTCAAGGCTCCTGAGAAAGATTCCACTGTAGTTTCGGTTTGTTCAGTCCGGTAAAACCGTGATGTCTCCTCATGTTGAAAAAAGTACACACTCACTGTGACACAACTTCGTGACTAAATCTCCTGCAGAAGACGAAGGGATCCCGGAGTATGACGTGAGGGCTGGGGATGTCGGGTAATGACTGTTCGATCAGTTCCCGACGAAGGACCTCGAGTGGGTCAAGGGGAACGGAAGAGCTACGGAGAAGTTCGTGAATGGCAGGATTCAAGAACGGGGGGAAGCCGTCGAGGGCGAGAGTCTGACTTGCGCCACGACTAGTTCGTAAGGCAAGTCACGTATGTAAAATATATGCACGAAAACACACATACATACACAAATACTCACACGTGTGTGTGCGTGTGTGTGTGTGTGTTTGTGTGTGTGTGTGTGTGTGTGTGTGTGTGTGTGTGTGTGTGTGTGTGTGTGTGTGTGTGTGTGTGTGTGTGTGTGTGTGTGTGTGTGTGTGTGTGTGTGTGTGTGTGTGTGTGTGTGTGTATGTGTGTGTACACGCGGCCGCCGAAGACATATGTATGAATACACACATATGCACAAACCTTCACAACATATTAAGACCAAGACGACAGATGATCCCTAACACCCACACAATCCCCCCTTACCCCCTCCCCCTCCCCCCTTCCCATTCCACCCACGTCCCCTCAAACTCCCCCTAGCTCCGTCTCCCCCTACGTTGGCCTCTCCACCCTACCCTTCCTACCTAACTCCCCCTTCGCTGGTCCCCCTCCCGGGCCGCCCGCCCCCGTCCTCTTCCTCCTCCTCCTCTTCCTCCTCTTCCTCCCGTCTGAGCGAAAGGCAAATGACAAAAGTTTAGATATACGGGTACCGCCTTTTCCCTGTAATGTGGCAATCTATTTTCCGCCGGGCTAGGGACTGGAATGTGGGCCCCAGTCAGCATCGAAATGGATGTCCTTCTTCCTCCTTAGCAGCGCTCCCGCTGCTGATCTCTTTCTTCCAGAGGCCCCTTTTTCTACTTTCGCCGGCGGGAGGGAGGGCGGGAGGGAGGATCAGAGAGAGAGGAAGAGAGGAAGTTAGGGAGAGGCGGGTAGGGAGCTAGAGAGCTTGCTCTTATTTCAATAGGTCTGCCTTTGCCTATACCAGAAGCATTCGTGGCAAAAGTGATAGTAGAAATGGATTATATAACACCATTGATATCAGGGACAGTGATAGTTGTAGTAGTAGTAGTAGTAGTAGTAGTAGTAGTAGTAGTAGTAGTAGTAGTAGTAGTAGTAGTAGTAGTAGTAGATGTAGTAGTAGTAGTAGTAGTAGCATTAGTAATAGTAGTGATAGAATTACTAGGACAGTGATAGTAGTAATAGTATTGTCATAAGTAAGACAACAAGGGTAGACATATTGAAAACATCACTTTCATCAGAACTAAACAGCAGTAGTGTTAGTCATAGCAGGCACTTCAGCAGACCAAAGAGCAGATACAACGTCTGCTTCAGAAGGTGTTTAAGCAGAGCGTTCAGCAGATACGATATCAGTAGCAGATTAACTCAAACTTTTCTTATAATAATTATGCCTCTGATACAATTTTCTTATAGATGTCATAAGAAAAAAATCGTAGAACTTAAGTTTTTCTATTACATTTATTGTCATTGTTATCATACAGTTCTCAGAGAACAAAAAAGTTGGTAGTGGTTAGTATGACGAGCTCGTGAGACTTTCAGAATCTTTGCTCATGAGAAAGGACCCTAAGAATAAGTCAGTCCAAAGAGACTCGTAGTTCCTCGCCCCCCCCAAAAAAAAAAAAGAAATCGAACAAAGAAATAAGAAAATATCAGGAAAAGAAAAAACAGAGTTCAACTAAACTAGATCGGAATGAAGAGAAACAGAACGAAACAGACTAAAGTCAAAGGGAATATCTGGTGACATACAGATAGGTGGAGAGAGAAAGAGAGGGAGAGAGAGAGAGAGAGAGAGAGAGAGAGAGAGAGAGAGAGAGAGAGACAGAGAGAGAGAGAGATAGTGGGAGGGAGGAGAGGGGGAACTGTCCGAGTGTTGTATTTGCGACCGAAGAAAAAAGAAAAATATTGGTTGATTTCCAAAAAGAAATGTCCCGTTGCCTCCCACCTCCCCCACTCCATCCCTCCTCCTCTCCCCCCCCCCTCCCCCCGGCATTTTTCCAGCACTCTCTCGCCATCTCCTTGGCTCCAACTTAGGCCATTTTGAGATGAATCCGATGGGGTGGAGGAGGAAGGGGAGGAGGAGGAGGAGGAGGAGGAGGAGAAGAAAGGAAGGAGGAGGGGTCGGGTGGTGGTGAATGGAAGAGGGAGGGAAGGGCTCGGGTAATGTGGGAAAAGGGAAGAGAAGGGAAGAGGGACGAGTAGAAAGAGGGGAAGAAAAGGAAAAGGAAGACGAGGAAAGGGGAAGAAAGGGTAAAGGAGAAGGACGGGAAGGAAGGGAAGGAAAAGGAAGTGGAGAAGAGAGGGGAGGAGAAGGAAGTAAAGGAAAAGAAAAAGGGGGAGGAGAGGAAAGAGAAGAAGGAGGAGAAGGAGAAGACAAAGGGAGAGGAGGAAGAGAAGAAGGAATGTATCGAAGAAGGAAACATAAAAAAGAAATTGAGAAGGATAAAGAGAAGACAGTGGAAAGAGCAAATAAGACAAGAGGAGGAGGAAGAGGAAAATGAGGACATAGGAGGAACAATAAAATAAATTATGGAAGGAAATGAATGATAGATAAATGAGAGAAAGACAGAGAGAGAGAGAGAGAGAGAGAGAGAGAGAGAGAGAGAGAGAGAGAGAGAGAGAGAGAGAGAGAGAGAGAGAGAGAGAATGAGAGAGAGAGCGAGCGTGAAATATGCAAATCAAGAGAAAATAAGAGATCAGATAAGCAAATACGCTCCGAATGAGGGAGGAGATAATACAAAAAATAAATGAAATTAAGAGAAAATGAGGAAAAGGTTTATGGGAGAGAAGGATGAGGAAATACGAGGGAGAGTGTGTAGATGGGTGAGGTGGATAAGGATGAAGATAAAGGAGGAGGAGGAGGAAGAGGAGGAGGAGGAGGAGGAGGGGGAAGAGGAGGGGGAGGAGGAGGAGGAGGAGGAGGAGGAGGAGGAGGAAAAGATGATAAACATGGGACGGGAATGATGACTGAGAATGAGATAACTGAATGTTGGAGGAAGAGAGGAAGAGAGAAAAGAGAAGAGCAAATGAAAACAAATGAAGAGGGAGTAAGAATTGAAGAGGAATAGGAAAGAGGTCTGGGATCAGGAAGGGCATGATAGGAATAGATCACTGAAAATAGAGATTGAATGGGAGATGGAGGGAATCAGCGAACGCCCCCCCCCCCCAATCTTTTAGCTCCAAAAACAAAACCATAATTTTTTTATTTTTTTTATTTATTCATTTATTTTGTTTCGTACTTTTTGTTTTATAATTTGTTATGTCGACTTATCTATTTGTCTATTTATTTACCTATTTATTGACCTACTTATTTATACATTCATTTATCTATTTATAGACTTATTTCTTTATTTATTCATCTATTTAATTATCTATTTATTTATTTATTTGTTTATTTAATCAATTATTCGTTCATTTTTATTTACTTATTCGTTTATTTATCTATTTTGCTTGTTTGTTTATTTATTTATTTATCTATTTATTTATTTAGTTATTCCTTTACTTATTAGTTTATTCATTTATTTATTTATCTAATTATCAATATATTTCGGTTGGTGGTCTTGGTTGTAAATGAGTAAGGAATTAGTGCAGAAACGTGGGAAAAAAGACGCGAAGATTGAATTAAGGGAAAAGGCCAAATTTAGCACAAAACCAAATTAAGAAATGTAGACAGAATGGCAAGGAAAAATACGAAAAGTGGAAGAGAGGAAAGAAGAGAAAGAGGTCAACAAGCGGTGAATAGAGAGAAGAGAGAAAGGAGAAAAAGAAAAGTGGAAGAGAGAGAAAAGAGGAGAAAGAGATCAACAAGCGGTGGATAGAGAGAAGAGAGAAGGGAGAAAAAGAAAAGTGGAAGAGAGAGAAAGGAGGAGAAAGAGCTCAATAAACGGTGGATAGAGAGAAGAGAGAAGGAAGATAACGAAAAATGGAAAAGAGAGAAAAGAGGGGGAAAGGTCAACAAGCAGTGGATAGAGAGAATGGAGAAGGGAGAAAACGAAGAACAGAAGCGAGAGAAAATAGGAGGGACAAAAATGGACAAAAAATAAAGGGAAAATTGAAAAAGCAAGGGAAGAACGAAAGTTGGTAGGAAAGAAGGAAGAAAGGAAAAGGAAAGGAAAGTAGAATAAATTTGGTGAAATTAATGAAAAAAAGAAAAGAAAGGAAGAAGATAGGAAGGAAGGAATAAGGAAGAAAAGAGAAAGAAAAAGATGATTAAATTTCCAAAATTAATAAAAAAAAAAAAAAAAAGGCTCATCGAATAGCGAATAAAAAAAAAAAAAAAAAAAAAATAGTTATAAGATTACCGACAATGGCAGACGATGAGAAGTTGGGCCGAGACGAATGAGGAGAAGGAGGAGGAGGAGAAGAAGGAGAAGAAGAAGAAGAAGAAGAATGGATGAAATGAAATGAAACGTATAATTAAGAAGCTGATCGAGGGTTGAGGCTTGTGGGAGGCGAGAGAAAGGAGAAGGGTCTTACAGATTAGATATTAGTGCCTCCAATTACTGCAACACAACTCCAAATAAAAAGGAAGAAAAACGAGAGAGAGAGAGAGAGAGAGAGAGAGAGAGAGAGAGAGAGAGAGAGAGAGAGAGAGAGAGAGAGAGAGAGAGAGAGAGAGAGGGAGTGAGAGAGAGTGAGAGAGGGGGAGGAGAAAGAACAACCAAGTGTGGTAAACCACTTTTTCATCATAAAAACAAAGAATGAAATGAAATTAAGAATGATGATGTTGATGATGATGATGGTGACGACGATGACGACGACGACGATGATGATGATGATGATGATGATGATGATGATGATGATGATGTTATGATGATGATAATGTTGATAATGATGATGATAAAGATGCTGATGGTGATGATGGTGATGATGAGGATGATGATGATGATGATGATGATGATGATGATGAAGAAGATGCCGACGCAGACGATCATGATGGAAAAGCTGGAAAACCCGAAATTAAATAAATGAAGAAGAAATTAATATAATATGATAATGATGACGATAATTATAGTCAGAAGAAGAAATATGGAAGAGGGAGGTAGGGAGGTAGGAAGAGAGGGAGGGTGAGAGAGGGAAGGAGAGAGAGATGAGTTGAGAAAGAGAGGGGGAGAGAGGGGGGAGGGAGGGAGGGAGGGAGGAAGGAAGAGGAGTAGAGAGGGAGAGAGGAAGGGGGGAGAGGTGGGGAGGTAGAAAGAGAAGGAGGGTGAAAGAGGGAAAGAAAGAGAGATGCGTTAAGAATGAGAGGGGAGGGGGGAAGGAGAGAGGAAGGAAGAGGAGTAGAGAGGGAGAAAGATGGAGAGGTGGAGTAAGGGAGTAAGAGTGTGAAGATGGAAGAATTGGTGGTCGAGTTGGGAGGGGACAGAGTGGGAGGGAGGGAGGGAGGGAAGAAGGAAGGGACGAGGGGAAGGGTGGTGGCGGAAGGGAGGGGGAGGGGGACCAGTTAGGTCGTTAGGAAAAGATTTGGACTGGGATGCCTCGGTGTAATGGCCGCAAGTAATGGAGAAATACTGAGAAGGTGGCGGGTGCTGTGGTGGTGGTTGTGGTGGTGGTAGTAGTGGTGGTGGTGTTGATAAATTATGTTTGTGGTGGTGGTTGTTGGTGGTAGATGATGCCCGTGGTCGTACCGATGGTGGTTGCGGTGTGGTGACGGTGAAAGATGAATGTTGGAGATTGTGGTGGTGATAGAAAGTTGCGGGTGTGGTGATGTTATGTGTGGTGGAAATAATGATGGTGACGAAGTCACAATACTTTACACCAACCGAAGAATATTTCGTATTTGGCACTATTTGTTGTTGCAAGAGTAGTGAAAGAATTTTAAGAATCTCCTCGTGACGTCATTGTTCGGGAATAATGACGTCATAGTTCTATGACATCAGAAACAACCCAATAAAGTCATTATCATTTTATGACGTCACCGTCTTGTTATGACATCCTAGTTCTGTTTTGACGCCAGCCACGTACTATGGCGTCAAGTTCCTAGAATTACGTCTATGTTCTATAAGCATATGCTGTAGACACGACCACGATATATCTGGGGTGGAGGACTGGTTACTTTAGCCCGGGCTATACAACACCACCACCACAGAACAACAACAACATCAACAACAACAACAACAGCAACAGCAGCAGCAACAGCGGCTGTGTCATACTACAATAACTTCAGTCCCCCTACCAAGAAGTCTCTGGCTTCTTGCTCTGAGGTCCTTCCGGTTCTACGACTTCTGTTTCTTACTATGACGTCTCCGCCTCTTACGGGGACGATTAGGATGGCAGCGACGTCGAGACCCAAAGGCACCCAATGGAGCGAGCAAGAGCAGAGGAAGAGAACCAGAAGAGGGAAGAGGAGGCGAAGGAGGGAGGAGGAGGAGGACGAGATGGAAGGGAGGCGAAGGAGGTGGGAGAGGAGGAAATGGAAAGGGGACTCTGAGTTCGGGAAAG
The DNA here is from genome assembly GCF_046742065.1 of Oratosquilla oratoria. Lineage (NCBI taxonomy): Eukaryota > Metazoa > Arthropoda > Malacostraca > Stomatopoda > Squillidae > Oratosquilla > Oratosquilla oratoria. The sequence continues at coordinate 9,401,273 of NC_134789.1, read as the reverse complement.
GATATGGGAGGAGTAAGGAAGAGCTGGGGGACCTTTGGCAGTGTGGAGGAATATCGGTGATGTTTCTTGAGTGAGGAGGTAGGAGGCGTCCTGCCTCCCCGTGTGAGAGACCGAGCGCCTCCTGGAGGGACGGATATACGAGCTCAGTCCTGCCTCCTTCCTTCCTTCCTTCCTTTCTTCCTTCCTTTCCCGGTTTCCCCAATTTGCTTCTCCCCTCTTACCTCCTTCCGAATTGCCTCGTTTACTTACACATATACATATACATATACATATACATATACACGCATGTCCATATACATATATATACACAAATGCATACATATACAAATACATATACGTATATACATATGCATGTATATTTACAGATATATGCACATATTCACGTCTATTTATTTCTTTAGTTGTGTGCCCCACGTCCACCCTGAGTATGGGAATAGTAACACTTGACAGAGAAAACGGAGACCAAAACCAATCTCCTCACTGCACAAGCATTTCACATCACGTGGATATAAGTAGACTGTATGGGAAATTACACCCATACATCTACGATTACATCTACGGATACAAGAGGTGCGGAAGCGCGTTCACGCACACCTATAACAACGCCGAGACTAGAATACATTAAGGAAGCAATCTATTTCTTCGCAAGGCAGCAGGGTGCCAAGGCCCCACGCTGGTGACGATGCTGTGGCCCTCGCTGGCACTCCTGGAAACAGAGGGCCATGGATCACCTCACGGGGAACACATAACAAGCGAGGAACAGCGGGGGAGCGAGGAACTTGCTCAAGGGAACACGGGAAGGTGCCACAGAGGAGGGAGGAGTTATAGGCAGCTTTGGACAAATGAAACGGCCACGGGGGGTCGAGGGGGTTGTACACGGAACGGCCCTAAATGGTGGCGCAAGAATGATGCATTTGGTGAGGTCATGATAACGGTGATGGTGGTGGTAATTGTGATGGCGGTGGGTGATGATGGTGATGGTGGAGCTAATAGTGGTGATGGTGGTGGTGGTGCTGATTTTGGTGCTTTTGATGCTGGTGTTGGTGATAACTATTGGTAGTGGTTGAAATGATTTTGTTGGTGGTGATAACGTATGTTTACGATCCTTATAGATATGAACGGAATAGCTTAGCGGAAATAAAGGGGGCTAAGGGCTTTGGTGAGGAGCCTACGCCAGGAGGCGCTGAGTAATTGCGGGCGAAGTCGTCATCTTTGCCCTTGAAGACTGTTGTCGCTGCAGGGAATTTGAGAGGAGTGCGGGATTCGAACCCACAACTAAGCGAATGCGAGATCAGAACGTTTCCTATTACGCTACCAGCGCAACTTGAGATCATCTCATATGAGCAGAGCTGGTCGCGTTCCTCGGTGCGTTCCTCTGTGTCCTGACTGGTATGACTTTGCTCAGGACACCGAGGAACGCACCTAAGGACGCGCCCAGCTCTGCATGTGAGGCTAAAATCCTTTGATTTTAGACAGTAGAAAACCTGCAAAGGGGGCTTCTGCCGGGTGAAAAGGTCATGGCAGCAGTTGATCTCTTTCAAGAGGAGGGCCGTTCCTCGAGTGTTAATCAGAGCAAAATCTTTCCGGTGCTCCTCCGGCTTGGTGAGGTTGATGAAAAAATACGGAGGTAGGGGCACTAATTAGCCTGAAGGAATTGCTAATTAGGGTGTAAATAATGTTATAGAAAGCAAATGAAGGGTCACGTTGGGGTGAGGGGAATCATCATCTTTGGGTCAGGTTAGGTCAACTCGGGTCAAGTAAGGTCATGTCAGGTTAGGTGATTGTAATAAATGCACCTATGCGATGGTGAAAATTTTGTATCTATTTTTTTTTTGGGGGGGAGGGGGGATAAGGATGACTGACGGAAATTTTTAATACACTCCCCCACCCCCACCACAAAAAACTTTTCTACGCAAGTCTTCGCGTAAGTACTGTATATGCATACGCATGTGTATACAGATAAACACATACACACATACACACACACACACACACACACACACACACACACACACACACACACACACACACACACACACACACACACACACACACACACACGTACACATACACTACATATTCGCATGATATATACAAACATTTGTATTTGTCATCACATCTATGGAAATATATGTTTTACTTGTCTTCGCGTTTATGATATCCAAAGCATCTATAGATACATAAAGATACACGCGGATGGGTATATAAAAAATTGTAGACATGGAAAACGAAGAAGGAAAAAAAGTCTCGTAATGTAGATAAAATAGCTTTTGTGAGTCAACATGTCAAAGAGACGAGGAACTTTAATGTCATTCCAATCAGATTTGATACGTCACTCTTAAGAATTGAAAAGCGAGGCAATCTAATCGAAATTACTGACAACAGCATTTTCTTCTAAAGTCTACCATAAAACCAGAGTCCGGAGGTCTTTCCCTCTCTTCTCCTTTTCTCTTCTTCTTCTTCAAAATATTATAACTATTGATATATATATATATATATATATTTTTTGGGGGGGGGGCGAGTTCTCGTAGTGGTATTCTTAAAAAAATTCTTTCCTTATATAAATCTTGTATAAATCCTTGGAAGGGAAAGATGTATATAAGGATTTTTTTTCCTTTTTTTTCAAGAATACCACCGTAAGGTTCTTACGGTGGTATTCTTTATAAATTCTTAAAATTCCCCCTGAAAAATTATTTCCATATATAAGTCTTTTCCTTCCAAGGATTTGTATAAGATTTATATAAGGAAATATATTTTTTAAGAATACCACCGTTAGTGTTTCCTCAACTTTCAAGTTTTCCTGTTTTTATTTCTCTATTGTACTTTTTATTCCTTTTTGTTGTATTTACTTCTACCTCCTCCGCTTCTTTCTGTTATTGACGGTTATTTTCTCACCACCATCACTGATATCATCACCATCATCTTTAAAACAATCACCTCTTGGCGTGCCTCCTTCCCCTCCTCTTCATCCCCCTTCTCAATCTTCTTCCCTCCTTCGTGTTCGTCAAATTCTTGACCATTATTTTCGACTTTAACACTTTCACACCTCTTCTCCCCATTACCTTCCCATTTCTCTCCCTCTCTCTTCCCCCCCCCCTCTCTCACTCTCTCTCCCCCCCCTCTCTTTTCATCATCGTCGTTGTCGTCATCATCATCTCATTCTTGTTACCCTTTTAGGGGACCTCGTTCTCTTCTTCTTCGTTGTTTCTTGTCACAAAGATCCCAAGTTAACTTTATACTCAGATCCTTCCATCTCTCTCTCCCTCCTTCCTCTTCTCTTCTTCCTTCTTTTTTCTCTCTTTCTTCTTCCC
>NC_134789.1:9382962-9395462 GCF_046742065.1 Oratosquilla oratoria | reverse complement strand
AAGACACACGCACGCACAGACACACCTGACAGACCTGAGGAAAAAAAAAACAGTTTTTCGCACAGAGTGGTGGATACCTGGAACAAACTGAATAAAACAATACTGTGTGCAAAAACTATATACAAATTTAAGAGCAAAGACGGGACATCACGAACATAGCTCCCCTTACCGTAATATACAACTAGGTAATACAGCTAGGTAAATACATACACACACGCACGCACAGATACACACACATATGCAAAACATACCCAGTTACAACCAAATACTTAGAAAAAAATAAAATATGAATAACCTGCGCAAATCACAGGAAATAATAAACAAATTCAGGGAGAGGACGAAGTGTGGTAACAGAGGAGGAGGAGGAGGGAGGGAGGGAGGAAGGAGGGGGAAGGGGGAAAGGAATAGGGGGAAGAGGGGGGAGAGAAGGGCAAATACCAAGAGACAATTACATATGTATGCATGTCTTGAATTAAAGAAAGGACAAGAGGGTGTAGGAATGGACACTCGCGTATGCGTATTTTTTTTTTTTACTCCATTCGTATTTGTTAACTAGTAGGTAAATGTGTCCCTTATAATGATAACAACGATTTTATACGCTTAATTGGAAGTATACGCAAAATAAAAGTATACAACCACAAGGTATGTATTAGGTGTAAGCTTACTTTTGATACATACATATATAGTTACAAACGCATGCATGTTTATATACGTGTCAATATATATATATACATACACATGTCAACATATGTACAAAAACATGGATATAGACATACGTATATACATACATACTTATTTCAAATTATATTTACTCGTGAAAAGTTGACAGGAAATCCCAAAATCTCGATGAATATTTTTAGACAGAAACGCACGAACGCACGAACAAGAAATGATTCTAGAATCAAGTTTGACTGATGGGAGCACGAGACGAGACCCCACGAGTGCAGCTCTCTGTGTATAATAATGCAATGAATACACGTGATCATACGCGAGCGTCTGGAACTACATTTATTTGTTTGAAAAATACAGCTACAACTGCATTTACGAGCGTATTTAAGACCATGCATACGAGCATACCAGCGAGCCCACCTTGCGTGCACGAGGGAACGAGCGACCAAGGGGAGGGTGGAGGAGGGGGTGGTGGATAGGGTGGGGGTGGTGGAGGAAGGGGAGGGAAAGAACGAGGAGGGGGAGTCGAGAGTGAAGAGCAAACGAGTGAAAGATGCAAAAGCGGCTGGCGGAAGGGTTGCAGGAGGAGGAGGAGGAGGAGGAGGAGGAAGAGGAGCAGGAGGAAGAACAGAAAGAAGACTGTTAGGAAATGGGATTGTAATGAGGAAGAGGAAGAAAAGGAGAAAAAGTAAGCAGTAATAGAAAAAGTAAAGGGGAGGAGGAGGAGGAGCAGGAGGAGATGATGATGAGGAAGAGATGGGTGAGGAGGATGGGGACAAATAGGAGTAGTAGTTAGTAGAAAAAAGAAGAAGAATGTGAAAAACAAAGAGGAAAAGGAAGAGGAAGAGGAAAATGTGGGGGAGGAGGTGTAGAAGAAAGAGGAGGAGAAAGGAGGAGGAGGAGAAAGGAGGAGGAGGAGGAGGAGGAGGAAGAGGAGGAGGAGGAGAAAGGGGGTCAGTATAGCAAGAGGGAAAACCACAATAAAAGAAGAAGGGAGAAGAAGCGAATGAAAAAGGAAGAAGGGGTGAGAGGGAGAGAAGGCGAGGGAAGAAGGAAAAAAGGGGGAGGGAGGCGTGGGAGGGGGAAGAAAGAAGGGGACACAACTTGATGAAAGCGGAATGCAGCAGGAAGACACCACAGGACACAGAAGGACACAAACGTGTTGACCACAGGCAGTGACAAGAGGTCTGTGTTCCTTTCCGCAAGGTCCGAGCTGAGATACATATTTTTTGGGAAAAAAAAAAAAAAAAAAAAAAAATCGGACACCAATACTCAGATGTTGATTGTTTCGAGCTGTTGCATGTATCCCTGCATCTGTGTTAAGTGCTCATACTATTTCTCCGCAGGTGTAGTTCATGTTTGGCTGGTGGCTCGTTTTTTGATGGACTTAAGAAACACCCTGGCAGGTTCTGACAGATTCGGGACAAACTGCGGTCTCACTGATTCATACACACATGTATATATACCTGAATTTACGTATATTTATGTGTGTGAGTGCATGTATATATATATATATATATATATATATATATATATATATATATATATATATATTTGTGTGTGTGTATAGGTATATGCGTGTGTATATGTATCTATGTATATCTATGTGTGTGTGTGCGTGTGTATGTGTGTTTATGTGTGTGCGCGTGTGAGCAAGCCTGTAAGCATGTAGAGCAAGAAACCGGAAGCTTGTGTTGGCAATGCCTTGGCCTCTGGTGCCACGCTGAGCGAGCGTGAGATCCTCAGCGGTCGGGAAGAGCAGGTCTACCACGTTGCTATAATGACACACTTTACAATCTTTGTTCTGACTCACGCCAGACTACTTTATACATATGATGATAAAAACTTTTGCCAAAAGGGTTATTTCTTTCTCAGAGTAAGAGAAGAAGAAAATAAACACGGAAAAGAATAAGAAGCAGAAGAAGAAGAAGAAGAAGAAGAAGGAGCAGAAGAATAAAGAAGAAAAAAGAATAATCTTTTCTAAATATAATCGATGATATGACCTTGTGTGAATCGCGAGAAACAACAATTATATCAACACAAAGAGAAACAACAATTATATAAACTCAATTTCTCTCGTTCTTCGGCAGTCCATGAAAGGGGGCATATCTGGATTTGTAATCCTTTAATCAAAGAAGCGTTTGATATATGTGTAGATCGAATCCTTCTTGCGCCAAAGCACCGGAAAAGAATTTAGCTCCACAAAGAAGAAAGTAGGAAAAAATGAACTAAAAAGAGGGAATAAGAAAGAGCAACATAAAGAGAAGACCAAAAGAAAATCGAGTTGGAAAAAAAAATGGCGATAGATCAAAATGGCTAAATTCTGTTGGTGAGGAACAAGACCCCCACCCCCCACAAAAAAAAAAATGGAAAAGAAGAATAGAGATAGAAAAAAAATAGTGAAAGCTTCAAGTGTTTTTGTAGAATTTTCGACCACTGTGGTTATGCAAAAGGATACAGAATCCTTCAGCTCCCCCCGAATACCTTAACACGCTCTCTTTCTCTCTCTTTCTCTCTCTCTCTTTCTCTTTTTTTCTACACCAATATAATCAAATGAACCCAATCAAACTCTAATTGATAAACTTTTTAAACGAGTATTTTTTGTGCACCAGATCGAATCAGTGAACGGAATTACAATCATTTTTTTCATTAAAATATTTCCTTTCAACTTTTCCATACGGCACTCTCCGGAAAACTTTGGCAGACCAACCCAGGGGCACAAAAGACTCTCTCTCTCTCTCTCTCTCTCTCTCTCTCTCTCTCTCTCTCTCTCTCTCTCTCTCTCTCTCTCTCTCTCTCTCTCTCTCTCTCTCTCTCTCTCTCTCTCTCTCTCTCTCTCTCTCTCTCTCTCTCTCTCTGTCTCTCTCTCTCTCTCTCTCTCTCTCTCTCTCTCTCTCTCTCTCTCTCTCTCTCTCTCTCTCTCTCTCTCTCTCTCTCTCTCTCTCTCTCTCTCTCTCTCTCTCTCTTCTCTCTCTCTCTCTCTCTCTCTCTCTCTCTCTCTCTCTCTCTCTCTCTCTCTCTCTCTCTCTCTCTCTCTCTCTCTCTCTCTCTCTCTCTCTCTCTCGCTCTCTCTCTCTCTCTCTCTCTCTCTCTCTCTCTCTCTCTCTCTCTCTCTCTCTCTCTCTCTCTCTCTCTCTCTCTCTCTCTCTCTCTCTCTCTCTCTCTCTCTCTCTCTCTCTCTCCTCCAACCTCCTAGCCGTCTCTCCTTCCCCACCTCCCAAACACTTCCTGTTCTCCCTCCTCCATCTCTTCCTTTTCCTCCTCTAACTCCTCCACCTCCTCCTCCTCCTTCTCCTCTTCCACTCCTCTCATGAATTCTCTTCCTTCCACCTCACTTCACAACTCCCCTACCTTCCCTTCTGCCCCTCCCCCTACACCCCCCTTCCCCCCCAAACGAAATTTCTTCACTTTACTTCTACACAGAGTCATCCCCCCCTCATGCCTCCCCTCTTGATATGGTCTCCTCTTCACTCCCTCCCTCCTTCCCTCCAGGACTCTCTACAGCCCTGCCTTCCCTCCCTCCTTCCCTCCAGGGCTCTCTCCAACCCTCCTTTCCCTCCCTCCAACCCTCCCTGTAGCTCTTCCTTCCCTCCCTCCCTCCCTCCTTCCCTCCCTCCAGCCCTCCAGCATAATTCCCCCAGTCATCTGCCTACTATGTGTTGGCACTTCGGACTTTATTCAATCCTTACTATGGGTTTTGTATTTTTTTCTCTCTCTTTTTGCTGTCAGTCGTTTTGATATCGGGAGTTTTGCACTGATGGTGGTGGTGATGATGATGATGATGGTGATGATGATGATGATGGTGGTTAGGGTGATTTTAATAATGATTGTTGTCATTATTACTACCATCATGATCAAAATAATTGCTATTGCTATCATTATTGTTGTTATTAGTAGTAGTAATAGTAGTATTGTTGTCGTCGTCGTTGTTGTTGTTGTTGTTATTATTATTATTATTATTATCATTATTATTATATCAATAATATCGTTGTCATTAATACTATTAACATTAATATTAGCATTATCATTACTATCATTATTATTACCAATACTATTACTGTTACTGCTTCTATTATTATGATTATCATTAATAGTATCGTTATCATTACTACTCTACTAATACTATCATAAACAGTATCATCGCCATTACCATTAAATTTATGGTTATAATTTTATTATTACTGTCATTTTTACAGAAACTATTATTATAATCATTGCAATTAATATAATCAAATTATCATTGAAATAATGAGATGCCTTTTGATGGATAGAAATATACAGCTTTGCTTTATAAGCATAAGAAATGCAATCATTTCAGCAATTTGTGTATTTAATAATACTTTATTTAATTACCACGAACATTACTGATATTAGTTCTTCATGATGATATCAATATGATCGTAGTTATCATCATATCATTAATGTATATGTGATTACACTTGATTCTTATTGTTATCATCACCACCAGTGTTTGTATCTTAATTATCATTATCTTAATCATCCTTATCATGTGATTAATCGTTATTGTTACTGTTATTGGTACAGAATTAATGTTGTTTTTCTGAGAAGGTTATGCTCGGTGGGTTTATGTGGGAATCAAATTGAATTAAATCCAGTCCTATGAAGGTATGAGGTGTGTGAGTGTGAGTGTGTGTGTGTGTGTGTATGTATGTGAGTGTGAATGTGTGTCTGTGTATGTGCATATTTGTGTATGTGTATGTTCATATGTGTATATATGTGTGTGTGTATGTATGTGAGTATGAATGTGTGTGTGTTTGTGTATGTGCATATGTGCATATATGTGTGTGTATGTGCATATGTTTGTATGTGTATATAAGTGTGCAGGGGTAGGGTGGTTAGGGATGAGGGGGGTTGAGATGAGGGTGGTAAGGGGTGATTGAAGGGATGGTGGTGTTTAGTGGGGTGGTGTGGGGTGAAGGGCATCTACTTCCCATTTTCTGTTGACGAACTAATTCCTTTTTGTTGTGGGCTCGGCAGCCTATGTTAGGGCGCCGTCTTTTTATTATTATTTTTTTTTTCTTCTTCTTCTTACCCAGCCTTTCTCGCACACATTCCGTTTCTATTACTTTCTTCATTTGGTCTCGGCTCCCTTGCCTTATTCCCCTTGCGCCGTTCTTTACACTCCTTTTCTCTCTCTCTCTTTCCTTTCTCTTCTTCATGATTTTGCTGTATGTCCGATTTCTTTTCCCTCTGCTCCTGGGTAGTTTTTTATTTCCATTTTCTATTTGAATTTCTAATATGCTTGTCCCTCACTTTTCTCTCTTCTCTCTCTTTTCTTTCTTTTTTCCTCTCTCAGCATCTCTCTCTCTCTCTTTCTCTCTCTCTCTCTCTCTCTCTCTCTCTCTCTCTCTCTCTCTCTCTCTCTCTCTCTCTCTCAATCATGTGCTGAACCCGTGATCGATATGTATGAGAGCTCAGATTTCTTATGTAAATTAATCTGTTGGTAATACTGTAACCACACACACACACACACACACACACACACACACACACACACACACACACACACACACACACACACACACACACACACACACACACCAGCTACTTGCTCAAGGGAGCGTGAACGACTTGCAGTACTGTGGCTATGTTCACCCCTAAGCGTGGACTGAACTCGGGATCGCTTAGTTAGCAGGCCAAGTCGGTAACACTTCCCCAACAATCCGATAGTCTCCGGAAGAGAAACGGACAGATTTAGATCAATATCGATACACAAAGAAATTGGTTCGGAATCTTTCTACATAGAAGAGCATGTGTAAATTCCTTCGGCCTGATGGAGCTTTCGGTGGTATTCTTAAAAAATTCTTTCCTTATATAAATCCTTGGAAGGGAAATATTTATATAAGGATTTTTTTAAGAATACCACCGTAAGAATCTAACGGTGGTATTCTTGAAAAAAATTATTTCCTTATATAAATCTTTCCCTTCCAAGGATTTATATAAGACTTATATAAAGAAAGATTTTTTTTAAGAATACCACCGAAACCCTTTGGGTAAATTGAAGAGTCTTGTGCAACTGAATGAAAGGGCTTGGCGGTAACCAGCATAAGATCAGAAGAACCAATAAGTACGGAAGGATTTTAGGAAAATGCCAAATTTGCTCTCGTCCTCAGCTATCGGACCTCCACCCCCTCCCCCCTCACATCACCTCCCCCCCTCACCTCACCTCCCCCCTCACATCCCCTCCCCTCACACATCCCCTCCCCTCACTCTCCCTCCCCTCACTCCCCCTCCCCTCACTCCCCCTCCCCTCACTCTTACCCACCCCGCATCCTTCTCCCCCGCAATCACACTCCTCCCCCCACAATCACACCCATCCCTTTCACCCTCTCCCCACAATCTCACTTACCTACTCACTCACACCTCTCCACACACTCACACCCACCCCTCACCCCTACCCCTCACTCCTACCTCTCACCCCTCTTCCCACACGCTAAACCACCCCTCCTCCCCATCCCCACAATCACACCCCTCTCCCCACAATCTCACTCGCTCACTCACCCCCCTCCACACACTCTTAGCCGCCCCTCAAGCCTCTCCCCACACTCTTACCCACACCTTCACCCTTCTCCCCACACTCACACCCACCCCGTCACCCCTCCCTCCACACTCTCAACCCTCTCCCCACATTCCTCCTCCCCAGCTCTCCCCTTTCCCCCCCCCCTGCCCCCTCTCCCCCTGCATCCGCTCCTAACTTGTTGTCATTTCTATTAGGAAGGGAAAGTTGCCAAAGGACATTCCATTTGGCCCCGGACTGGGAAATTAATGCACAAGATGGGATGATTCTTTAAGAGTTATTTGCCTTCATGCACGCGCTCTCAGACTCCTCTGAGACTCGTTCGCTCTTTCTGAGAGTCCCTCTCTGAGACTTATGAGAATCTCTCTCACTTTCTCTCCCTCCCTCTCTTTCTCTCTCTCTCTCTTTCTCTCTCTCTCTCTTTCATTCTCTCTCTGCTTTAATACATACTCTTCTTTATGTTTGTTTGTGGGTATGACTACCAATGTTGGCTTGAAGGATTGGGAGGTATTTTTCATTTTCTTCCATTTTTTTATTACCTCTTCTTTCTTTTCTTTCTTTATTTTTTGTTTATGCCTCGCAGAAATAACATATGCATATGTATATAAGTATGTGTATATATATATATATATATATGTATATATATATATATAATATACAAACGTGTGTATGTGTTTATGCATTTGTGTGTGTGAATGTGTGTGTATTTGTGGAAGCATGTATGTGTGTGTGTGTGTACACGTAGATGTATGTGTATATGTATATGTATAGGTTTATGCATATGTATATGTATATGTATGTATATATTAACCCTTTCGATGCACAGAAGTGCTTTCTCTCAACTGAATAAAATCGTCTGACGGGAAATTGAATAAAAAAGAAATGCTGCAAAAGAGTCACCATGTATTAGTTCCCATGTCGGTAAAAATATCAGCAAACATGCTCGTATATATCCTGTGGCGTGGAATATGTTTTCCTCTTCTCATACTCTCATGTGTCTCCATTCTCTTACGATTTATTTCTCTAAATCTTTCTCTGTGCATTTGTCCACCACCTTCTTGTACGGTTCGACAGGTTACATCTTCTCTCCGGTGACCGTTCAACGGTTTTTAACGGTTTTTAACGTTTTTTTTTCTTTTCGATGTTGTATTTCCCAGCCTAGTTCTACTCTTCTTATTCCTCGTGCGGTATGCAAAATCTCTCTTTCCCTTTTTTTCTTTATTTCTTTCTTTAAACGAAATCTAATAATCCTACCGTCAAAGGTTATGGAAACAATATTGGTTTTGTCTTGTCTCTCTTCTTTATTTTGGTTACTGGTAAGTGATTGAAATACTCTTAAAAGGACGTCTTGTGCATTAAATCGCAACCATGTTTAATTTTGATTCCATGTAACATTAAATCGATTCATATACTTTATTCTGTCTTTCTCTAGGAGACGTTGTTCTACTGAACATAAGTTTCGTATCGAAAAGGGTCAATGTAAGAAAAGTGAAAAAGGAGAAGAAAAAAAAAGTGTTCGGCTTACTAATCCGAAAAACTTCAGTCTTCGGCGAAGGCTGCAGACAAACATATGGACAAAAACCCCAATAAAACTTCTGACCAAACTTTTAAAAATTCCATCCATCTGTGGCACAAAAAGCACTTTTGCAGCTAAATATTGAATTTGAGCCTTCAATTTGCAAAGTGAAAAAGTTTGACTCTATGACAATTGAGGTCGGCTTGAGGCGCGGACAGGCGGTGGAAGAATGGGGATGGTGGAGAAGGTGGTGGAAAAGGAGGTGGTGGTAGTGAGATGGGAGGTGTCGAAGGGGTAGTGGTGGATTTGTTGTTTATGAAAGAGTTGGTGGAAGAATGGTGGTGGTGGAGGTGGTGAAGGACTTGAAGGAAGAGGTGGTAAGCTAGAAGACGTGGAGTGCGTGGTGTTAGACTTGGTGTTGGTGGAGAAGGAGATGGTGGTCAAAGAGTCTCTTGGTGGAAAATGGTGGTGAAAGAAGGTGGTAAGTGAGGTGCCAGAGATAAAGGAGGAGATGGTGTTGGAGGGGATGGTGGGAAAGGAAGTGATGGTGAAATAATTAGTCATGGTGCAAACGTAAATGTTAAGGAATGATGGTGGTGTTATGGTGTATGACATGTTGGATTTGGCAATGGTGACATGGTGGGTAATGATTGGTATGGTGAAAGCACTGATAGTGACGGCAGCGGTGGCATGTATGGTGGCAATACTGGAGAGTGTTTAATGGTGTAAGAACTGATTTTGGTGGTTGCACCATCGAGGCGGAAGATGTAGGAGGTTATGCACGTTGAAGAGGAAGTCGTGAGAGAGGAAATGAAGGTGGAAGTGGAAGTGGAGGAGAAGGAGCGGGATAAAGGAGTAGTAGATGTGGAAAGAGGTGGACTGGATGAGGAGGAATAGGAGGAAGAGGAGGAGGTAGAGGAGACGAAGCTGGACTAGGATGAAAAAAAGGAGGAAGAAAAAGGAAGAGGAACGGTAGGAAGAGCTAGAGGAAGAGAGGACAGAAAAGATGGAGATGGAGGAGGATGGGAAGGAAGGGGAGGGCAAGAAGGAGGAGGAAGAAGGGGAGAAGAAGAAGGATGAAGAGGAGCGGGAGACAGAGGGCAGAAAATGAGATGGTGATGGAAGAGGATGGGAAGGAAGATGAGTATAAGAAAGGGGAGGAAGAGGAAGAGGAAAAGGAATAAGAAGAAAAAGAGGATGAAGAAGAAAAAGAGGAGGAGGAGGAAGAGGAGGAGTAGGACGAGGGCGGTAAGCATGAAAGGAGTTTCTTAAAGACGACTCTGACGAGGATGGATTCGAGCGGAGACCCAGAAGCTGCAGCGAACGTTTGTGATGCAGTTACTGTCAGGGACAACATCAAACGTTTTGCCCCCTCCTCCCTCCCCCCCACCCCACCTCTCCTCGTCCACCATCTCTCTAGCTCTTCTCTCTCTCTCTCTCTCTCTCTCTCTCTCTCTCTCTCTCTCTCTCTCTCTCTCTCTCTCTCTCTCTCTCTCTCTCTCTCTCTCTCTCTCTCTCTCTCTCTCTCTCTCTCTTCCTCCCCCAACCTTTCCTTTCTTCCCGTTCTTTTATCATCATTACTCTTCCTTCTCCACTCTTTCTTCCCTTCCTCTTCCTCTTCCACTTTCTTATCATTACTTTTATTCTTCCTTCGCCTTTCCTTTCCTTCCTCTTCTCCTTCCTTCTCGTATTCTCCTTTTCCTTTTCTTCCTCCTTTTCATTTCACCTCCTTTCCTTTCTTACCCTTCTCTCCTTCTGGCTCCCTTACCCCTTCTTCTTTACCTGTCCTTCTTCCCTCCTCTTCCTCGCTCTCCCTCTCGACCTCTTCGCCCCATTCCTCTTCCTTCCTACCTTCCCTGTGACCTTCTCCTCTCCCGGACGGGGACTCCGAAGGGAGAATGTCCCAGGGGATCAAAGGCTTTAATCTCTTCATTATCATGATACACTTTACATATTTCATTATACCGAGTCTTCTATAGACAAGTTTACCTTCTGGTCGGGTACAGCTAGTTCATTAATTACTTAATTAGTTAACAGAGACCTAACGTAGGTGACCTCGATTAAACGACATCGCGTTCAGAGTTCAGCTGGGTAATGTAATCACTTGCCGCCATCAAGGGGAAGCTGAGAAAACGCGGAACTGAGGGATCCGGGACATATTCGACAGCCAGGTCCCACGGCGGAGGCAAATGCGGAGAGTCTTTAATTCTTGGAGAATGAGAGAGTAGGGCGTGACGGCGGGCTCCGAGGGGAGGGAGTTTTAGTGAGGAATTTCACAAAGAGGAAAGATGAGGAGGAAGAAGGATCAAAAGAGGAGGAAGAAAAGGAGGATGAAGAATAAGGGGATGGAAAGAATGAAGAAGTAGAAAGGGAAAGAGAAGGAGAAAAAATGTGTAAAAAAGATGAAGAAAGAAAAAAGGTAAAAGATGAAAAAGAAGTAAAAGAAGAAGAGAAATGAATAAACGGGTGAGGTAAAAAAGGAGGTGAGAAAGGAGATGAATAAGAAAGAAAACCAAAAGAAAAAGAAGAAGAAAATAAAGAAGAAGAAGAAAAAGAAAAGAAAAACAAAGAAGAAGAAGAAAATAAAGGCGAAGAAGTAAAAAGAAAATAAAGACGAAGAAGAAGAAGAAGAAGAAGAAGAAGAAGAAGAAGAAGAAGAAGAAAATAAAGGCGAAGAAAAAGAAAATAAAGGCGAAGGAGAAGAAGAAAAAGAAAATAAAGTGCGAAGAAAAAGAAGAGGAGGAAGAAAATACAGACGAAGAAGAAAACAAGAAAATAAAGACGAAGAAGAAGAAAATAAAGACAAAGAAGAAGAAGAAGAAGAAGAAGAAGTGGAGGAAAAGAAATATGAAGAAGAAATAGTAGAGAAACAGGTAAAAAAAAAAAAAAAAAACGGGGAAAGACTTTCCTTTAGAGTTTAGACCGAAGTGCCGCAAGCAAACAGATGATGCTCGGTTGAAACAGATCAAGGATTCCGTCGCCGGCGACTAAGTGCGCTTGCTCAGACCCGGCAAGCAAAAGCCCGCGCCTATTTGGTCACCGCTTTTGAAGTCCTCTGGCGTGAGAGGGACGTTTCGTGAGACCCGTGAGAGCAAAGGCCACCGAGCCGTTTAGCGACATTGCTGAGTGTCAACAGGGAGTCTCTCTCCATTCCAGTAACACCTGGAGGGCGGAAGCCAGAGACCGTGCTCCTAGGCTAGACACCAACCACGCACAGCTTAATCACTTTTGAGTTGTCGGATTCCTGAACTCGGCTGAATCAATTCGCCTTTGGTGGACAAAGGAGTTGAGTATGGTTCTGTTGATAATGGTAACAAGCTAGGTGAGAAAAGGCCAAGCAATTGTGTTACTTCACCTCGGAAGGTGATCGCTGCGTAAAGTCAAATGAGGCTTTTTCAGTGGTAACAGCATATAGTATTCAGTCTTTGGATAATAAATAACATGGAGCCAGATTCTGTATATATACATATATATATATACATACATACATATATATATATACATACATATATATATATATATATATATATATATATATATATATATATTATGAAACAAGGCACTAGTTGCAGTGAAGTCTTTTAAATATTTCAATCTGACCGTTGCGAAGCTTCGATCCCGGTCACGAGTCCGTTTGCTACCATTTCGAAGAGTATATATATATATATATATATATGTGTGTGTGTGTGTGTGTGTCTGGGGAGACCAAAAGGAAATGAATATGCTTTTCTAACTACAAATGTATTGATCCTGACAAGCGACCGCCATTGACAACCA
>NC_134789.1:9362962-9377962 GCF_046742065.1 Oratosquilla oratoria | reverse complement strand
GCCGCGGGTTCTGATGTGGGTTGAGGTGTGGTTCAAGTTCAGGGTGGCCCGCGGTGTGTGGGTGTCACCGTGTGGATCAGGGTATGTGGATCGGAGGGTGTGGATTGATGTTGTGGATTTGGGTGTGGGTTAGGCTGTGGGTTTGTGTCCACATGGGGGCCGAGATGGGTGGATGGGCGTGTAGGTATAAGTTTGTTCGGTGGGAGAGGTAGAGGGGGAAAGTCGTCATTGATAATGAAGGAGGAAGAAAGATACGGAGGAGAAGGAGTGCATGAAGAAAGCTGAGAGCTCTCGATGACTGCATCGGCCGGCGGGGACGGAGGGGTGGATGTGGAGACCCTGTACAGCATCCACCCACAATTACACAAATGTCAACAATGAGTAACGGTCCAAAGAAGAGCTACAATCTAACAATGATCATCATTTTCCTTAATTGATCGATCTTATATCTTTTACTCAGTTCGCGTATTCGTCTTTCTTGCATTTATGATGATAAGGAACATCATGGTAATGATAACGAAAATGATTATATTGATGACGAAGTCGATGATGATGATGATGATGATGACAATAACCCGCAACCAGCTGCTGTTGTTCGGCCCGAAGGTCACGTGGCTTGCAGCTGTGACTGTTCTCCAGAGACAGGGGACCGCTGACAGCTTTGAACAGCTGCAGTAGTTTCAAAGGATGGAACAGCTGTTGAGAGGGTACAGAGGAGAAGGAAGAAGAAGACTAAGAACGGAAAGAAGATGACGAAGATGAGGATGAGAAGGAAAGGCAGGAGGAGGAAGAGGATGATGACTAGGAACGGAAAGACGATGACAAAGATGAGGATGAGGAGGAAAGATAGGAGGAGGAAGAGGAGGAGGACTAGGAATGGAAAGAAGATGATAAGGATGGGGAAAAAGGGCAACAGGAGGAATAAGAAGGAGAGAATTAGGAGGTGAAGAATAGATAGAGAAATAGAACGGGAAGTAAGATGAAAAGTTTGAGGAAGTGGAGGAAGAGAAGAGGGTAAAGGAAGAGGAGTACAAGAAGGAGGAGTACGAGGAGTAGGAAGAAGAAGAGTAGGAAGAGGAGGAGTAGGAGGAGGAAGAGGAGATGCACAGATCAGAGGGAGTGGGAGAGCCAGCTGCACCGGTCAATGAGAAACTCTGAGCTCCGTAGAGGGTACAGAAGAAGCTGCCGAAGAAAGGGATTGAAGGAAGTGACGTAAGCACATCAGAGGAAGAGCTTCAGCATCTGAGTGGGAGAGGATGGGCAGTGATTCAGTGCTAATGAAAGGGTCCTCTCCTTCGCCACTTCCTCCTCCTCCTCCTCCTTCCCTTCTTCTTTGTCTTCTTCCTTTTGCTCCCTTATTGTTCCTCCTCCTCCTCCGCCTCCTCTTCCTACCATTTTTCTTTCTCTTGACCCTAATTCCTCACTCTCCTCCTCTTCATCTTCCTCATTCTTTTTCTTTCTCACACTCCTCCTCCTTGTCTTCCTTCTTCCTCTATTCTTCCTCCTCTTCTACTTTTACCTCTCTGAACCCTTTGTTATCTCTCTCCCTTGTCTACCTGCGGAGGATCGGGAAGGCCTCCCGAAGGTATAAGGAAGACCTCTGGAGAGTCTTCCGAAGTCTGAGGGACTCCCTTTGGAGAATTTGACTCTTATTCGAAGGTTCGAGGTGAAGTAATGGAGGCGGAGTGCCATTGTTGACTCCTCAAAGTGGACATTTATTCCTGACCCATTATGCTATTACAAAGGACATAACTGTTGCTGTAGCACAATGGTGCTTGATATTTTTATTGTAATGTGTAGCGCTTATGGATATATATTAAATTGTCTGTTGCTAAATATGTATTTGTACAGTTTTGAGGACTTATTGGCCAAGTTTAGGTGTTCGTAACAGTTCACTATATCTTGCTTTAGTAAAGTCTAGAAAATTTTATATTTAGTCTTAACATCCTCACCTTTTTTCTGAGGTTGATTCTTAGCTGATGAGTGTATAAATGTCAGACTGTCATGGATGTACTATAAACTGTCGTTTATCTCCATCATACGAGGCTCATTCTTTCTCTCACCTTTACCATTTTCACCAACTAAGATCTTCACCACCCCCACCACCACCACCACCACCATGACTACCACCACCACCACCGCTACCCCCACCACCACCGCTACCCCCACCACCACTGTCACCAATCCCCTACTATCGTGAGTGTTGTCTCAATCTGACCTTCCATTGTCATACCCACACATTAACAACAACAACCACAACCCTTTAAGCCTTCCTCACCCAGGAACTATGACGTAATCAGGTGAATCGATGACGTCACGAATGCGTTTACTTCTGAGACTCCTAAGAAGCTGGACCTCTTATGTGACTCTATTGATTACGTGCTTGACGGAAATCGATGGGCCCATGCCATCCCTACAATGACGATGAAACGAAGTAGCTCGTATGTTGAAGGGAAGTGGGAGGGTGAGGGCGGGAGGGGGAGGGGGCGACCCTCACGTGGTCAAGAAAAATATAGGATTGTTTACTATTTGGTCAGTGTTGCATGCAGAGATACACTCGGCTCCGCACAGACCTTCTGGTGGTGTCTTCCGTAGTTCGCGATAGAAAAAAAGAAGTTTCTGGGTCGTTTGCAAGAAGACAGTTATAGGCTGACGGGAGAAAGAAGGCAGACAGGAGGTACATAAGGAAAGGGCTAGATAAAAGAGACAGGAGACAGGCAACAAAAGAGACGGGAGGTACTTAGCGAGATAAAGATCTAAGACAGGAGATAAATACTGAAGATACAGGAAGAGAATTGACGGGTAAACAGGAGATACTAGATCACTGAAACGAGGCAGAAGCCAGTGGACAGAAAGAGACAGTAGAGATGCTGACAGGAGACGGGTGAGAGGAGACGGTAGAGAGGAGACGGAGACAGTAGACAGGGGTCCTGGTCCGCTGTTGTCGTCATCCTTGTTTGTGTTGTTGTCTTCTTTGACGTTAATTAATGATGGCGATTATGAGAAGGACGCGGAGGGAGGGCTGGAGAGGGAGGAGGACAAGGGGGAAGTTAGGAGGAGGAGGAGGAGGAGGAGGACGAGGAGGAGAGGGGGGGAAATGAGGCCAGCAAGGAGAGGTATCGGGGACGGGGAAGGGGAAAGAGGTGAGGAGGTGGGGAGAATAAAATGGGGGAGGGAAGCTAGAGAGAAAACACAGAGAAAGAGGAAAAGAAAATAGAGAGAAGAGGGAATATGGGGGGGGGAATGAAGTGGCAGGAGGGGGAGAAGGATGAGGAAAAATATAGCCACTTATGGGAATGTAAATAAAGAAGGAAGAAAGTAAGGGAAGAAGAGGAAAAAACAATAAAAGAAGAAAAAGAAAACGGAGAAGGAGAAAGGGAAGAAGTAGAAAGAGAAGAAGGAGGAGAAGTAGAAGTAGAGGAGTAGAAGAAAACGAAGAAGAAAACGAACAAAAAAGAAGAGGAATGAGAAGAAAAGGAGGAGGAGGAGGAGGAGGAGAAAGGGACGTAGAGAAAGAAAACAGATGACGAGGTGGGGTACAGAAAGAAGAGAAAAAAAAAAAAAAAAAAAAGAGAAAGTGATCCAGAAAGTGAGAGACGTGAGAATGCATCGAGACAACAAGGAAAAAGGAGAGGGAAGATAACATGGCTTAAAGAAATAAACAGGAATAAATAAGATTAAGTAGGGAGTAAGAACAAGTGGAAGGCAAATGTAATGAATATGGCGAGTTGCAAGCACACCGCGGTTGAGGACGGAGGAGGAGGACGGGGAAGAGGAGGGGGAGGAGGGAGAGGAAGAGAAATAAGAAGAGGGGCAGGAGGAGGAGGAAGAAGAGGAGGAGGAGAAAGAGGAGGAGGAAGAGGAAGAAGAGAAGTAGGTAGAGGAGAGGGAAGAAGAGGAGAAGGAAGAAGAAAAGGAGGAAGTAGAGAAGAAAGAAAAAGAAGAAAAGGAGAAGGAAGAGGATGAAGAGAGAGAGAGAAGGATAAGGAAGTAACCAAAAGTGAAAAGAAATAGAAAAATGAACCGAAGGAAGTGGAAAAAGACCGTTAAAAGAGTGTAGGAGGAAGACAAAGAAGAAGAAAATAATTGTATGGTAAGTAGGGAAGAAGACATGAAAAGGTCAAACTAGACGGAAGGTCAAAATTATGACGGTTTAGTGATACCAGAGGCTTAGCATTATTCTTAAGCACTTCATGATTGAGAGAAAAAGGTGGATGAAGTTGTGGGCTAAGGGAGAATGAGGTGAGCTTAGCGAGTAAGAGGAGGAGGAGGAGGAAGAAGAGGAGGGGGAGAAGAAGGATGAGGAGGAGGAGGAGGGGGACGAAGAGGAGGAGGACGAAGAAGAAGAAGAGGAGGAAGAGAAAGAAATGGAAAAAGAGGAGGTGGAGGAAAAGAGAAAGAGGAGGAGGAGGAGGAGGAGGAGGACAATATTACGGAGAAATAGAAGAGGATGTATGAAGAGGACGATGTCCTAAAAATAAAGGGCTTAGGGAATATTTAAAGCTGGTAGGACAAGAAGAGTCAGAAGAGAAGCTTGAAAAGGAGTCTGAGAAAGAAGTGGAGGAGGAGGAGAAGGAAGAGGAAGGAAGAGGAGTAGAGGAAGAGGAGAAGGAGGAGGAATGGGCCTGAATAAGAGGCAAAAGAAGAGGAATAAGAAAGAGGAGGTGGAGAGGGAAGGGGAAGAGAAGGAGGATGCGGAGTAAATAAGAGGCAGAAGAGGAAGCTGAAGAGGTGGCAGAGAATTAGAGATGATCTGAGGAGGGAGACGAGAGGGGAATGGTGGAAGGCTCTACGGTCGAAATGGTCAAACACAAGGAGGAATTACTGGGCCAAGGAGTCTTAACGGAGCTACCTGGCGGGAAGGAACACCTTTCAACGAACTCGGGAAGAGGAGGTGGAGGAGGAGGAGGAGGAGGAGGAGGAGGAGAGGGAGGACGAGTAAGGAGAGGGGCGAGTTGTGGTTGAAAAAGAACAGATTCGAAAGATTTGACTTAGAGTAGCTTTACCTTGTCAGGAAGTCGGCGAAGTTGAGGTCAAGGTCGAGGTTGAGGTCAAGGTTGAGGTCAAGGTTGAGGTTCAGGTCAAGGTCATGGTTGAGGTCAAGGTCGAGGTTGAGGTTAAGGTCGTGGTTAAGGTCAAGGTCGAGGTTGAGGTCAAGGTCGAGATCAAGGACGAGGTTGAGGTCAAGGTCGAGGTTGAGGTCAAGGTTAAGGTCGAGGTTGAGGTCGAGGACCAGGTAGAGGTTCTGGATAAGGTCTAACTCAAGGTCGAGGCCGACAATATGAAACAGGTGGTCTGCAGGTATAGAATGAGAAGTGGAGGAAAAGATCGAAAAGAATTCTAAGGAGGATGTTCAAGGATAGGTCGAGAAGGGGGAAAATTTCGAGGACAATGTCGGGAAGATCGAAGGGAGAGGGAAGACGAACAAGGAGTTCGAGAAGAAAGTCGAAGTCGAAGAAGAAATCGAGGAGGACGTCGAGGGTGAGTGTGAGGTCGGAAGGGGGGGGTCAAGTGGAAGGTTGTGTCTGAGGATAAGGTGAAGAGAAAGAGAGGAAAGAGAAAAAAGAGGGATTAAAGGCGAATGGAAGAGAAGAGAGAAACGAGGGGGAAGGTAAAAGGAGGGAATGGAAGGTAAAAGAAAGAGTGGTTGAAGTGAGAGCAGTGAAGAGAGGTAAGATGTAATGAAGGGAATGAGGAGGAGAAAAAGGAATAGGCGAAGATGAAAAGGAAGTAGGTAAGAGGAAAAGGAACGGGAATAATCAAGGAAAAATGAAGAAGGGGAAGAATGGAAGGAATGAAGGAAGGAAGAAAGCCGAAGGGACAATTAATCAAAGAAGAAAAGAAAAGAAGAAGAGAGGAAAGGAAGGAAAGGAGAAGAGAGGAAAGAGAAGAAAAGAAAGGAAGACAGAAAGGAATGAATGAATATGAAAAAAGAAACAAGGAAGAAGAGAAGAGAGAAAGAGGAGGAAGGAAGAGGAGGGGTGGGATTAGAGCGTTTGAGTCCAGACCACGCTGAGAGCACTTGGCTGGCGTAGTGTGGGGAGAAGAGGAAGAGGAGGAGGACGAGGAGGAGGAGCGGGAGAGGAAGAAGAAGAGGAAGAAGGTGATGAGAGAGACGAGGAGGAGGACCAAGAGAGGAAAGAGGAGGGGGTAGGAAAATGAAGGGGGAGGAGGAGGAGGAGTAGTAGTAGGAGGAAGAGGAGGGAGGAGGAGGAGGAAGAGGAGGAGGAACAAATGAGGTAATGTCCAGAGTAGGGGAGGGGTAGAAGGGGGCGGAGGGGGAAGACGGCGGCCAGGAGAGGAAGGGGAAGAGGGAATAATTAGACAATCATAGCAAGATTGCATGCAACTGCAATTTGGACAATCCGCAAGGCACCAAGTGGAGGAGGAGGAGGAAGAGGAGGAGGAGCAAAAGAAAGAGGAGGAGTTAATGGAGGAGGAGGAGGAAGAGGAGGAGGAAAATGAGAAGTAGGATGAGCAGCTGAAGGAGATATGGGAGGAGGAACAAGAGAAAAAGGAAGAGAAAGGAAAGGGAGAGAAGGAAGAGGATAAGGATGAAGTGGAAGACAAAGAATATCACAGTGGAAACAAAAATTAAATTTGATTAAAATAAAATTAATTAAAAAAAACATACGAATACTAGGTAGGCGGGCAGTACAAATGAGAAGAATCGGAAGAAAATTCAGCAGAAGAAGAGGAAGAAGAAGAAGAAGAAGAAGAAGAAGAAGAAGGAAGTCAAAGAACGAGAAAGACTCGGAGATGAGGAGAAGAATGCGGAGGGAGAGAGAAAAGCAGAACACAAGATGAAGTGAAAAATAAGTAGAACAAGATCACAATAACGGTGGGAATGCAAGAAGAACGAAAATCAAAGGAGTACCCGCGTTGAGATAAATAATAAAAATGGGGAGGAAATCCGGGAGGAATAAAAGAACAAATGAAATATAAGGAAGAACGAAACACGAACGAAAGAAGATTTGCAGGAAATAGGAATATATGCTTACGACCAGAAATGCAGGTGGAAAGAGAAAGTAAAAGAGAGAAAGAGAGAGAGAGAGAGAGAGAGAGAGAGAGAGAGAGAGAGAGAGAGAGAGGAGGGGGTGGAGAGGTCCCATTCTTGGAAAGTCTTGCACACAATGACAAGAACAAGGAAAAGAACACAAGCCGAGGAGAACACCATAGTCCAAGAATGGCCTCCATGCTTGAAGGCATGTTGGGAAAACATTGAGTACAAGAGAGACAGAGACTGACAGAGAGAGAGAGAGAGAGAGAGAGAGAGAGAGAGAGAGAGAGAGAGAGAGAGAGAGAGAGAGAGAGAGAGAGAGAGAGAGAGAGAGAGAAGAAATAATATTAGACAAGACTAAGCGAGAATAAATGCTTGAGGAAAATAGAAAAAAATTAATAGAAAAGGTACGAAAAGGAAAAGAAGAAGAAGAAGAGTTGGGAAAGGAGGATAAAGATAAGGAAGAGAATAGGGAAGAAGAAAAAGAAGAGGAGGTTCAGAAATGGAAGAAATAGAAGAGAAGGAAAAACATGAGGAGGAGAAGGAAAGGGAGAAGAATAAGATAAAGAAGAAGAAGAGGACGAAGGGGAAGAAGAGAAAAGAGACAGAGAGGGGAAGAAAGAGGAAGAAGAGTGGGAGAGGAGAGAGAGGAAGAGGAGGATGAAGATGAGAAGGAGGTGTTGGAAGACGAGGATGACCGAGGTTGTCCGTCTATTCTACGCAGAGTCCGAAGGACTTTAAGTTCTACTCCAAGAACCTAGGGAAGAGGAGGTATGTGAAGGAAAGGACCGCAATGGATAAAAGAGGGTAGGTGGGGGGTGGGTGAGTTCGGGGAGAAGGCGAGGGCGTGAGGCAAGGGGAAGTATGCAGAAAAGGGTAGGGAGAAAGTGGAAGGTCAGCAGGAGGAAGAGAAGGAGGAGGAAGAGGAGGAAAAAGAGGCGAAGGTCAAGAATGTGTAGGAATGAGAGAGTAGAGGTGAAGAAAGGATCTTCTGTATTATGATGGGGCAATTAAGATATGAGAGTGATGGAGGTTGAGACAGAGGTTTGGCGAATGGTAGAAGTAGAAGTAGAAGCGGAGGCTCACACATTGAGATATGAGAGTGATGGAGGTTGAGACAGAAGTTTGGCGAATGGTAGAAGCAGAAGTAGATGCAGAGTGTAATGAGAGTAATGTGGATTTTTTTTTTTTTTTTTTTTTACAACGCTCCATGGGTAGACGCCGAAAACCAGGGCGGCGAGCGAAGAAGAAATGATCATCAAAGAAAAAAACATTTCAAGGAGTCTGACAAGGTTGAGGGAGTCTCCTGGAAGAATAATTACTGACATTGTTGAGGTTACAGAAAATATGAAGAAATTCTGGCTGAGCTTGTCTTCAGGGGTCCGGAGGCAAGGCATAGAGAACATGAAAAGTCCTCTTCATCACATACACACACTTGACAAACTTAGTTCTAACTAAAGACTCTTTAAGCAACTAATTCTTCAAATGGCTTCTTTGACTTGCCCGATTCTATTCAGCTAAGGCGAGTTCGAGGATTATAAGTAACAAGTTAGAGGCCCGTTCTGGAGTCTAGCCCGAAGATGGAAACGACGACCTAGACTAATAGCTTCTAGATGATGCCACACTTCATAGGTTCCACTCGAGTTGACACCAAACAATTCTATTCAAACAAAGAGTTGCTCCTCTAGAAGAACAGTGGGTGAAGGAGGACCCGAGCTCGAGGGGTCATCCTCAAAGAGTTCCAAGGTTGAGGGAAACGTGTCTCTGGAACCAAAGGGCAACAAAGAGAAGGGCAGCGCTTAAGAGCCGCGGAAGGACGTGTCCAAGTCGCGGTTGAGGAGTTGAGGCGGAATTGAGGGTCACATAGACACGAGGGTAGTAAAGCGGGTCAAGGGGTAGAGGAAATGAGAGAGAGAGAGAGAGAGAGAGAGAGAGAGAGAGAGAGAGAGAGAGAGAGAGAGAGAGAGAGAGAGAGAGAGAGAGAGAGAGAGAGAGAGAGAGAGAACGAAATGAAAGGTCCTTGGAGAAAAGAGGCAAGAATGTACATAGATAGAAAAGCAAGTACGTAGGTAGACTGATGGTTAGGGGGGGAGGGAGGGAGGAGGAACAAGAAGAGGAGGAGGAAGAAGACTGAGAAGAGGAGGAGGAAGATGATGGAGGTGGGTTTGGTGATGGAGGAGGACAGAGGAGGTCGGAGGCCTTGGAACAAAGCATGGAGGAGTAAAGAGAGTGGATTCGGGTTCAGCATCCCGGGCGGCTGACGAAGAGGAGGAGGAGGAGGAGGAGGAGGAGGAAAAAGAAGAGGAAGAGGGGGAGGAAGGTGGTAAAAAATTGGAAAAAAAGAATATGAGAGAGATAAAGAGGAGGGGGCAAGAAAGGGAGGAAGAAAATGAAAATGAAGGGTAGGAGGAGGAGGAGGAGGCGGAGGAGGAAGAGGAAGTAAAAGCTGGTCGGAGTTGACTTAAACATGAATCAGATGCCGCTCTAAGATGAGTCATGAGAAATGGTGCAGTGCAGAAGGAAGAGGAAGAGGACAATGAAGAAGAAGAAAAAGAAAAGGAAAAAGGAAAAGGAATAGAATAAGAAGTATTTGAAGGAGAAACAGGGCCAGGATGGGGAAGAGGAAGATGTGAAAACAAGAATGAAAAGAAGTAAAAAAACAAAAACAAAAAGGAGATGGGAAAGGAGGGAAAAGGAATGGATGAAGACATGGAGGGGAAGGAGGAAGAGGAGGAGGAGGAGAAGGAGGAGGAGGAGGAGGAGGAGGAGGAGGGAGGGAGGGCGAATTGGCTTTCGAATTATAGCTCCATGAAGTGCAGGTAAATATAAGAACGGGGTAAACAGGCTACGGGAAGCCGGGAGGAAGAAAGTAGGAGGGAGAGAGTAGCGGGTAAGCAGCGAGGGAGGAAGGGAGGGAGGTAGAGAGGTAGACTGGGTCAGTACAAAGGTAAATAGGTGAGGGTGTATGTATGTAAGGAGGGATTACAAAAGGTAAGTATGTATATAGGGAGGGATATAGGGAGGATGAGGGAGAGAGGTAGACAGAGGGATACAAAACCAAATAGGAAAGTGTGTATGTATGCAGAGAGGGAGATAGAGAAGAAGAGAAGAAGTAGAAAGACGCAATGTACGAATATAGGAACAGGCTAGAAGAAGGCAATAGGAAGGTAAATAGGTGAATAGGTCCGTGTGTGGCAAGCTAGTAGGCAGATGGGCTTCTGGGTTCGAATCTTCCCACAGATATGATAAACTACAAAACAAGCCAACCCGCAGGCTGGCGAGGGCCCGGTATGCGTCCAGGGGCATTTGTTTGATGGGAGATCATTAAACCCAAGCTTATCAAGACAACTGTGTGTGAGCAGGAATTCTGGATCGGGGTTGGGGATGGGGTTGGGGTTGGGGTGGGAGTATGATTTGGGTTGGGATTGGGGTTGAAGAGTAAGTGTTGGGGTTCAGGATTTGGTCAAAAGAGAGAGAGAGAGGGAGGGAGAGAATGTGAAAGAGAGAGATAGATAGATAGATAGAGAGAGAGAGAGAGAGAGAGAGAGAGAGAGAGAGAGAGAGAGAGAGAGAGAGAAAGAGGGAGGGAGGGAGGGAGGGGGAGAGATGAAGGGAGAGTGAGAGAAGGGAGAAGAGAGAAAGGAAAAGATGGATAAAGAGAGGAGATTCTCATTCTGTCCCCTAATTCGTAATAATGAGGTCATTGGCATATTCCGACAAGGACCGTTTCGATAGAGGGAGAGGTGTGGGGGGGGGGGAGGAAGAAAGAGGAGACAGGGGAAGGAAGAAAACTAAACGGAGGAGGAGGGAGGAAGGGAAAGAAGAATGATGGAAGAATGTATGAGGGGAAGGGAAAAGGGATAGAGAAAGCGAAAGAGATAGGGAAAGAAAAGATAGAGGAAGGAGGACGAAGGGGGGAGGAAGGGAAGGAGAGGAAGAAGAATGGTGAAAGGAGGATGGGGAGGAGGAAGAAGGATAGTGAAAGAGAGAGGAGGGAGGAGAAGAAGGAGGGATGAAGGAAGAAGGAGGAATGGGTAGGAAGAAGGCTAAAAGGAGAAGGAAAGAGGAGGGGAGGGAAAATGGATAGAAGAAAGAAGAGAAAGAAGAGGAGGAAGGAGGAGGAAGAAGAGGAGGACGAGGAATAATAAGGAAGAAGGATAAAAGAAGGAAAGAGGGAAGAAGGATAGAAGAAGGAAGAGCAAGAAGAAGAGAAGGGGAGGAGGATAGAGGAAGAAGAGGAGGAAGAGGAGGAGGAGGAGGAGGGATGGAGTGGTATGGAGAGCATACAGAAAGATGGAGGATGAGTATGCACCGCAGAATAGGAAATCACGTACGGGACTTCGAAAAATGGTAAGTACGTACTTCCCGCTCGTCCCCACTTCTTCTCCCTTAACAAAGAACCTCACGAATTGCCCCATCACCATCACCAACACCAACACCACCACCACCGACACCACAACTATGACCTTCACCATTGCCCACCACTGCCACGACTACCTCTATCAATTCTGCCAACGCTACCGATATTTAGTTCCATCTCCATCACGATCTCATCCACCACCACCACCACCACCACCACCACCACCACCACCACCACCACCACCACCACCACCACCACCACCACCACCACCACCACCACCACCACCACCACCTTCAGCCTAAGGCGAAAATGAATACGATCTAAGCGATGAGAAAGACCGAAAACCTGAGTTCAATGAAGCAGTGAAGAATTTGGATAACGAAATAGAAGGAGGAGGAGGAGGAGGAGGAGGAGGAGGAAGAGGAGGAGGAGCGGATGTCCATGGTTGCGTGGTAGGTGATAAACGGTAGTCGCGGTGATAGCAATCTGGCCGGTGTTAGTTGTGTTATGAATATCGGCAGAGAGTGCTGGTGATAGCGGTCGAATAGATAGTGTTAATGGTGTTGCGGTGGAAGCTAACTCGAGGTGACTCTTTCACCACATAAACTTGCGCATAATGAGGAGGAGGAGGAAGAGGAGGAGGAGGAGGAGGAGGAGGGAAGGAGAAAGGAGGACGGGGGAAACGAGGATGAGAAGGAGAAAGGGGAAGAAGCTAACATACTCTGATATATCCACATTGAATATGACCCTTTTACGAGTTCCCAAACCAGTATATATACTCTGTTTACTTTAGAATGGAGATATGGTCTACTCATATGTCAATACATTTAACTCCAACATTGTGGTCTAATTCGTTTATTTTGTTCTGGCTAACAACAGGCGATTTTGTGCAACTGAGAAGAGGAATTGTTATAAGGGGTCTCGCTCTACCAGGAACGTCTTTAAGCCGGGACCTGACATCTCACCTGAATAGAATTGACTGTAAATAGTATCCTCGAGGTGAATGTATCACAATTGATATATATATATATATATACACGGTATGTACCGAAACTTATGGAGAGTATTTTACGTTCAGTCAAGGCACGGTCCCACCCCACCCCACCCAATCCCAACCCCCCGCGCCCACTTTTCAATAAACATACACAAGACCCGAACCCAACCGAACCCCTCGATCGATATCTGCTCCTCAATCTCAACCCCAGAGTTGCCAAATCCTCTCGGGAGTGGTCTCCTCCTCCTCCATATCCTGTGAATAATTAGCTTGAGCAATCTGAAGCACATACTGTGCCAGATCTAAACTCAGTCTTATCTCTTATCAAAACAAAAACTATGACGAAGCCAATGCCAGTTCCACCAGAGCGCGGTTGTAATGCACTTGAAGAGTAATTAGTGGGGGGTTGGGGGAGAGGGGGTTGTAAAGAAAAAAATGTGTATAGGCATGATCCTTTTCTAAGACAACATCATTCATTCATTATTTCTTTTTACGCGAGTGCTCACACAAACGAACACACACACACACACACACAAGACACTCTCAAGTACTTCGACTTGTTCCCATTTGGCCGGAAGTACAACGGATTCGTTCTCTGGTTATTTCAGCACTTAGCAACGGAAGAAGACGAAGAAGAAGAAGAGGAGGAGGAGGAGGAGGAGGAGGAGGAGGAGGAGGAGGAGGAGGAAGGGAAGAGGAAATAGGAGGAACAGGAGGAGGAGTAGCAGCAATAGGAGGAAGATGAGGTATAGGAGAGTGAACGGAAGAAGACGAAGAAGAGGAGGAAGGGAAGAGGAAATAGGAGGAACAGGAGGAGTAGTAGCAACAGTAAGAGGAAGATGAGGTACAGGAGAGTAAACGGAAGAAGACGAAGAGGAGGAGATGGAGGAGGAGGAAGAGGATGATGAGATGAGTAAAGGGAAGGAAGATGAGAAGGGTGGAAGAAGAGGCAGGAAGAAGAGAGGGGTAGAGGAGACGGATGAGAAAGTGGAGAAGTGGGGAGGAAAGGAAAGAGGAGGTGGAGGAGAAGGAGAAGAAAGAGGATGAGAATGAGGAGGAAATTTTTAGTAATTTGTCGACAATAGCCAGGGCTTCTATCCTTGGGGTCTTGGAGACAATATCGAGCCGAAGAGACGGACTCACGAAGAGATTCAAGAAGGATTGCAGAACCGAGGGATAGTCGAGGTTAAAACTGATCAGCATTTTTTTGAGTCTCCAGTCATAAGAAAGAAAAAAGTATGCATGATGGGTACGAAGAGGAATAAGAAGAGGAGGAAGAGGAGGAGGAGGAGGAAGAGTTGATTCTCCACTCTGGTCGACCTCGCTGGAAGAGATGGACGCCTTGAAGACCAAAATTACTCAGTACAGATCCAATACCTCCACCCGTACCTCCACCTCTCCCTCCTGTAGAAGTAAAGAAAACAAAGATGGGGGTGGGGAGGGAACGGGGAGAGGTTGGAGGGGGGATCGGTAGAAGAAAAATACGGGCAACATGAAATGTCGGAGGAGAAAAATAAGGAAATAGTCCAGAAAAATATTTTGCAAAAACATTTGCCTAAGTTTTGCCGTTTCGTCATGAAGTCTGTGTGTGCGTGCGGGCAGCTGTGTTGCTCTCCCACTTCCTCAATGAACTGGTTTCCAAGAATTGAACCGAGCCAGGGCCAAAGCACTAGCGACCTCCAACAGTACCCCCCTTCACCAACAACTCTCATGCTCGCAAAATTTCTACATGGAAGGACAGTGAGGAGGAGCAGGAGGAAGGGGAGGAAGAGGAGGAGGAGGACTTGCTGAAGAGGAAAACGAGCAGGAGAAGGAGAGGGAAGATGAGAAAGAGGATGAGGAGAAGGAGGAAGAGGACATGGTGAAAAAGAAGAGGAGAAGCAGTTGTAGGAGGATGAGGAAGAGGAAGACGAAGAGGAGGAGGAGGAGTGAGAGGAAGTAAAAGAGGAGATATATTGAAGTAGGGGAAAGAGGAAGAAAACGAGAGAGAGGTCATGGTGAAGGAAGAGAATGAGGAAGAGGAAGACGAGAAAGAAGACGTGGAGGAAAAGAAACAAGAGGGGAGGGAGAAAAGGAGGAATATGGTAAAACAGAATAGAAACAGAAGGAATAGGCTGCAGATCATATTTGACAATAGCTTTGTCCCGTTCTCTCTCTCTCTCTCTCTCTCTCTCTCTCTCTCTCTCTCTCCCTCTCTCTCTCATTTTCTCTCTCTTTGTCATTCTTTACCCATCTCAAACTACAAAAAAGATCAAGGCATAGGTAGAGGAGCGATAACAACTGCTAAGATGAGAAAGAGAAAACAAAAGATAGAGAGGGAGGGAAGGAGAGAGAGAGAGAGAGAGAGAGAGAGAGAGAGAGAGAGAGAGAGAGAGAGAGAGAGAGAGAGAGAGAGGAAAAGGGGGGAGAGAGAGAGGGGTTAGAAGGGGATAACAGGCATGTTGAACCCGAAATGAATAAAGATTGAAACTGTGGAAAAGCTCTCAGGAGATAAGACAAGATTTGTGTTCTTATGCATTGGAGCCACTAAGAAAACTACGAAGGAGTCTGGATTTGCATAGCTTGCGCCTCCGGTCTTGCCCCTGCATTTGTAATCAGGTGGGGGGGAGGGGGTGCCCTACTCCTCCCCCTCACCTCTCCCGATCC
>NC_134789.1:9355462-9357962 GCF_046742065.1 Oratosquilla oratoria | reverse complement strand
TTGTAATCTCACCCTTCCTCCCTCCACGCAATCCAGTAGTCATAACTGTATTGTCACGGACTCCTAAAACTGACCCATAGTGAATCAGAGCTATTCAGACATATCTTTCTCTGGTTCCTGTTTGATGTAGTTCTCTATACGGTAGTTCTATAAACGTAAAAGTAATTTTTGTAATTAGATTTGAAACAATACAACAATGTTGTGGTACATCATGGGACATGTTTTTGTGTCCGGAAGAGTATACACATTGCACAGACTTGGTCACCTTAGCCACCCGACGTCAGTTCACTTCCTCCGTTTTGTCTCCCACTCTACGTAAATTCATTTAAGTCCCTGTGAGCAGTATTGTCTTCAAGGATAGAAGCGATGTTGAGCTCCTGGACAACGACATCGAAGACCCTTCCTCCGCGCCACAGACTCTCATATCGGTCGTCCCGGTCATATCCACCCATCCTCCTACAACGTTATGACCCTCGTTTCTCGGTCGGGATCTCGGTGTACAATAGTCTGCAGGGTCTTGCCCTCTCCGTACTCGGCCGAGTCACTGTCGAGGGCCGCTTTGGAATGCAGTGGCTTCCCCTTACCCTCCTCCTCTCTTACCTTCCCCTTCCCCTGCTCTACCCTCCCCCTCCCCTTCCGGCAAGTCAGGGGCAGGTAGGGGTTGGATTGGGGTGGGGGCTGGTCGAGAGGGGTTGGAAGGCTAGATGCAAGTGCGTCTTTTCTTTTATTTTTGTATAATGAATACGTCGGCATGGAGATTGCTCAAATCGTGGCCAGAACGTTTTTTTTTTTTTTTTTTTTTTTACAAAAATGTGTTAATGTTGTATTTAGGGGTTTCTTGTGAAGTAATTGGTCCAAATAAGAGTTAAGAAGAGATGACCTGAGGGAATCCAACTTGCATAGGAGACAGGTTCTGAGATGGTTTTTGGGAAATAAAGAACTCAAATCTACCAAGTTAGATATTGGTATCTAGATCCCAAATCTTAAGAATACCGCACTTCATCGTTTCTAGTAGGGGTTCTAAGGTATTCTAACTTGACAATGAGTGGTACATGTGGGTTCTAGAAACTGAAAATTTCATTAAACTAGATTTTGGTTGTAAGGAGATTTGGGAGGTGGGATTTGGTGGGTTGAGGAAAAGAAGGGCTTAGTGTGACCTAAACAAGACAGAATATAATTCTATTATTATTTTTTTCTTTTCTTCTTGGTGGAACCTTCACATCACCTCTCTTCATTATTATCATTACCATTAAGAACTTAGAGTTGTAAGCACCGCATATGAACTGCAAAATTAGGGTAGTGGAAATAAAGAAAAAAAAAATGGTGCAAAGCCCCGTTTGAGAAGGTTAGTTATTACAATACTTATTGTTACCAAAGATCAGATTTGGTTCTGTCTGGACTGTTGTTGGCTCTCCTTGGGCGTGAGTGTCCATTTCCTGAAGATGCCAGAAGAACTTTCTTGGATTCTAAGGAATCACTCAAGAATGACAGTGGACTACTCTTTAGCTTGAGGAGAAGAGTTCCTAACTTCCACATACTCTCCTCCTCTACTTCCTTTTCCTCCTTCACCTCCTTTCCTCTCCATCCTCCTCCTCCTCCTCCTTTCCACCTCCTACTCCTCCCCCTCCTCATAGTCCTCCTATGCACTCTGTTTTCCACCTCTCCATCCTCCTTCTCCTCCTCTATCAACTTGTTCTTTTTGCCTTTCACTTTGGCAACTTCCTCCTTCTTCTCCTCCTCCTCCTCCTCCTCTTCCTTCTCCCCATGTTCCTCTTCTTTACGTTATTTCATTCAACGCCACCACCATCATTCTCACTACCACATCCACTACCACATCCACTACCACCATCACTACAGTGACAAATCCCTCTCTTCGCCACTGCCCTAGAATCATCACCATAATTAGTACTATCACCACTATCAACCACCATCATCATTGTCACCACCACCATTACCACCACTACCACCACCAATACAGCGACAACCAGTACCGTTAACCACCACTTGCACGACTGTAGCATCATCATCATCATCGTCATCATCATCATCATCATCATCATCATCATCATCATCATCATCATCATCATCATCATCATCATCATCATCATCATCATCATCATCATCATCATCATCATCATCATCATCATCATCATCATCATCATCATCATCATCATCATCATCATCATCATCATCATCACCACCACCACCTCCACCACCACCACCATTACCACCACCACCACCTTTACTCTCCTATTATCGGCTTTTCTTCTTCCCCCTCTCCCTTCATTTGCCTAACTTCTCCCTTCTCCCACATTTCTCCATTCCTCCTCCTGCCCTTCACCTCCTCTTCTCTCATTTTATTTTTGCATTTCTAAGACGTACTCAAGCACTTACTTGAAGCTTTCCTTATGTAATGAGCCGAAGGAATTGCAAAAATTGTGGGATCGTAAGGAAGACTAAAAGAGTAAGTAGAATGGAGTGTGAGGAAGGAGGAGTATGG
>NC_134789.1:9345462-9352962 GCF_046742065.1 Oratosquilla oratoria | reverse complement strand
ACACACACACACACACACACACACACACACACACACACACACACACACACACACGAATTCATCAGTGCACCTACGGGCATAGGCACACACAGACATTGCAGAAGTGGGTGGGTTTGGGGTGTTGGGGGGGTTTGGAGACGGTTGTGGGAGGAAGATTGGGGGTTCGGTGGGGGGGTTGAGTGACGGTTGCAAACGCGATAAGGTGGTAGGGGAGCGGCGCCCCCCGACGCCCCAAGAAAGGAGGCCTTGTCTCCGACTGCAGGCGTCGATCTCGGGAGGCGGCCACCAAGACGACATCGCGACGTCGGCGGAAATGGGGAAGACTTGTTGACTTGGGGGGAGGAGGAAGAGGAGGAGGAGGAGAGGATGGGGTAGGAAGGGAAATGGAGGAGGGAGGAGATGGGGAGGAAGGGGAATGGAGGAGGAGGTGAGGAAAGAGGAGGAGAAAGAGGAAGAGGTGTAAGATTAGAAGAAGGAGGTGGTGGGAAACTAGAAAAAGAAGATGGAAAAGGAGATGGAAGGAAGTAGAGGGGCAAGAGGAGGAGGAGAAGACATGGAGGGGAAGGAGATGGAGCAAGAAGAAAAGGATCACAATAAAGAGGAGGGAAGGAGGAAGAGAAGAAGATGAGAAGGAAGAGGAAGAATAAGTGGAAGATGAAGTGGGTATGAGGTAAGAAGATGAGAAAGAAGGAGAAGTAAGAGGGATTGATGAGACGAAAGAGGTCTGAGTTTGGTCAAGGTTTTGCTTACACTGTTGAACTTAGTGGTTGTGTTAGAGCCTGTAACGGTGTTAGTGGCAGAGGTGTTATTGGTGATAGTGATGTTGAGGGTGGTGGTGATGGTGGTAATAATGGTGTTGAAGAATATGGTGCAGTTTCGAAAGTAAAATTTTTCAAACAAACTCAGTGTTGATGCTCTTCCTTGTCTTCGTTGGGATTGTAGGGAGTGTGTACAATGGAATGTGTATGTGTACAACACACACACACACACACACACACACACACACACACACACACACACACACACACACACACACACACACACACACACACACACACACACACACACACACACACACACACACACACACACACACACACACACACACACACACACACACACACACACACACACATATCACATTTGTTTGAAATAGACGAAAACAAACTTATCCAAAAAGGTATATTGATTCATCACATCCACTGCTCTCCAGACCTACTTCCGACTCGTACAATATCCACGCTTATCCCCACACCCACACCCACAGCCATATCCACACACAGACCTAAACCCATCCACTTCCCCACCCACACCCACACAAATCCGAACCCCCATCTGCGCACCCATACACCCACATCCACATTCATACCTATACACAGACCTAAACCCATCCACCTCTCTATCCACACAAATCCAAACCCACCCACACATCTACACCCACACCCACAGTCATACCTACACACATAACTAAACCCATCCACATCGCCACCTACACAAATCCGAACCCACCCACACACCACACCCACAGTCATACCTATACACATATCTAAACCCATCCACATCTCCACCCACACAAATCCGAACCCATCCACACACCCACACCCTCACCCACGCACCGCGTCCCGTACCCAAACACGAAAACCACAGTGGAGGAACAGCAGCGGCGCAAACACACAAAACACAAAACACAAACACGCGCTTACTTTTCAGTTGTTGACCTTTTCCTTCAGTGTACCCACAAGTCAAATCCCTCCGCAGGAGGAGAAACATTTATCTCTGCCTTGAATAAATTTACCAGCGCTTTTAAAGAAACAGATGCAGTCTAAACAGTTGGAAAGTAATCATCGGCCCACTACCACTCCCCCCCACTCCCCCCGCGCCGCCAAGTCTTTGTGTGTTCTTATTCAATATTGCAAGAATAAACATCTGGAAATACCAGCGAATTGCCGCCCTGCTTACATTTAAGGGGGAAAAATCAACTCAGGGTGAACAAGAAAAAATCCAATATCATACGATAGAGTCTCCGTCCCATAGGTTTATGTTTACTGTTCATTGTTCTAGTTCCTCTATAGTTCTTGATGTTACCCAAATGTTCTGAGGTCATCAGGAGTTTAGTCCCTAGGTTGAAGTCGTCACCTTTGCCTTTGCTATATGGATATCTGGGGTAAGTGGCAGTCATCGTGCCTTAGTCTGAGACTCTTTGATGTTGTGGCATGCTTTGTATAAGGACAGGTCATCTCCTTTGACTTTTGGAGATCTCGAATGTTCACTACTAAGATCATGTTTTATGTTATGTTAACCTTTGCTCTCTTTAGGCTGAAGGCTGTAAGCGTTGACCAAAGCAAGTATGACCTTAGGTTGAAGTAAAAAGAAAGGAAAAAAAAAAAAAAAAAGAACTGACCAAAATATATTGCCTAGAATGTATTACCTAGACTATTTATAAACGAGAACGCCGTTTAGATGACTGTGATACAACACGCTTAATACTTTGTGTCAGAAATTAATGTCTACTCGAAGGTCACCTCATTTCATTCGTCCCCGTTTGCTGCATTCCCTCGCGTTACTTAAAAGTAAACACACGATTCGGTTCTTGCTACGTTAAACGAAACATCATGCAACATTAATGTAACATGTGAAGAAAGTTACCAATACTTGTAAGTAATAGTAGAGGGGCACAAATGCGCGAATTCCTACGTGTATATATTATGAACGAAAGCTCCACTAAATGCTAAGTTACCACGCTAGTTTGTTTTCACTTTAAAGTAAAGGTCCGAAAGCACACATTCTTTTGTAAGGACAAAGGAAAGCTTGACCAACTAGCGCGCCGTGATTCGTCTGCTCTTACTTTTAAGTAAAGTCACAGGTACACGTATTCCCTCCTTCGTACCACGAAGGACAAATGAATACGACATGTCGCCTGGGGAAGGAAGGCGAACATTACGAATTCGTCAGTATCTGGACTCATTCCGCCCCTGATCCTCATTAGTTACGTCTCAAGCCCACTTGCAGCCAATGGTGATCCTCATTTAAACCCGTGAGAGTGCAGGTCTCCGTGAGCTGACTCGTGAGACAGTAGTATGTCATTCAAGTCTTTTTTTTTAGGTCAAGTGTCGAATTAATTCAGAATCACTCGACACGACCCGGTAAAAGACATGTGCTTGCAGACACATCGACGTTTGTGTAATGATGGTATTCTTTATCGTCTACTAGTAATAGAAATGACTGCCCTGGGTGTGGAGGAAGGAGGGCAGCCGGTAGAGTTGAGAGCGAAGAGGGAGCGGCGACTTTAAGAGCAGGAAATTTATGAATAGGTGACCCGGAGAGAGAGAGAGAGAGAGAGAGAGAGAGAGAGAGAGAGAGAGAGAGAGAGAGAGAGAGAGAGAGAGAGAGAGAGAGAGAGAGAGAGAGAGAGAGAGAGAGAGAGGATAAATTAAATCACCTACCGCTCGCTTCTTAGAACAGAATCCTTGAGGTTTGTTATTGTACTCAAGAAGTTAAGAAAGATTATGAGTTTTAGAAGGAGGAAAAGAAAACAGAAGAGGAAGAAGAGGAGGAGGAGAAAGAAGAAGAGGAAGGAGAAGAGGAGAGGTGGAAAGGAAGAGGAAACAGAAGAGATGAACTAAAAAAGGAGAAGAGTAGGGACAAGAGAAGGTCAACATTTTTTTTCTTTCATCCATTCCTTTCCGCTGAGATGCCACGGAAATGAATGAAGTAGTAAGATGGGAAGAGAGTCTGAGCAAGAGTACTAATAGAGCAAGAGGCAAAGAGCTGAGGCCCTCAAACCAAGAGCAAAAGTGGCTCCTTCTTTTCACCATATGTCAGAAAGTCATCAACCCCTTTTACCATTTACAACTTGAACTATAGAGGTGACATCATATTCATCATTATTGTGCGTTTAATCTGAGATATGAAAAAATAGGATGTCTTGAAGATTATGTATGTTTTAGAATCTTTGAAATTGTAGTCTGTAGTTTGAGTCTGACCATAGAGTTCTGATTCCATCCAGCAATTCCTTTAGTGGGTCTCTGGGTTAAGTAAGGCTTTTGAAGATATTGGAAGTCTGATAGCAGGGAAGTGACCCCAACAGCTTCTGGTGAGAAAGAGTCTGCCGACCTCACCTCCTGGCCCGATCTTGGGATAAAGAAAAGCAGAAGCAGAAATATCAGGAGAAGCAGCAGAAGCTGTAGGAGTAGGAAAGAGAGGAGAAATAGACGCAGGAGGAGGAGGAGGAGGAGGAGGAGGAAGAGGTGGAGGAGGAGGAGGAGGAGGAAGAGGTGGAGGAGGAGGAGGAGGAGGAGGAGGAGCATTAGCAGCAGCAGCAGCAGTGAAAGAAACGACGGAGGAGGATAAGCAAACAGACGCTTCGAAGGAGTGAAAAGATCTGAAGAGTCGCCCCTGAGAGCCTGCTTGTCCCAACTCGTCCGAAATGGTCCGAAGGAGGGAGAAAAAAAAATCGTTGAATGGTGGACAGTCCTCACACTCTGCAGCAGCACCGGAGGTGGAGGTGGTGGCGGAGGTGGAGGAGGGGGCCCCGGCATCGTGGCCTCCACCTGCATCAGCATTTAAAGAACGAGCAAGGAGAAACATTCCTATGAAGTGATTACGTGAGAAGATTTTAGTCCGGAAGCTATCCACCAAAGCTTAAGAAACTAACATAACCAGAATAAAGACTACGAAGTAGCTCACCATAATGAAAACATATACAAAAGAAAAGAAAGAAAATTGATAAACAAATAAATGCATAAATGGATTAACTAATAAGTAAGTAAAGTGACTGATATACAATTAAATACATAATACATAAATTAATAGATATAAAAAACGGAATTGGTAAAAAGAAATACTAAGAAAAAATCTATACGACACAGACTTTGTGTGAGCAGAAAAACTAAGTTTGAGGAGAAAGCTAGTCTGAGAAGGAGGAGGAAGAGGAGGAGGAGGAGGAAGAATAGGAAAAAAGAAAGGAAGAAAAGGTCAGGTAGTGGAGAAGGAAGAAGGGGAAAAGGAAAAGAAAGATGAGGAGGAGGAGGAGAAGGATGAGGAGGAGGAGGAGGAGGAGGAGGAAAAGGAGAAGGAGGAGGAGGAGGAGAAGGAAGAGGTTAAGATGAAGAAAAGCGTTCCGATTTGAATTGACGGAAAAGATAAGAGAAAAGCTGAATTGAAAGAAAAAAATGAAGATTTCTGGAGGCAGAAATAAGATCAGATGATAAATAATATACAGTTAACTGAAGACTCTTCTCAACTTCCTCCTCCTCTTTCTCCTCCTCCTCCTCCTCCTCCTCCTCCTCCTCCTCCTCCTCCACTTCCTCATATTCCTTTATTTCATGCTTCCTCGTATCCTCTTTTCACCCTCTTCCTCTACCCTTCCACCCTCTCCTCTTCCCCCTCCTCATCTTTTTCCTCTTTTTATTCCTCTCCTCGTCCTCCTCCTCCTCCTTCCCCTTTTCTTCCATCTTCTTCCCCTGCTCCTCCTCCATAGCGGGTCAGTAAGTCAGAGAGAACCGTAGATATTCTTCAGTGAATAGAGAGAGAGAGAGAGAGAGAGAGAGAGAGAGAGAGAGAGAGAGAGAGAGAGAGAGAGAGAGAGAGAGAGAGAGAGAGAGAGAGAGAGAGAGAGAGAGAGAGAGAGAGAGAGAGAGAGAGATGTGGAGGTGGCTGAGAACGGGATCCAAAATGAGTGGGGGGGGAAGGGGGGGAGGGGTGGTGGTGAAAGAGCCGAGCCTCCAACTCTCCTTCACGCTACCTCCCCCTCTCTCCCTCACTTCCCCTCTCTCTTGCCCTCCCAACCCACTCCATCTTCTCTCCCTTCCCGTCATCTCTCCTCCCACACTTTGATTTGCTCATACCTCCATATTCCTCCCTTCCCCTCCGTCTCCTCTTCCTCCTAAGTGTCTTCTTTCTCCTCTTTGTCTTACTCATCTTATGTTCTCTTTCTCCTACTCCTCTTCCTTATTCATCTCCCTACCTCTTCCGTCGTCTCATCCTCCGCCTCCTCTTCCTCCCCCGCCTCGTCCCCCTAACCCCCATTTCCCCTCTCCTATTCCTCCTCTTGTTCCCCCCCCCCCAGGCCCAGCACAGCTTCTTTAAGGCCAAATTGCAGTTCATAAAATCTTCATAGGCGCCTTCAAGTTTCGCGGCGGCGAGTGCCAGAAAGGTCAAGATTTCCTCGCTGACGCCTTGGAAAAGAGGGGAAAAGAGAGAGGGGAAGCACACGACCACACTCTTCCCTCACTCCTCTCCTATCCCCTTTCCCCCTCTCTCTCTCTCTTTCCCCTCACCCTCTTTCTCTCTACTCTCCGTAACTGCCCTCGAAACCTTTCCCCCTCCCGCTGTCTCCCCTCTTCTGTATCTTTCCCTGTTTTACTTCCCCTCCCTCTTCCCCTCACTCCCTCTTCCCCTCACTCCCTCTTCCCCTCACAGGCCAAGAGCGATCCCACACTACCCATCACAGATGTCAAATTCCACAACGTCTATGTTTCCATATATGGCCATGAAATACCCTAACTTCAGATTTCATATCCAACTTCACGGGCATGCATGTACACATATGCACTACTTTTTGTGCACATATATCCACGCACAGACACGCAATTATGCACATGTATGATATTGCTCACCAGTGTATGTGTGTGTGTATGTGTGTGTGTGTGTGTGTGTGTGTGTGTGTGTGTGTGTGTGTGTGTGTGTGTGTGTGTGCGTGCGTGTGTGTGTGTGTGTGTGTGTGTGTGTGTGTGTGTGTGTGTGTGTGTGTGTGTGTGTGTGTGTGTGTGTGTTTATTTTCATGCTAATCAAATCACCTTTCAGCCCCTACTGAGCCATATCCACGTTTTGTGCTGCAGCAATTGGATGTTGCAGAGAACTCGGCCACTCGCCGTCTTCTATTGACGCGCGAGAGGGCAAACAGCTGAAGAAAATGCGAGTCAAAATGAAGGCGAGGCTCCCAGAATGATGGCTGCGGCGATGAAGGAAGAGGAGGAGGAGAGGGAGGAGGAGGAGGAGGAGAAGGAAGAGGAGGAGGAGGAAGAAGAGGAAGAGGAGGAGGAGGAAGAGGAGGAGGAGGAAGAGTAGGAGGAGGAGGAGGAAAAGGAGAAGGAGGAGGAGAAAGAGGACAAGGAGGAGGAGGAGGAAGACGAGTAGGAGGAAGAGTAGGAGGAGGAAAAGGAAAAGGAGGAACAGGAGGAGGAGGACGAGTAGGAGGAAGAGTAGGAGGAGGAGGAAAAGGAGGAGGAGGAAGCGGAGGAGGAGGAGAAAAAGGAAGAGGAGGAAGAGTAGGAGGAGGATGAATAGGAGGAAGAGGAGGAAGGTGTAGTGAACATAATTACTATCCTAGTAAGGTTTCGAGGGTGGTCAGCATATTTAGTGAATATTATCAACGTAATAGAATCAATGATTATAAGAATAAAATATCCTTTTTGACGCATTTACGTACGCGAAGACTTGTATGAACTTTTGTGTTCGTATGCATTCAGAAAGCATATTTACTTTCTTGCATGTGTGTGG
>NC_134789.1:9327962-9340462 GCF_046742065.1 Oratosquilla oratoria | reverse complement strand
GACGTGGGGGATTGGGAGACCAGGGAAGGGGAGGGGAGGGGAGGTCAGGGGAGGGGAAACCAGTGAGGGGAAGGGAGGGGAAGGGAGAGGATGGGAGGGTAAGAGAAACCGGTGAGGGAAGGGAAGGGAGTGGGGGGAGGTATGGGTGAGAGAAACCGGTGAGGGGAGGGGAAGGAGATCGGTGGAAGGGAAACCAGTGAGGGGAAGGGAGGGGAGGGGAGGGTAAGAGAAACCAGTGAGGGGAGGGGAGGGGAGGGTAGGGAAGATCAGGGAAAGGGAAGCCAGTGAGGGTAAGAGAAACCGGTGAGGGAAGGGGAGGGGAGGGTAGATCAGGGGGAGGGAAACCAGTGAAGGGAGGGGGGAAAGGGAGGTGAAGTTAAGAGAAACCGGTGAGGGGAAGGGAGGGAAGGGGAGATCAGGGGGAAGGGAAACCAGTGAGGGGAGGGGAGAGGAGGTGAGAGTAAGAGAGACTGGTGAGGGGAGGAGAAGGATGAGTAGACGGGAGGAAGGAGAACAGGTGAGGGGAAAGCAGATGGGTGGGAAGGGAGAGGAGGTGAGGGGAGGGCAGATGGGGGGAAGAGAGAGAAGGTAAGGTGAGGGGAGGCCAGGTGAGAGAAGGGAGGAGGAGGGAAAGGAACAAGGACAAAAGGAGGTTTGGTAAAGGGAAAGGGAGAGGAAAGAAGAGGACAAGAAAGGGAGAGGAAGAGAAGGAAAGGGAGAAAAAGATGGAATGGGAAAGAGATGGAGAGGAGGTAAAGGAAGGTGAGGAAAGGAGATAGGAGTAATTGAGAAAGGATAAAAGGAAAGGTGATGTAAAGGAAGAGAACAGTGAGATGAAAAGGGAATAAAAGGTGGAGAGTGAGGAGGAGTAAAGAGCGGAGGAGGAATAAGGGAAGGAGAGATGTAAGGGAAGAGACATAGGGAAGTGGAGAAGAGGAAAAGGAGAGGAAAGGGAATAAGAGTAGGGAAGGGAAGCTTTAGAACGAGAAAATGACAAAGGAGGAGGAGGAGGAGGAGGAGGAGAAAGAGGAAGAGTGGGATGAAGAGAGGGAGAAGGACAGAGTGAAAGGTTCCGTATTTTGTTTTGGGTCCAAGGGACAAACAAACAGGGGTGGTTGGTGAGAAAAGGAGGTGGAAGAGGAGGAGGAGGAGGAGGACGAGGAGTGGAAGGAAGAGGAGAGAAGGTGAAGAAGGGTTGAGGGGAAGGACGAGGGAGAGGTGGAGAAAGAGGAAGAACAGGATGAAGAAAAGGAGAAAGAAACGGAGGAGGAGGAGGGAAGGGGGGGGGAAGAAAGAGGAGGACGAGGAAGGGAAAGGGAAGACTTAGGAAGAAAGAGTCCATGATCCTTCTTCTGGGGGAGGTTTTGAGGAGGAGGAGGAGGAGGAGGTGAGGTTTAGGTCCTTGAGAACGAGTAAGGATTGGTGCCCTGTATGTTGGGTGTTGGGGTCTGGGTGCTGGTGGATGGATGGATGGGTGGATGGGTATGTGGCGTGGGTGATCATGTGGTGTCATGTGGTTGAAAGCACATGCATAGTGGCGTTATGGAGAAGGGATGGTTTCATGCTATGGAGTGATATGGTAGACGGTGCATTCTGAATTCCAGGGATTTTATTTTTCTTCTTTTCCTGTTGCATGCTGGACAATGGAATAGTACAATAGTCCAAAGGCTCGTTTCAAGCCGTGGGATAGCTTTCCTATCCGTGGAGAAACTGGAGGGTCATGGAAAGGTAACAGTAGGGGAGAGTGTGAACTCATGAACTTTTTGGAAAATCGAGAAATGGGAATGGAGAGTTGGTTTCCAGCCCGGCGATCGTGACGTGGTGCCCCGGGGCTGTCACGTAACACTGTCACGTAACGGGCGATTGAGGTGATGCTACACCTTTTTTATTTTATTTTATTTTATTCTATTTTTGTTTTATTTTATCTTTTTTTGCCTAAATTGAGTAAGGAAAGCTTAGTGCAGCAAGAGAGTAGTAGAGGTGGATGTAGAAATGTTGGTATTTTTTCTTCTTCTTCTAAATCGAGAGACATTTCACCACCATCGGACAAATGTGAATCTCGAAAAGAAACTTCGAAGTTTGTCCGTAAAATGGAGATGAAAAACGATGTTCACGGTGATGAACGGGACGATTTGTCCGTAAGATGAGTTTGAATGGGAATTTTTGTCCGTAAGATGAGAGTGAATGAGGCGAAATGTCCGTAAAATGAGGGCAGCAGGACAATTTGTCCTTAGAGTATAGATGTCGGACTTTTGATCATAACAATGATAAAAGACTCGATCTGTCTGCGAATAAAAAGATTACAGGAATATCTGTCACTGGAGACGGATACATCTTGTTTTCTTTTTTCATGTATTTACTTTCTATATGTTGTTTTCCTTTAGATCTAGAAACTAATGTGGTTAACGGAGAGATAAAAAATAATGTTTTCTAGAATATGCAAAAGTATGTGTATATATATATATATATATATATATATATAGATATATATATACAGTATATATATATATATATATATATATATATATATAATATTCATAATAAAAAGGCATCCCTTATCTGTAATCATAATGACCTTTCTCAATATTTCTTCAGTTGTCGCATACACACCTGAGTTCACATTAGCTTGCAATGCATTTGTCAATATAAAGACAACACCGAACCCACCTCGCTGTAACTTCACTAAGCCTCTATATCTCTGACGACAGTTCCGACTGACTTCCTCATCCTGAAGCAACACTTTATAGACTTTGTTCTGGCGAGTACCAAGTGATCTTATTCACTTGCATCTTGGTGCCCGACAGAAAGTTCTTTATATAGATGATTCCCCTCTTCCCTCCCCTCTCTCCCTCCCTCCCTCCCTCCCTCCAACCAACTTCTTTCCCCTTTCCGTGCACCTTGATCTCGTACTTCGAGCTATATTGAATACCTTCCTCTTCTCCCCCTCCTTCCCTCTCTCCCTCCCTCCCTCCCTTCAGCCTACACTAACCCCCTTCCCTCCCTCTTCCCTCTCTCCCCATCACTCCCCTCCCGTGTGCACCTTTATCCCATACTACGTAGTAGATTGAATGCAGTCCCATTCTAGCCCCGTCCCTCTCTCCCCCCCTCCCTCCCTCCCTCTCCCCATCTCCTCCTCCGCCCTTCATTCCCCCCTTCCTTCCTATACAGATCAAAGTATGACATGGCAATCCTTTTCTCGTAATCTATTTTCCTTTGGCATTCTGGCAGACGGAATTACCTTAGCTCATACACACCTCCCTTTGCATTTCTTCCCCTTCCTCCTCTCCACCCGTCCTCCCTTCTCCTCCTCACTCCTCCTTTTACCTCCATGATAGACACTCTTCCTCTTTGCCTATACTCCCTTCTGGCCCTTCACGAGGACCTTAATATGAACTAAGCCCCATATACTTTTACGGACACCAAACACTCAAACCTGTTCCAGGACGTAAAAAAATATCCAAATACATATGTCGTTGCTTATATATCTACACATTCTGTCTAGGAGAGATCCCATTTTTAAAAAGACAACTGAGAGTACTTTATGTATCAATTTACCAAATAATTTTATAACAAAATGTGTATATATATGATTGTGATACATATCATGGATGTCCGCCATGATATTATTCTTTATTCATTACCCTCTCCTTCTCCAAATCTCACAGCCC
This sequence comes from Oratosquilla oratoria, assembly GCF_046742065.1. Lineage (NCBI taxonomy): Eukaryota > Metazoa > Arthropoda > Malacostraca > Stomatopoda > Squillidae > Oratosquilla > Oratosquilla oratoria. The sequence continues at coordinate 9,336,794 of NC_134789.1, read as the reverse complement.
TCCACGTCTTCCTCCCTGTCCTCCGACTTTGAATTATCCTCCTGTTTCACTCCTCGCCTCCATACACCTCCGCTCTTCCTCCTCATTTCTCCTCCCCTCCAGATGCTGACTCCAAGACCCTCCTGGATCACCTGACTGGGCAGTAGAGTCTTCAAGATGCCATAAAGGATTTGACTGCGAGTAAAGATCAATACGCAAGTGCTCCCTAGGTCTTCGGGTACTATCGAAGAAGGAGATCTTGCCTGGATATCCTTTAATTTTCGATCACAAAGCGGAAGCTTCTGGAGACCTCACGCACCGACCACGGGGAATAAGAAACTCACCGTTCTATGGACGAAGGAATTTTGGAACTGTGACAAGACTTGTTTTGGCCAATTGTACACGAAACCAGATGGACAGATACGTTGTGGTGGACGGAGGGGTTGAGGGGGAGGGGGAGGGGGTCATACATTTTAACTTCAAGAAGCGGAGGAACGAAGCTGAAGAAAGGGATTCTTGGAATGAGATATGATTGGTCCAAGTTGTTCTTGTTCTTGTTCTTTCATTCCTACTCTCGTTCTTTTTCCTGTTCATATTATTATTTCTATGCTTATTCTTATTCTTGTTCTCATTATGTCTCATTCTACTTACATTGACCGATTGACTTTTATATAAATATATATATATAAATATATATATATATATATATATATATATATGTATATATATATATATATATATATATATATATATATTTGTGTGTGTGTGTGTATGTGTGTGTGTGTGTGTGTGTGTGTGTGTGTGTGTGTGTGTGTGTGTGTGTGTGTGCGTGTGTAAATATATATATATATATATATATAAATATATATATATATTCTTCTTTTTTTTTTTCTTTTTTTTTACCTGGCTGCCACCAAGCGACCGTATTCGGCCAAGAGAGATTACCTGAGCATTCAGATGAGTGAAGCATTATGAGGATTTGTTTGTTTATTTCTCTATTAATTTGTTTATTTTGACGGCATGGAGTCTCGTATTTCTTACAAAAAATGAATAGATAAATAGATAAATGAATAATAGATGAATGAATGAATAATAGTTCAAGGATTGGAACGAATGTCATTCGATTTTATTGAAGATATATAGATAAGGGTATTCATTAACCTCCCCTGTTAATGTACATTGCATACACGCATAACCCGACATTTGTTCTACAGCCAAGCCTTCTTTTCCGCGGACCGAACGCTACGGACCAGACGGTCTTCGGCTCACGAAGAGCCGACTTCGAGTCTCCTGAGCAAGACTTCTCCGTCACCGATTCCCATAAACTAGGCTTGGCCCGTTTGATCCCGGGAAAGAGAGAATGTTCTATTCTTCGGCGGTAGGCTCTATGCCGCGGCACCATAAGGCCGAGTTCGGCACTTGGCATAGATGAAAGCCCCACAGAAATGGAAAGCAAATGTTAGCAGCAGTGACTTTAGTTATAGAAATGACTGGGGATAGATAATTAGTTAGTGAAGGGGTGAGGGGGTCGAGAAGGGGGAATTAGGGGTAAGGATACTAACTGGGCCTGACGGCGTAAGGGGGAAAGGGGGTAAGGGGGAGGGGAAGATGAAAGAAAATCTTTGTTATTTTCGATCTTTTCGGGATGGAGGGGTGAGTACCTGGAGGGTACGCCCAATAAAAGAGGAAAGAAGGTGAAGAGAGGTGAAGAAGGAAGAGGGGAAGGACTGTTAGATGGAGCAGAAAAAAAAGGATTTCGAAGAAGATCTATGGGGCGGGGAAATCGAAAAAGGCAAAAAAAAAAAAAAAAAAAAAAAACGAGGAAAGATGACGGAGTGGTTGGTGTAAGAGGGAAAAAATGAAAAGTTATAACAAAGAGAACAAAAACAAGTAGAAGATAAACAAGAATATAAAGAAGAGGAGGATGAAGGAGAAGAAGGAGAAGAAGAAGAAGAAGAAGAGGAAAAGGAAGAGGAAGAGAAGGTGAAGAGGAGGATTCTCAGGGAAGAGTCCACAACCGCGGGAGGTCTGACTCTCTGTCTGGAAGAACTTCTTGTGCGATTTCTCATTACTTTTTTTTTTTTTTTTAAGTCAACTTGCTGCTCTTTTTTTTATCTGGGAGTCTGAACGAACGACTAGAATCACCGGATCTTTAGATGTGTTCTGGTATTTCTAATAATAATACTCAGTCATACTTTCACACACCTATACATATGCGCACACACACACACACACACACACACACACACACACACACACACACACACACACACACACACACACACACACACACACACACACACACACATTCACAGAGAGAGAGAGACACACACACTTATACACAAATACATGCATACACGTCCATACACACATACACACACAGTCACGCGCATACATATTTGGACATGTAGAAGCCTTGGCGTAATTAGCATATAACATTAATATGTAAAAGTCTAGCATATCCGCCTGGTCACTTGACAAACGCGCATAATCAACCATAAGCATCAAAATGAGATCTCCCAATTAAAAATGCAAACTCTGGTCAAATACGACCTGGACGCCACACCCCCTTCCCGAAATCCTCGCTGCACACAAATCCCTGTGGAACTTTAGCACCCCCCCCACAAAAAAAAGTATCCCCCCTCCACAGGTTTCAGCCCTCCACTCCGACCCGCCCTGCATTCTCTTACTCCTCTTCCTCCTCCTCCTTCTCGTCCTCCTACTCTTCCATTTCTTCTGTATTCCCCTGTTCTTCCTACTCCTTTTCGTCCCATCCTTCTTTTCTTATTATTCTCTCATGTATTCTTCCCCTACTTTTTCTTCTGTTCCTTCACCTACTCCTCTTTATTCTACTGTTCTTTCGTGTCTTCTACCTATAGATTTTCTCCTCCTCCTTTTTCTCTTTCTTCTCCTCCTCTTCCTCCTTCTCCTCCTCCTTGCCCTCCTCCGTGGAAACGAAATCTTGGCCTTGGAAGAAGTTCAGAGCGACGCCCTTGCTCTGTTCCTCCCACGACCCCTGACCCCCCACGACGGCGCCTCCGTGTGTCCATTGTCACCAGGATGGGGAGGTAGGTAGGTAGGGGGAGGGTTATGGGGGAAGAGAGTGGAGTGGGGGGAGGGAGATGGGGTAGCAAGGGGGGGGAGAGGAGCGTGTACTACCGCGACGGCCCTGGTACTTCAAGCGGCATCAGGCATAAACAGCACCATCAACAGACCTGTCCTACGCGAAGAAGAAAATCGCTGCAATGGTCGGAATTGGTGAGCTACTTGGGAGTGTTAGGAGACACAATCCTCTCCCCCTCCCCCCTCTAATCCCCATCAACCCCCCCCCCACCCCCCTTCGCCAACACTCCTCCCTCCTTCCCTCCCTCCCTTAACCTCCCCCTAGCCCACCCTTCCATCCATCGCAAAGGCTCTTGACGGTTTGTGCATATCATTGCAAATTAAAAACCTGTAACATTCTGATACGTGTAATTAACATTTCTAATACACAGAAGCTATAATGAATGCATGTGCAACACACTTTTTAATCAAACACAATACGCTTGCCTATTACGAGCAATATACAAGCTTCACTGTTTTTCATACTCCAAGTAATTGCAAACAATAAGCATAATTCCTAGATGAAAGGTGATAATGTGACGAAGGTTTTTATTTGCAGAAACAGACAGAGCGAGAACGGGAGAGCTCACAAAAAAAAAAAAAAGGAAATGGTTTTCTAACTATCCGAGCGACGCAAAGATCATCATTCTCTCCGACCTCACCGAGAGAGACCTGGGTACCTCGAGCAATGCGTCTACGTCATTGTTGACGTAACAGCCTACGTCATAGTCGTCACAGGTACGGGTGAGTGAAGGGGATCATAAACGTCATTAACGTCATCGTCATTGTTGCTTAGGCACTTCCACCATCCTCCGCTGGTCCTGACAAACATGACAAAATAAATCACCGTCGATGACGTCATCGATGACGTCATAGATCGTGGGGGAGGAATGGGTGGGGTGGGATGGTGTGTTTGGTCATTAGTTAAGAGGGATTGTCAATGTCGTAAGTCGCGTTTCGGCGAGGTAGTAGGCATAGGCAGATCGAGCTAATACAATGCCCGAATAAATGAACGTGTTTCTCTGGGCTTCGTCTCGTGCATATACAAAGAGTATACCTGGCGTTATGGGGGTGGCCCAGGGGCGTATCTCGCAACGTGGCCACAAAGCAACAATCGCCTTTGTGTCGCCCTTTCATACGGGCACATGTCGCGTATTGGCAAACACGCTCCCTCTGCCATACATTTTATCCGGACGGGTTGAAGTGGCCTCGACTTCGGGTTGATAAATCCTCCTTCCGTGAGTCACTTAGTCCCCCTGAACGCGACTAGTCTAGAATTTTTCCTCCCACCACTCCCATCCCTTCCGCTTCCCTCCGAGGGAGGAGGAGGAAGAGGAGGAGGAGGAGGCGAGGCCGAGTCTCACGCCATCAGGCACCCGTGCTGCGGAATTACAAATTACCCCAAGTGTTTCATGAGCGGAAGCCGTGGCCACAGCGGCGCGACTCGGACGGGCAGGATGGCACCGGGCGGTTTCAAAGGGCGAGACGTCGGGTCGGGTTTCTCAGAGGACGCCGAATAAAGACTCCCAGGTCGAACTCAATAGGAGCGGCCAGCTTTCACTCTGTATTCATAATCGACTTCCTCCTAATGCTTGTCATTATTAGCAGAAACAACTCAGACTCGCTCGCTCGCTCCTGCAGTTCATGCGGCGATGGCGTATCCTGTCACTCTCACTCACTCTCACTCTTATCACCTCTGGCTCTCTCTCTCTCTCTCTCTCTCTCTCTCTCTCTCTCTCTCTCTCTCTCTCTCTCTCTCTCTCTCTCTCTCTCTCTCTCTCTCTCTTTCTCTCTCTCACGTGTTTCTGTGTGTATGTGTGTGCGTCTTTGTGGATGCATTTGTGTGTGTGCGTGTGTGTGTGTGTGTGTGTGTGTGTAGTGTGTGTGTGTGTGTATGTGTGTGTGTGTGTGTGTGTGTGTGTGTGTGTGTGTGTGTGTGTGTGTGTGCGTGCGTGCGTGCGTGGTTCCATTTTATCCTTCCGGAGCTCATAGACATCATCCTCACGACCCGGTCCCTGTGGGTACCCGCGTATTTGCTCTTGTACCTCCGGTGTCCGGCGTGTCTGACAGAGTCGCGGACAGCATGTAGTCCACTTCCCCTTCGACAAAGTGCAGAGTATCCCCAAACAGATGAATAAAATCGTTTGGTAACTTTTTACCCAGTTCTAGGCTTCCCTGGGGTCTCGATCGAAAGGGAGGATCTTCAAACTGGAGGTCTTCCCTTCATCGCACAAAAGCGTCGCTTCTTAACCAGAACAAAACCCCTCAAGTATCCCACAGTGTTGAAAGATTTTATATACTCTCTTCATGATAGTACCTTTGACAGTTATCTGCTCAAATGAAGTAACATTAATCTTACATTCCATCCGTGGCGATTACATAAACAGAGTAACTGGATTTCCAGCAACTGTCTGGGTTCCAGTGAGCGAACCTAACCGGGAGCTACAGGCTTGAATTGTACTGCCTGCGGCCGGGCAAGGCATGCAAACCTTTTGTTGGACCATGTTGTTCATGCACCATGTGCTGGAGGTGAGGAGGAGAGGCGGAGGTGGGGGGGGGACAAGATTGCCACCACCGTGTTCCTCTGTTTATCGTTTGGTATGAGTCTGGTATTGCTCTCTTTATAAGGAGGATTAGGGTTTATATATATATATATATATATATATATATATATATATATATATATATATATATAAATATATATATATATATATACGTATATATATATATGTATATATATATGTATATATATATATGTATATACATGTATATATATATATATATATATGTATATATATATGTATATATATATGTATATATATATATATATATATATATATATATATATATATATATATATGTCATGCAGACATACTCTCCTAGCTACTAAACTATCATCGTTATTTCTTTTGTTATGCAGACCTCCCTCAATTGAATAAAATCCCCTAAAGACAATCAGACAAGGAATCATAAAGAGCAGAGAAGGGGTTGAACCACTTTCCTGCCTGTTTGACCTCGCCCGTAGAGAATAGAACAAAACAAAACGTAGCCTAGCACCATCCGCAAGGAAATATCTATACTCTGTGTCACCCCAGATAACATAATTTTACCCAAGACCACAAACCAGCAAGCGACAGCCACCCCTACCCCGTGGACACTGAACCCGAGACACCCCACGGAGACCCACCTCGAACCCATACCAACAACGAGACGACGGCAGCGGCGCGCGCGATCAGCATCACAAACGACACCGGAAAAGGACAGTTTTTGCAATTTCCCCCGAGCCTAAGCCTTCTGGGCTGCAGGCTGCGCACTTGTGTCTGTTTAGCACTCATCAAGTGTGTGTGTATGTGTGTGTATGTGTGTGTGTGTGTGTGTGTGTGTGTGTGTGTGTGTGTGTGTGTGTGTGTGTGTGTGTGCGTGTGTGTGTGTGTATGTGTGTTTGTATGTATATATGTATGTGTGTGTGTGTGTGTGTGTGTGTGTGTGTGTGTGTGCGTGTGTGTGTGTATGTGTGTTTGTATGTATATATGTATGTGTGTGTGTGTGTGTGTGTGTGTGTGTGTGTGTGTGTGTGTGTGTGTGTGTGTGTGTGTGTGTGTGTGTGGTGTTTGTGTGTGTGTGTGTTGCAGAGGCCCTCCCGCCTCGTTAGACCACACACACCCCTTCCACGCTCTTCCTTCTCTTCCTCCTTTTCATTTCTTCCTTCACTCTTCTTCCCCGATGCATCTTATATCACCCGCTTTACTATCTACTAATACAGAGAGTATTAGTAGATAGTAAAGTCCTTTAACTTATTTTCTTATTTTGTTATCCTCTTTTCATCCCAGTCTCTGCTCCTGATAACCCAACTAATTTGCCGACCAGTCTTCCTGTACCTTCTTTCTCCTCCCCATCATCATCCCACGCCTCCCTTTCCTCCTCCCTCTCCCCTCCCTATCCTTCTCCTCCTCCGTCTCTTTCCTTTCCTTCTCCACCTTCCCTCCCGTTCTTTCTCCTCTTCATCATCATCCTTTTTCCTTTCCTTCTCCTCCCCCTCTCCTACCTTTCCTCCTCCTTCGTCCCCTCCTTCCCTTCTCTATCCTCCCTCCTCTTCCTTCTCCTCCTCCTCATCATCCTTTTTCCTATCCTTCTCCTCCACATCTCCTACCTTTCCTCCTCCATTGTCCAATCCTTCTCTTCTCTATCTTCCCTCCCCTTCCTTCTCCTCCTCCTCCTCATCCTTTTTCCTTTCCTTCTCCTCCCCCTCTTCGACCTTTCCTCCTCCTTCGTCCCCTCCTTCCCCTCTCTATCTTCCCGCCCCTTCCTTCTCCTCCTCATCGTTATCCTTCTTTCTTTCCTTCTCCTCCCCCTCCCCTACCTTTCCTCCTCCGTCCCCTCCCTCCCCTCCTCCCCTCCCCTTCCTCCACCTCCCATTCCTCCCACACATTTTCCTCCCCCTCCCTCGTCCCTCTATCACCCTCCATCGCATCTGCCAGGGAGGAGCGGGCGGCAAAGAGAAGCTATCGAATGGATGTATCATGAGATGAAAATATATCTTACATTACAAGTCTATCACAGACCGCGGTTGTATCATCCCTCACAACCCTATCACATATCACCGGTTGTGTGTGCTGCGCATCACAACCCCGGGTGCGCAAAGTTCGCAATGATAGTTATTAACATAAAACGTCCCTGTTGTTGTCTGTGTTATGACCCCCTCTTGAGTGTGGTTGTTATGTGATTTATAAGTCCCTGGCGTGGGTTGTGAGACTACGGTTGTGTTATAGGGTCGGTTATGAGCTGGCAAGGGCGGCTTCATCAAAGGGTTTTCTCTGTCGTGGATTGTGATTGTGTGATGGGCGGTGCTTGTGTTCAAGGAGGTAACCGCTTCTCTACTTGCGCGCGCACCAGAGGTCTGAAGCTAGAAGGTCCTATGCACCACAGTTTCCTTTGCTAGACCTGGACTAGTTCCGGTCTGTCTTGGTCTGTTTCTGTACCGGGTCTGTCTTCTAGGTCTTGTCTGAAGCTAGAAGGTTCTATGCACCACAGTTTCCTTCACTAGACCTGGACTAGTTCCGGTCTGTCTTTAGTCTTTTTCTGTCCTGTTGCTGTCTTCTGGGTCTTGTCTCATTTGAATGATATAGAAAGGATCAAACTGATTCTGAGTTTGGTATAATCTGGTCTGAGGTAAGTTATTATTGTCTGGTCTTATTTGGCCTGATGTGTCCTGTTTCTTCTAGTTGATATTAGAGCTAAACCTAGTCTCGCCTTTCCTAACCCTGACCTACCCAACGTTTCTGTCGGTGGACGATGAATGGTCTGGTCTAATCCGGTCTAGTTAGGACTGGATTAGTAAGACAAAGATAAGACCGGGTCTACGATGGTGACGTCTCTTTGATCCTCATTATTTCCAGCTGTCGTTGTCGTCAGGGGATTATATTTACTTTTTCTATAAGATCTGCTGTGATATAAATATTATAGTCTGAACTCTGTATCAATAGCTATGGATTGAATGCCTTACAAAAATACTCGGTAATGTTGCATTTACTTAATTGTTTTTGACCTAATTTGCTTATTAACATTGGATGCTTGCGGGTTACTCTTTGTGTTGGTTTAGTTTTCTTAGATTTGATTTGATTAGACTGAAAAGAGGGGCTTACAATTATATACATATATATATATATATATATATATATATATATATATATATATATATATATATATGTATATATATATATAGTGTCAGATAATTACTAAGGTAAGAAGTAT
>NC_134789.1:9315462-9320462 GCF_046742065.1 Oratosquilla oratoria | reverse complement strand
TGTGGGTATATACATATATATAAAAATCCCGCGTGTAATGAAGATTATAATGAATATAGGAATATGTGGATTTATCCAAATATCTAGGTATTTCTTTACATACAACTATACATATACTTATATACTTTATATATATATATATATATATATATATATATATATATACATATACATATATATACATATATATATATATATATATATATATATATATTATATATATAAGCTGCACATGAATGCATACATATGTATGTAATTTACAAATGTAAATGCATATGTACAAAACGTTTGTATATTTGCTCGTGAATAAATAAAAGTGAAACTGTTGGTGTGATACACATATTTCCTTTCACTTTCAGCCTCTGTACTCATTATCTCCTTGTTTCCTTTCCCATCTAGAAACAGACATAGACAAGTACGAGTTATACTGATTAAGGTATAATAGAGGAGGAAGGCATAAGGAGAGAAACTATATAGTAAATGAGATTAAGACAAAAAATGGTGGAGAATGCTGGAGGTCGAACTGGGTAGGCAGCAGATATGGAGGAAGGAAAAATTATTTCGTAAATCTATTTGTTTCAGAGATTTTTCTTATTTTTTTTTTGTCTAGAGCTTCTGAAGGAGCTCGGTCATTACTCAAAGCTGGGTCTGGCTGGAAGTCCTTGCGCGCATAAGTCCCACATACAGAAAAGATATTGTTTCACATGTATAGTTATATGTAAACGTGTACGAGATACGTATATGTATATATATATGTATGTGTGTACATTATATATATGAATATATATATATGTGTACATATATGTATATATGAATGTAAAAGTACATATACTTTATATATATATATATATAAAGACATATGTGCACTTACAATATACATTACACATACATGTACGTGTATAATGTATGTACGCTTTCGCGCTCGCGTGTATGCAATTCTTATCTTGTTTGTGTGCGCGCGTGTGCGCCTTTGTGTGTGCATGTGTGTGCGCGAGCGCGCCCCTGTGTGCAGTACGTGTGAGGGACAGAAGTAAGACCATGTATTGGGTCTTTGTTCTGGTCTTGATGTTTACATGTGTGTCTGTTAAGTTACTTCTTCTCTTGGTATGTGCATACATTATGTGTACGTTTTTGTGTATGCAGGAACGGATGCCCGCCTGAATATTATCTTCCCCTGTTGTGTGTATTTATGTTACTGAAGGTATTTCTTCATAAGGAGACCCTTAGCCCGAGAAGGACACTCCTGCACCTCAATAAGACGGTCTCCATAAATGTGATAGTGAGGAGTCTACGTCGGGAGACGTGTAGCTGCGGCCGAAGCAGTCACCTTCGCTCTGTGCGCTTTGACTGTCGGAGAAAAGTGCGGGATTCGAACCCACAGCTAAACGAATGCGGAACCAGTACGCCTCCGATTACGTCATCAACGCACAAAATATCGAGAAAAAGGCAGAATTAAATTATACAAAAGACGTACTTCCCTATTTGTGAGATTAGTATATGGATAAATGTGAAATGTGTGTGTGTGTGTGTGTGTGTGTGTGTGTGTGTGTGTGTGTGTGTGTGTGTGTGTGTGTGTGTGTGCGCATGTGTTGTGATGTGTGTGTACGCTTGAGCTCCTGTCTGTCTACGTACGTGCTTATGTCTGTCAAAATATACGTGACTTTCGATTTCTTGCATGTAAATATGTATATGTCAGATTGTGTTCGTGTTCTTATGTATGTGTGTGTTCGTCTGTGTGTGTGTGTGTATGCGTGCGTGCGTGCCTGTGTGTGTGTGTGTGTGTGTGTGTGTGTGTGTGTGTGTGTGTGTGTGTGTGTGTGTGTGTGTGTGTGTGTGTGTGTGTGTGTGTGTGTGTGTGTGTGTGTGTGTGTGTGTGCCTGTGCATGTGTGTGTGTACGTGTGTGTGCGCGTGCGTAAGATTTGCTGTGTTGACTCTGTACTAGTGGGGTGACTTGCAAACGCGTCTTTACATCGTTATGATGAGCTGCCTGCCGTGCACTCTCTCTCTCTCTTCGTTTACTGCCCCATCCGCTTGCCCTATACCTATACTTCACGTTGCATTGACACCCTGTTTGCTATCTTATCCGCTTGCCCTATACCTTTACTTTAGGTTGCATTGACACTCTGTTTGCTATCATACACGTTTCCCGATCTGTTGCTACCTTCTTGCCATATAATCATCGCAGTGTTGCTCATATGTCTTACCTTAAGTAACTTTGTCTCTGATTTATAGTTTGCCCTGCTAGGTCATAATTATCAAATACTCTTTAGGGATTTCAAACCCTTGTGATCATGCTGCTCTCTCTTTGAGTTCATTTCCTTTCCTACACATCTTGCTTCTGTGAATTTAGCTCACTGGTCTGTCTGGCTGTTTTCTGTGTGTGTCTGTCTGTCTGTCTGTGGCTTGTTGAGACACAACGTGGGCAGTTGCCTCTGGACTTCTCTCATCTTACATGTGTCACTCTCCTTCTCTTTCTGTCTTTCCTTGTCTCCTTTTCTGTCTCCGTTTATCAGTCAGATTGTGTCTTTCTGTCTGTGTTTCTCTTCGTTCGTCTCTCTCTCTTTCTGTTCTTCATCTCTCTGTCCTTCTGTTCTTTCGTCTCTCTGTCTACTTGTCAATTTGTGTCTATCTTTCTGTCAGTCAGTCAGTCTATCTGTCTAAATTCCCTGACCGGTTCAGGTCACCTACTCTTTAGTCATCTGCTTGTCAATGCCCGTCATTTATTCTGTCCTCTTTACCCATTGTCAAACCACATCTAGATTCTCCGTTCTCCTTAATCTAGAAACCCAACCCTATCACGCCCCTTCCGTTCCTCCTTTTCTCATCCACTTATCAAGTCCAAGTTCATCCAACTCGTCATTTTCTTCTATCCTCCCTTCCCTTCTCTTCCTTCTTCAAACCTCTCCTCCTCTGCCTGCCCTTCCCTTACCCCTCTCCTCCTGCTCCTCCTCCTCCTCCTCCTCCTCCTCCTCCTCCTCCTCCTCCTCCTCCTCCTCCTCCTCCTCCTCCTGCCCCTCCTCCTCCTTCTCCCCTCCACCGCTTCCTCAATCCGCCCCCACCCATTACACCGCCCCACCAGGAGCGCCTATCAAGGCAGCCCCAACCGAACGTGCGTATTTTATCCCGACAAATTAAGAATTAATTTATCTGTCAGTGAGTAATTACTTTAACTGCGGTATGGTGTAAATTGATAATAATTGTGAAGAGCTGGGTGCTGCAGGACCTGAGCTTTAGCTTTCCATCCAACTCCTCCGTATGCAAGTCAGAGCACCAGCAGCTGACGGCTGGTGTGTCCAGAACCGGCCAAAGGCTCCTATTTCTCCCCCAGAGAGAGAGAGAGAGAGATAGAGAGAGAGAGAGAGAAAGAGAGAGAGAGAGAGCTGGCCGTGTCGCTACCGACGAAAGGAATCATAATTCACCCTTTAGAGAAAAGGCGCGTTTTCGTACGCCTTCGGTCCCAGTTTTCTGTGAATGTGTGTATGTGTTTGAGTGTTGTCGATGTATGTGTGTGTGTGTGTGCGTGTGTGTGTGTGTGTGTGTGTGTGTATTCTGTGTGTGTATGTGGGTGGGTGTGTTTCCTGTCTATGGAATGGTCAAGTGCAGAGGGATAGGTAAACATTAGTTGCTTTCCGAAGGGGATAGGCATGGCGGGAGGAGGATAGAAGAGAAGAACATAGGGTTGGGGCAGGATGCAGAGGATCGAGACCTGCGTTGTGGTCTTCGTACTTGCGCAAGATGATATTTCTTCTTCTTCTTCTTCTTCTTCTTCTTCTTCTTCTTCTTTTCTTCTTCTTCTTCTTCTTCTTCTTCTTCTTCTTCTTCTTCTTCTTCTTCTTCTTCTTCTTCTTCTTCTTCTTCTTCTTCTTCTTCTTCTTCTTCTTCTTCTTTTCTTCTTCTTCTTCTTCTTCTTCTTCTTCTTCTTCTTCTTCTTCTTCTTCTTCTTCTTCTTCTTCTTCTTCTTCTTCTTCTTCTTCTTCTTCTTCTTCTTCTTCTTGCGGAAGGGGCGACCACTGCAGTGAGACCAAACATTGCAAGGGGCGCAGGGAATGCTAATGATTCCAGCTCCAGCCTTGTGGGAGGGTGAGGGGGAAGCGGGGTACGGTTGAGGTTGAGGTTGTGTGGGTGCTCGGTCTGGGTTAGGATGGATCAGTGCGTGAGGTGAGAGGGGTTGGGTTTGTGTCGGGGTTGAGTTACAGTGGGGTTGGGTGTTGGTGGGTTTAGGGTCTGGGTGGGGTGGAAGAGAGGGGATAGGAGTACGGGTAGGTGCGTTCTTCTCAGATGGGTGGGTTGTAGGTGTAGTGTCTGGGTTGGAATGGGGTTATAGTTTGGAGGGTGAGGTGTATTGGTTGTATGAAGGATTACGGTTAAGGTTGTCAGACGAGTGAGGTTTTTGGATGTGGGTGGAGAAGGTAGCGAGCATTCTTCATCTTCCTGTCAACTCTCATATCAAATGAATATAATATGTCTTGTTTGATGGATTGCACCTGGACTTTTTTTTTTTCTTTTTCTTATTTTTGTACCCAATACGCGAACGTTTTGCCGGATCCAAAAGCCGAAGGTTCCTTACTTAATGAGCTCAAAAGGTGAATGTCCTCTATTTAGCGGATCTGAATAACCGAACATTCTCGATTTAGCAGACTCGATAACCGAATGTAGCGGAGTCGATATCCGAATGTTCTCGACTTAGGAGACTTGATATCCGAACGCACTCGATTAAGCGGACTAGATATACGGATTTTCTCGATTTAGCGGGTACGACAACCGAATATTCTCGATTAAGTGGAGTCTAGATCCGATTGTTCTCGATTTAGCGGCCAGGTTTTATATTCAAGAAACTGTTCTTTCATTTAACGGAGTGTTCTCCGCTCGGCGGGCGGACATCGTTCTCATTTACCGCTGTTGGTTGCTGGAGGGGACTATTTAACGGACACGAAGGCCTTTTCTTCGCTCAGATCCGTGCAATCGATGACGATGAGTCGGATATTTTCAGATCTTGTCT
>NC_134789.1:9300462-9310462 GCF_046742065.1 Oratosquilla oratoria | reverse complement strand
ATGTCTGGGGATGGCGACGTGAGTCCCTCCGCCGGACCATCCAAATCGGGTCCGGGTGGAAGAAGGAGAGAGAGAGAGAGAGAGAGAGAGAGAGAGAGAGAGAGAGAGAGAGAGAGAGAGAGAGAGAGAGAGAGAGAGAGAGAGAGAGAGAGAGAGAGAGAGACTTAACCCGCGCATTGTATTACTACTATACAAAATTTATCATATTTCTGTATTCAATCATTCCCTCCTAAGTTATTTTTTTCTGGTACGAATACAAAACAACGGGGGCATATATTTGTACCGTTCTTAGGCAACATGGGTCTTGTATGTTTGTCCACAATATTGCATCTATGTGTCTGGAAGACACCCTGGATACCTGCTGATTAATCCCGGTGTCCAGTCCGAAGTACAATACCCGGACACTCAAAACTGACCCAAGGTTTACCAGAACTGCAAATATTTCTTCAAGTACATCTCCCACATGAGTCAATGTAGTACTCACAAGTGAATTCAAGAGACGAAATGACGTACACAGATCCTTCTCCCCCCTCCTCCTCCCCTTCTCCCCCACCCCCCGCCCACCCAACGTGTCTCAAGACCTTACAAAGGGCAAGCGGAGAGGTCCTTTGTGTGGTAAAGGAAGCTTGTTCGTACTGAACTCCTTCCAGTGTTGTGTACTGTGTATCCAAAGTGTGTGTCCTTCTGTTTGAGGAGGTACCAGCCCCTCCCTCCCACTCTCCCTCTACTCCCCTCCTCTCCCCACGTGACTCTCCTCCCCTCTACTCCCCCCCCCCCAACCCTCGTTACATTTGTTAATCCAGTGAGGAGATTAAGTAAGGGGGCGGGGGAGGGGATTAAGAAGTATCTAAAAGGGGTTTGAGGACTAGTTAGTGGTCACAAGTTAAGCCAATATAGGAAATAGAAAGAAAGAGAGAGAGAGAGACAGAGAGAGAGAGACACGTGGGATGAGAAGGGGCAGTGTCGGAGACATTTGACCTGTAGTGGTAACCATCACAAGGATGAGGTGGAGAAGGAAAAGGAGGTAGAGAATGATAAAACGATGAGAATGAGGACGCAGAAGAAACTGAGGAGAAGGGGAGGAGGAGACGGGGAATGAAGAAAAGGGTGAAAAGGAGACTGTGGAAGAAAAGAAAGTTAAAAAGAAGAGAAGTAAACTAATATTCACATTAGTTAATTTACGACCAGAAATGTGTGTGTGTGTGTGTGTGTGTGTGTGTGTGTGTGTGTGTGTGTGTGTGTGTGTGTGTGTGTATGTGTATGTATGTATGTGTGTGTGTGTGTGTGTGTGTGTGTGTGTGTGTGTGTGTGTGTGTGTGTGTGTGTGTGTGTGTGTGTGTGTGTGTGTGTGTGTGTGCGTGTGTGTGTAAAACCGATCAGTCCATTCGGAAGCAGACGTGTGTGTGTGTACGCACGCGTTTGCAAGAGCGCTCGCAAACGGCGCAATGTACTTAGGGCGGTGTGTCCAAACATTGTAAAAGCCAAGGAGGTATCAGGGAGGAGGAGGGCAGAGGAAGAAAAAAAAAGTGGAGATGGTGAAGAAGAAGTTGATGAGGGTGAGGGAGAAGGTGTTGGAGAAGGAGGTTCTTGGTGGAGATAATACAGTAATGTTGGTGGAGGGAGGGAGGGAGGGAGGGAGGGAGGAAGGGAAGGGATCAGGATGAAAGGGTAAAGGAAGCTGGTTGGGGAGGAGGGAGGGGAGGGAGAAGGAGGAGGAGTTGGGGGAGGCAGAGCTCAATGGAAGTTGAAAAGTCACATGGAATGAGTAATCCTAAGAAGGAGGAGGAGGAGGAAGAGGAGGAGGAGGAGAAGGCAAAAGATTGAATGCAACGTTTTCTAACCATTAATTAACCTTAGCTTAAAGAAAATGGAGACAAAAAAAAAGAAAGATAAAAATAAATATTTTTTTACGCTTACGGGTGCTGCAACCGCACTTAAGTAGGAATTTATAAGTAACCAGTAAACGACAACGGGGATTTCTTCGACAACACGCCCGAACTGGAGATCGACCCGACCCGACGAAGTCGCCTCCTTCAGTGGACATTACGTCCGTACTTGTCGACACACACCCCAAGGGCTACTCCCAGACCACGCCAACTGCCTAACGAAGGCATAAACGCAGAGGGCGTCCTTCTTCTGCAGAAGCTTCAGGAGCTGATTGGGGTCGTGCTGACGGTCGGGGCCCTCCAGTGTGTACCTTCCCCGGCGCGTCACAGGACTAAGAGGCTAGTTTCATTTGGGCAAGAGCCACTCGAAGCAGGGTCATCTGTTTAATGACGGTGCCGTGTTTGCCCTGGGACAACTTGACCAGTAAATATTCCAGGACGCCACAGAGGGATGCCGAGGTCTTCGGCAGGAGGTGGAGTGGGGTGGAGGGGGAGGGGGAGGTTCCCAACCAATCACAGTTGATTAAACCGTCCGCGCAAGATGCAGAGGCAAGGCTTTGAAGCAGGAGAGACTCCTGTTACGGTAGACATGCAGAGACTCCCCCCGTCCCCCCACACACACTCTTCCCCAACCCTCCTCCCATCATCCCCTCCAGGTTCCTAGTTTGCTTTACAAGCCCTCCCCACCTCCCCTGCATCTCCTCCACGGCCCCCTTCACCTATTTTTTTTTTTTTTTTTTTTTAATCTCTGTCACTTCCCTACACTCCTTATCCAACCCACCTCCACAACCACTCCCTCCCACATCGTTTCTTTCTTGATTTTTTTTTTTTTTATAATTTTTTTTTTCTTCGTTCATTAACAATGGCGATGTTTGAAAGGGGTCAGTCCTAACGTATTCTCGCATTAAGGCAAGCGACACTCCTTGTCGCGTTCGCTGTCTAATACATAAAGTCCTCTCAAAGAGCTCGGCTCTCTTTCTCTCTTTTATCTTTCTTTTTTTCTCTCTCTCTTTATCTCTTCCCTTTTCTCCCTCTTATCCTCTTTGTTTCTTTCTCTCTCTTTATCTACTTCTCACTTTCTCTCTTCCTGTCTTTGTCATCAGTTCTTATTTCTTAAATCTTTTCCATTATTGACAATGGTTTCCTTAACTTTCTGTTCATTACCACCACCATCACCATTATTAAAGCTATCACTCCTATCACCACATTTACCAACCTAATCACCACTGCTGACGATATCACCATTATATCACCATTACCTTTTGTAAATATCTTCTATCAATTACACCATTTTGTTTACGTCAGGAGCCCATCCCATCATATATAGTACTCCCACCAACATTTTCTGTACTACTACTATTCTAGTAAAAATATTAACTACCCCGTCTAGTTGTGCTACTAACATATTCTAGCTGGGAGTCTAACAAATACTTTCCTCCACCTAACATTACTACTAACACGTCTTCATCAGCACCGTTAGAAGCTTCTAACACTACTACTAACATGTCTTCATCAGCACTGTTTGAAGCTTCTAACACTACTACTAACATGTCTTCATCAGCACCGTTTGAAGCTTCTAACACTACTACTAACATGTCAGCACTGTTAGAAGCTTTTCGGCCGCCAACATACACTGATCCTTGATGAAGAGCTCCAACAGAAGGATCATTGTCAACACAAACGTTCCATACTTTATCAAGAACTTCTTCATGTCCTTCCTCCGTCGGTCAAGCCACACTCACCATTCTTCTCTGACGTTTATATCTCTCTCCTGCTGAGGATTCCACTTATTTCTGCCTCCTCCTTCTCCTCTTCTTCCTCCTTCTTCCTTTCCTCTTCCTCTTCCTCCACCGCACAAGGAGTCGTCTAGGGAAGACCTCAGTCGTCTTCCGCGAGCGACCGAACTGAACCCGAAGTAATCATATTGTTTTCCCCCATACGAACTTTCCAGTCCCCTTCCTTCCTCCTTCCTTTCCCTCCCTCTCCCCCCCTCCCACCATTTACCCCTCCCCTTCACCTCCCCCCCACCCCCCACCATGGCGGCCAAGCTTTCCGGGAACAGAGATTTTAATTAATCCTTTGTTTTCTGTGCCTCCCAAGGTTGTGCTTGAGCGGCGACCCTCGGGCTCTTCTGCTACCGCCGCCGCTGCCGCCAGCGGAGCAGCGCCCAGGCGCTCAATGGCACCCGCGTGAGGATCACACGAGAATTGACCTCGAGTCTTGGGTGGGGCTATCGAGTGGGAGAGGAATGCCCCAGCATTAGAGCTGTGGTGTTTGTAGAAGCATGTTTATAACATATGTAAATACACAGTTTTATATATATATATATATATATATATATATATATATATATATATATAAATATATATATATGTGTGTGTGTGTGTGTGTGTGTGTGTGTGTGTGTGTGTGTGTGTGTGTGTGTGTGTGTGTGTGTGTGTGTGTGTGTGTATGTGGAGAGAGAGAGAGAGAGAGAGAGAGAGAGAGAGAGAGAGAGAGAGAATGAACCATAAATTTCAGCCTGTTCCTTCCCCACCCGACCCCAATAGTGAATGAGAGATATGTATTGTGTTTCATCAGGTCTTATTCAGAGGACGATTTTGCCATAGGTTTCCATAGTTAAGAACATAAGAGTGATATGAATTATGTACTCTAGTGGCCTTATAAGGCTTGATTGACTCATTTTCCTCAGGTTAGCATTATGGGATTTTATTCACAGGAATGCCCGTCAGACGATGAAGGGAAGACCATTTACCTCAACCCGTATGTCATATTGGCATAAGAACTAAATTCCCTTGTGATTGACACCAGAAGATTCTGTTCAGTTGAGGGTTAGTTTCTTTCTCGTTGGTGTGTTTATTCTGTTGCCAGGTCTTTTATGTTCATTCTGTTTGTCGCCAGGCGAATTTATTCATCTGGGCGTTGTTCAGCGGGAGATGCTCTTTGGAGTTATGCTCCTGATGCTCTCTTACTTTTACGGTCATCCTCAATTGAAACAAATTCAGTGGCGGAACCAGAACAAAGCATTCGAACCCGTAAGCTCCATCAGGAAGACCGAAAAGCGCATTACAGTAATGAATGAAATCCTATTACCCGAACTCGCCCTGTTATCTATACACACCCCTTCATCACTCGAACGAATCCAGTACCTGACCGTACTCTATCACTCGACCACGTGCGATTCTTCGACGCTCGAACCCTGTCATTCGAAGACCAGGTGACCATTTGTGGGTAGCCTGCTCTTCATCCCCGTTTCGTTCAACCGAAGGATACCTATCAATCGGAAGCGTCCGAACACTTAACGCCCGTGTTTAAGCATCCGAAACCGTGGAACTGAGGCTGGTGTCCCATGTCCGGTCCTTTCTCTCTATTAACTCACAAAGCCGGCAACGCCAACCGGCGGCGGTGAGTGCCCAGCGGCGCCGGCCGTATGCGCGGCAGCTTGCGGGCGGCAGGCCGGCGGCGGGGGTCAGTACCTGATTGGCTAAAGTGTTGCGGGTGGAGAACTTTTCTCGCCGGTTTTCCGTTTAAGGACGGTGATGCGGGCGATTACTGATGGATGGCGCATCCTTTGACGCGCGGAAGAGCTCAGTAAGAAACAAGTTTGGAAAAAAAAAGAAAAAGAAAAAAAAGAAGACGTGGACATTACTCCTGATATAAACGATATCGGAATTGCCGGATCCAAGCGTTTATGGCCTCAATGTAACAGACACCATTAGCAACTGATGTTGCTGCTTCCAGACATATGAGTGATTGAGCATGAAACAAGTCGAATAATATTAGTATGGAGAGAGAAAGAGAGAATGATAGAGAGAGAGAGAGAGAGAGAGAGAGAGAGATCCATGCCATCTACATTATTCTTCTTATAGATGATACAGAAACTACTACACTCGGACAGTTTTTCTCTTATATGAAAAGCACCACCATCAGGGGCTCTCTACACAGTTACCAGATTTCCCTGAGCTTTCTCATGGTCACCAAGAACGCTATCGACCTTTGTCGAGGTCGCCGAAGTCTGAACACCGAGATGGAGGAGTCTCTGGTAACCTCAGGTTTTTATCGGACCATTGGACACTAAGAACGAGCGACAGTTTCTCAAATTCGTTGTATTATCTTTACCAACGATCCTGACCTCTCCCTCCTCTTCCTCCTCATCCTCTCTTTAGGAACAATAGACCGTTCAAGGAAGTGGGTTATGATCGCACTTCGCGGGACAGGAGTCACCGATCGGGAAGAAAGATAGTAAACTGTAATCAATGAGACGGACATTATCTCCCGGCCGTCCTTCTAATCTCGCATAATTTGAAATTAGCTTTTCGCTCTGGCTGGCTGGCTGGTTGGCCAGCTGGCGGCTTCGTGGTGGAGATCGTATTTGGCCTGAGCGGACGCAAGGCGCAAGACGAAGTAGCGGACAAGATCGAGTCATTCCTCTTCTCCCTTATCTCTCTCTCTCTCTCTCTCTCTCTCTCTCTCTCTCTCTCTCTCTCTCTCTCTCTCTCTCATTCCCCGTATGGGATGAATAACTGTGTGTTTCATGCAGTCAGTTCTATAGGGACTTTACTAACAACCCTGAGGACCAAGTCACTCAGCATTCCTCTGCGATAAGAGACTGCTCTCCACTCAAAAAAAAAAAAAAAAAAAAAAAGGTTATCAATGTTAATTCATACTTTGCCTCCGTTCCCCTGCCCTCCTTAAAACTTTCCTCTGGTCTACTACCTCTACGACTGTGTGATATTGTCCCCAAGGATAGAAGCGCTGGGTAATTTCCAACAAAAAACTAATTCTCTCTCTCTCCCTGCCTCGCTCGTCAACCTTGGCCGGAACTTGAAAGAAAAAAAGAAGTAAAAATTATAACTAGAAAAATGGTGTTTTACCGGCGGGAATTGTCGATGTGAGCGGATGTATATATATTAGACGGTTGTATGTATTCAGCTCGAGGCTGATGCAAATCATACGTCTGAACGAGACCTCGTTGAGAGAGAAATTGGCCCGCGTGAGCTCCCGACCACGCCTGTCGCCGTTTAGGGGAAACGTAATGGAGGTGGTTTGTCCCTCATCAAGATATCATTGAAGATGACAGCTCACACGCCCTTAGGTCTTTCCTCTGCCGTCACTACTGCCTCCACCCTAACCTCCATCACCGCTATCACCATCCTGTGGCCATTAATACCCGTCGCTACCACCACTATCACCAACATAACCTTCCGTCTCTGTCGTTATCACCACTATCATCCCTAGAGCCTTAAGTTTATTAACAATACTGTTAACACTGCCATCATCAATATCAACTTCATCGTCGCTGCCACCACGACTAACAACAACACCACCACTGTCACCAAAAATACAATCATAATCTTCATCTCCCCAGACACCAATACCATCGCCACACCAAAAGCATCACCACGACCAAGAGCACCATCACTAACGTCACCGTCACCATCTCGCTCACTTCTACTGCAGCAACCACACTCAAGACGCCATCTCCATTCATATGCATGACTTTACCTGTCGCCTTCAACACCAGCGACAGCTTTGTAACATCGTTCTTTCATCACTGATGGGCGTTTTCAGCCCGATATGAACAAGAAGGAAGAGGAAGAAACGGAGGAGGAGGAGGATGGGGAAGAGGAGGAGATTATCACCTCCAGTTCACCAACGCTTCTATCAGTATCGAGCAAAAGAAAATAAGAACGAGGAGAAGAAAGAGAAAATAGGTGAAAGTGAATGTGAAGAAGAAAATGATGAGAAAGAAGGAGAAGTGAAAGGAGAAAGGGAGATAAAAGAAGATGAAGACTTGTAACTTATGCTTCATATGGATCTCCATTGGGTCCCAAATACTCTGAAAAGAGTGAGAAAGAAAAAGAGGAGAAAGAAGGCCTTTGAGGAGGTAGAGGAGAAGAAGAAGGAGGAGGAGGAGCTGCAGGTGGAGGAAGAGGAGGAAGAGGAGAAGGATAAGAGAAAGAAAGAAAAAGAAGAAGAAAGAAGATCTTTGAGGAGGCGGGAAAGAAGGAGGAGGAGAAGGAAGCGGAGGAACGTTACTGCTCCCTATGATTGCAGGAGGGAGCCCAGGGGTCACGCCACCTGTCGAGAAGGCCGACCAGCCTCCGTCAGGAGTTTAACGAGTCTATTAGCCCGGTTGACGCCGGATCACGATGAGAGGTAATTAGGAGGAGCCTTCTCCTCGGGATTACACACTGCGGTGGCGGATACTCAGCCATTAGGTCAATACATCTCCATTAATACAGGTCCTGCCCGTTTATCATCTTTGAAAGGGGAGGAGGAACAGGAGGCGGTGAAGGAGGAGGGGGGAGGAAATAGGTGGTGGGCGGGGAGGAAGAGGAGGAGTAGTACTCTAGGAGCAGAAAGATAAGGAGGAGTAGAAGAAGGAACAGCAGGAGGAGGAGGAGGTTCGAGATGAAATAGGTGGTTGGGGTGTAAGGGAAGATATAAGAGGAAGAGAAAGAGGAGAAATAGTAAAAGGAGGGGAACGAGAGGAAGAGAGGGAGAATTGGGAAGAGGGAGACGAATTTTTTCTCCATAAAACAAATGAGGAAGGCATTCGTATATTAGAAGGAGCTGAAGAAAAAAGAAGAAGGTGTCGAAGAAGGACAAAGAGGGTGAAAATAGAGTTGAGAATGGTGATGAGAATCTATTTTAGGATTAAGATTAGGATTAAGACTAGGATTAGTGTTAGGGTTAAGATTGGGGTTAAGTATAGAGTTAGGATCAGGAACAGAAAAGGTGGAGGAAGAGGTGGGTAAGGACCTTCTGTGGCCAAAATGGACGTGAAGCAACTGAATTCAGTCAGCTGAGACTAATAGAGTTTTGGGCCAAATAAAGATGGATCATTTACGCTATGTTGGAAATTCATCGATCATACCCTCATTTCATTCTTCGCCTCCGTCTTCTTCTTCTTCTTCTTCTTCTTCTTCTTCATATCCGTCTTCTTTTTCATCTTCTTCTTCTTCCGATGATGAAGAAGAAGAGCAACAAGAAACAGATGAAGAAAAAGAAGAAAATGGAAAATAGGAAGAAAATTAAAAAGAAGAAAAAAAAGAAGAGAAGGAAACCGTCGAAGAAAAAGAAGAAGAAGGCAATGGAAAGGAAGAAGAAAATGAAGAAGAAGAGGAGGAAGATGATAAGAAAAAACAAAGAAGAAGAAGAAGAAGAAGAAGAAGAAGAAGAAGAGGAAGAAGAAGATGATGATGATGATGATGAGAAAGAAACAAAAAAGTAGAAGAAAATATAAGTGAAGAAGAAAATGAAGAAGAAAAAAGAAGAAGAAACAGAGAAACACGACGACGAAGAAAACATAGATGATGAAGAAGACAGACAAGACGAACACGAAGAAGAAGAAGAAGGAGAAGAGGAAGAAGAAGAAGAAGACCCGTGGCAGGTCCCTCCTGCCGAAGTGTCTTCGTGTGACTTCGGTTTTCGACGTAAACGCAAGACACCCGATATGAAGGAAAATGACGCTGGAAATAGTGTCGTCGTACTCCCGAAGCGCTGGAACAAACAGACCCTTGACTTGTCATTATCTAGTGATTCGTCATCGCTCCCTTTGCCGCCAGGATCTTCCCTCAAAGCCGAAGTCTGATGTTAGACAGAATAAAGTTTGGAAAATGGATGTCGGGACGAAGGAGATAGTTGTGGTCATCCTTAATATCTCTCTCTCTCTCTCTCTCTCTCTCTCTCTCTCTCTCTCTCTCTCTCTCTCTCTCTCTCTCTCTCTCTCTCTCTCTCTCTCTCTTTCTCTCTCAGATTCGGGTTGGTCGCTTCGTCATGGTGATTAATATGTCGCACTTGTTAACGATGGAGGAGGGAGAAAGACAGAAATAAAGACTAAACGAGGAACACCTTGGGGACGGGGTGAAAAAGAATAAATAAGGAAAGAAGAAGAAGAAAAAAGGAATGAAGAACTAGAGGAAAATGAATGGGGGAGAAAAGGAAACGAAGAGAAATAAAAAAAGATAGAAGGAATAAGAGCTGAAGGAAGAACAAAAAGAGAATTAGATGACGAGGAGGAGAAAAAGAAGAACAGGAGGAGGAAGAAGAAAGGAGGACGAGGATAGGAGGGAAGAGAAGAACGACGAAAAGATAAAAGAAGAAGAGAA
>NC_134789.1:9290462-9295462 GCF_046742065.1 Oratosquilla oratoria | reverse complement strand
TGGGACCGCTTCCGATGCGTCCGGTCGGAAGAGCTCCGGGGAGCGCGTACCGCCCCGTCGATCTCACAGAACGATGAAGTGTGGGATGGGGCCCGCTTTGCGAACTGGTCTTCGAGTCATCATCTCTGCTCTGATGTTGCAAATGAGCTTCGGCCGGAGGGCGAGAGGCGGGGGATAAACAGATGCGCGTGGACACACACACGCACACACACGCACACACACACACACACACACACACACACACACACACACACACACACACACACACACACACACACACACACACACACACACACACATACACATGATCTAGACTCGTATGCCGGCGCCATACACATAAAATCCATACTCTGTTGTAGGGCAATATTTAACAAGTAGATTTATCTTGTTTGTTATATTTATCATTCATGTTCAATTTGTGATTGTTATATTTAATAAATGGATGAAGATAAATTTTATGGAACAAAGAAAAAGATAAGCAAGTTAAAGAGGAGAAAGAGAACGATGATACCAACACGAAAGTCCTTATGGAGTCTTACAGAGTAAGAGAGAGAGAGAGAGAGAGAGAGAGAGAGAGAGAGAGAGAGAGAGAGAGAGAGAGAGAGAGAGATGACGTAATAATACAGAAGGTCTCCGTAGACATCGCACAGGTCTTCAGCCATTTGTTGCACTTTTCAAAAAGCGATTCGTCTCTGTTTCAGTATGTTTCGCTTTAAATCTCTCCTTGAGGCACTTAACTTTACAGGATTAGGTCCGAACCTAATTTTCTTCCGTTTTCTCTTTTTTTTTTTTTTCTACCGAGATTTGGATACTCTAATGTATCATATATTTATCATTGTGTTTATAATAGAAAATTGTATAGATAGATAAATAAATAAGTAAGAGAATAACGAAAATAAATACATAGATAAATGAATTCACGAATACATGGATAGATAGATAAGTTAATAACTGAATAAATAAATAAGTAAATAAAGATATAGATAGATAAGTCAATCTGGAGAGATCTACACACGGTCGACAACTCTCATAAATCCCGATCTCCCCCGAAGTGTCCATCGCTGATCCTACGAAGGTAGAAGATTCTTCAATCCTCGAACTCAGTTCGATGACGGGAGGAGCGAAGGAGGAGGACGTGGAGGGCGGGAGGAGCCGAGAATGAAGTCGAGGATATGCAGTGAGTTGAGAACGAGGGAAGAGGGGAGAAGGAAAGAAACGAAGGATCAGATGGTGACACTCGGGGAGGTGAATTTGCATACAGAAAGAAAGCGAAAAGAGGAACAGAAGATAAGAGAAATGACGCAGAGGGGAAATAAGGGAATGAAGAAATAGAAAGTTGGAGGGCGAAAAAATACAGAAGAAGAAGAAAATAAGACACATATGAAAACACACGGAGGAGAAGATGAAGAGGAGGAAGGGAAAGAAAAAGAAGTAGTAGACGAAGAAAAAGAGTAAGAAGAAGCAGAAAAAGAAGATAAAAAAAGAAGGAATAGCAGAAGAAGAAGAAGGAGGAGGAGGAAGAGAAGGAGGAAGAAGAGAAGGAGGAGGAGGAGAAAGAGAAGATGGACGAGGAGGAGGCAATAATAAAAAGAGAGAAGACGAAGAAAAAAAAGAAGAAGAAAAGAACAGTCGAACTCGGTGACTTCAAGCTCTCCCGAAGTAACGCAAATAAGACACCTACATTTTTTTTTTATGTGGAAATGAAGAACAGACGTGGAAAATGAATTCGGGGCGAAGAAGAGAGGAAAGGTGAGGATGAGGGGCGTAAGGAAGAGAAAGAGGAAGACAAGGAAGAGGAGGGCCGAAGGTAAGTGGACGAGGAAGACGATGAAGAGAGAAAGCGGGGAAGAAGGGAGATAGTAAAGGAAATCGCACAGAGAAAGAGGAGAATATACAAGACGAAGAACCCACGAAATGTTTGGAATGTCCAAGAAGGCAAATTTAGTTGAATCCAACAACTCCGAAGAAAATGTAAGGAGCTTACGGGAACTGGAAAAAAAGAAGAGAAAAAAAAAATCCATAGATTATCGTGGATTGACGCCCTTCCTCCCCCAAACCTTTCTTGGTTTAAAAGATGTAAATACATTGGCCTTCTGCAAGAAGAGAGGAAATCGCAGTCACAGAACATCTCATGAGGAGAACAATGTTATTTGTTCTTCTCTTAACCATTTCATCACGGTGACGTAACAGTGACTATAGAACTTAGAGCTAATGATGAAAACAGACTTTGAAATAAAGGTGATGAGTGTGCGAAGATGGAATTAATAAACAAAACCCAAGGGGCCAAGGGTGTTTTGGCTCTTCGAGAAGGATGCCAACAAAACTCCAAGGATAAAGAGTAAAGAGTTAATATCCGACAGTTTATGTCAAGTCTAACCCTCAAGTGAATAAGACTGAGTTTCGATCCATTTGTTGTCAAGATCCACCCAGAAACTGATTAGGATCGTCGGACATATATCCGGAATAAATAAGTCTAAATAGCTGATAAATGTAGTGAAGAGGGTGAGAAAAAAAAGGTGAAGAAAAAGATAAAATATTTCGGTTTCTCCCGAAGGAGGCGCGGCTAGAAGGATTCTTCCGGTTCGATGAAGTCTTCTGGAAGAAGGATTCATTGAAGTTCCAGCACCTATCTGGAAAGAAACCGGGTGCTGAAAGAAGAAGAAAAAGAAGAAGAAGAAGAAGAAGAAGAAGAATGTAACAAACAGAATAACTATTGACAACGATGAAATTTAAAATCGAGATGGATTTTCGCAATAATTTTTTTGGGTGTCATCTTCAAAGAAGAGCGTCAGGGTATACAAGTACAGTATTTAACTATATGACTGAAGTTATAGTGAAAGGCTTGATTAAGATAGGTCACATTAACATCACTAAATGAAATCGCTTGATGGTAGGAATGAGATGCATAAGACCCCAATCGCGGCACAAGGACTGAAAATTTTAGCTACGGAATCCGGGAAAACGATCCGCTGCGTCTAAGGTCTAACTCTTTTTTTTTTTTCTTTTTCTTTCAGACAACTCCCCCGTCCTACCGCGAAAGCAGCCACACACACGGGGCGGGACTTCTAGTATCGGGGCGGGGTTGGCGCCACGACGCCAGACCACCACCGTCGGCGCCAGCCGGAGCCTGCCGTGCCCGGTTTATACACTCTCCGCCACTTGCAAGTTATTGTTTACATGATGGCGGCTGTTTGCTACTCATGTCCGCCCGCGCGGCCGATGGCGCCAAAGGAGGCGTTCTCAAACTTATATTACATATTTATGTATTACTGTTCTTTAGCATCTTGGAGATCTCGCACTCAACCTAGGGCTAAATCGTCAGTCATCCACTCAGTGCCATTACTTTTGTGATTGCGGTCCCGCCTGTGAGACTCTCCGTCTCCAGAGGGATCTGTGGATCTCAGGTTGAGGGCCGCGGCTTCAAAGGCATGCGGTCCCGTCGCCGGCAAAGGGTCTACAAAGGGTCGTGTTGGCTACGGATGATGTAGGAGTGAGAAACACCATTAAGGTTTCGTCACCTTTGTTCGAATAACAGGAGCGGCGCAAAAACGAAGAAGAAAAAGGACAGGAAGAGAGAAGAGAGAAAAGATAAAGGAGAATAAGAACAAAATGAAGAAGGTAAAGATGAAGAAGAAGAAGAGAATGATGATAAGGATGATGATGAAGAAGACGAAGAAAAGAATGACGAAGAAAATGATAGTAAAGAAAAAGAAGAAGAAGAAGAAGAAGAAGAAGAAGAAACCACCCGAGTTTGCGAGATGCTGCGGCGGAGGCCGCCACGAAGCGACGAAGGCGATGTCCCCGAAGTATACAATTTTTGGCAGTTCGTGGAAACGAAGAATAGCGATGTCTAGAAGCTAAGCTTAGGAACATTC
This sequence comes from Oratosquilla oratoria, assembly GCF_046742065.1. NCBI lineage: Eukaryota > Metazoa > Arthropoda > Malacostraca > Stomatopoda > Squillidae > Oratosquilla > Oratosquilla oratoria. The sequence goes on along the minus strand of NC_134789.1, from coordinate 9,291,587 downwards.
GATTTCTCGTTGTTTTTGTGGGAACGAGGAACCACTGACGGAGGAACCGAAAATCAACGGCTGAGACGAGTTCGCGGAGGCGAAGACTCACCCGGCGCGCTGCCGTATAAGAACTTGTGGCTCGAAAACTCCAGAGGTACTCCACATCACAACGCAGCATTTTTTCTTTCCCCCTAAACAGGCCCCCTATCCTCCGCCACCCTTTTCCCCCCTTATTGTTATCAGGGAAACGCGCTTGTGAATAGGTAATTGGCAAAATTACAACGTTGGTGAAATTATGATGATTAAGAAATAATTTGCTGGCTTGGAGGGTTGGAGACTGTAGAGGACAGACGGTTTTGTAAGCAACAATTAGTCGTGTATTTGTTGCAAAGGGTGTCTGAAAAAGGATGATGAGGATAGGAAAAGGAAGAGGAGGTAGTGGTAAAGGACGTGCAAGAGGAGGAAGAGGTACAAGAGGAAGGGGGAAGAGGAAGAGAAAGAGGAGGATGAAGAGGAGCTTTGACGCGTCTCTTTCCTTTCAAGGTCTGGAGAGGTCTATCATTATGACGTCACCACATTTTCGAAATCATTCTTTTCCTTTCACTACAGCCACCCAGAAAGTACCGCGTGACCTTATAACACTCATTGAACGATCTAGAATTCTGCTATTATACAGATGTCGGCAGGCTTCTAGATTAACAAAAAATGAATTAGGATGGAGAAAAATTAGGCGAGTGACGGAAAGAAATTAGGGTGATTAGGAATTAGGCAGTCGGAGGAGAAGAGGCGAGAGGAGATCGTTTTTTTTTTTTTCTTAAAGAAAGTCGAAACCGACGTTGTCTCTTCTTGCTCAAGAAGACATTACTGGTCTCTGTTTCTCCGAAGGTCTCCGGAGGTTCAAGTTCTCAAAAGAGAAGAAAAGAAAGAAGGAAAAAATTCTGATAAGAACGCATGAGTGAGAATAGAAAAGCGATAAAGAAGATTAGAAAAGGAAAAAGTCAAAAAACGGAAAGTCTTTGGATACTAAAAATGGTGATTTATGAGTCTAGAATTTACCGAAGAAGTCTTGCATTTTTTACTATCTTCACCGCACCCCTAAGAAAACCCCTTCATCTATTCTGCCCCCATAAGTTCACTCACCCC
>NC_134789.1:9282962-9285462 GCF_046742065.1 Oratosquilla oratoria | reverse complement strand
GCCCTATTAGGTACATTGACATACCCGTTGCGTTTACACGCAGAAATTACATGTCTTCTATGTCTTACACACAGAAATGACATATCTTCTACGTCTTATAAGAAAAAATGACATCCACTTATAGGCAAAAGTGAGATATCCGGTGAGTTTTATGCACACAGAAATTTATCCGCTTCGTCTTATACGAAGAAATGACGTATCTGTTGCGTTCAATACCCAGAAATGACGTGTTCGCTGTGTCTTGTCCGCATAAGTGACATATTCGCTGCTCCTTATACGCAGAAATGACATAATTATGGATGCGCTGGTGGCGTAATCGGTATCGTGCTGGTCTCACATTCACTTAGTTGTGGATTCGAATCCTGCACTTCTCTCCGATACCCAGCAGTAACTTTTACCTTCCCCAACAGTCCAAGCGCATAAGGCAAAGGTGACGGCTTCGGTCGCAGCTACTACGCGCCCTCTGGTGTAGGCTCCTTACCGTCTTCTTCTTATACGCAGAAATGACATTCACAGCGTCCTTCACACGAAAACGACATATCTCCAGATAGCAGTGGTACTGAATGCCTGGTGAATGAAAGGGAAATGAAGTCTGCCGAGGACGGACACAAGGTAAACAGACAAATAGAAATAATGGCCACCGGTGACAAACCGGTTTCGACATATCTCGTCGAAGGAGTGATACTTTTGTCGCGACTCTTTTTCTTTTTCTTTCTTTCTTTTCTCCGTTCCCCCCCTCCCTCCCTCATCGAAGTCGTCCTCTTCTTCATCCTTGAATTTCAAGAGATCCCTGTTACCTCACTTCTGTCTCATCCCGATGGTATGTCCTCCTCCTCTTCCTCCTCCTCCTTCTCTTCTTCCTCCGCCTCCTTCTCCTCTTCCTCTTCTTTCTTTTCCTTCTTCTCTTCTTCCTTCTTCAGTAGAAGCGGCTTCGTTTTGCCTTTCATGCGTTTGTGCGGGGAAGAGGGGGAAGGAGCGGAAGTTCGGGGGTCTCAATGTCTTAGGGTTGTGGCCAAGGAACATTCTATATATGTCCCTGAAGTTAACGCTAATTGATCGAATAATTGTTTGGGCAGGGTTCTCCGGTACAAGGCTTTGAAGCCAGGGTGGGCTTCCTCCCCAATTAACTCTTTTGCGCTCATTCCCTCCCGAAGAAGGTCGTCCTTACTCTCCCTCCCTCCCTCTCTCTCTTTCTCTCTCTCACATGTCCTTTTCCTTCTTTACCTTCTCCCTTGTTTATCATATGCCACTTTCCCAATCTTTCCCTTATGTCATCGCCACATTTATCTCCTTGACCGCTCCCCTACTCCGCCCGTCTATCTTTTCAATATCTTCTTATTATTATCGTAATTCCCTACCCCAGCCACCCTTTTTGTGTCCCCCTCCCTGCCCCTTCTTCTCTCCCCCATTGCCACCCTTCCGATGTCTTTTGTCCATGAGGATCATGACTTTCAATAATGGGATCTTAAAAGTCTCCAAGTATCAAAATACTTGAGGAGACAATAGATGTATTTGGTAAAAATCAAGTACTGATCTGTTTGGAAAAAATGGAGAAGAGCAAGAGAAAAAAGAAGAAGAAAAAAAAAATGATGTTTGGGCGGAGAAAGCGAACGTTTGTCCAAGATTTCGGATTCTTGTGGAGCAGCTCTTAAAGTTCTAGAAGTTCGAAAGCGGCGTGGTTGGTATCTTTCTATCCTAGCCGATCGATGGATAATGAACTGGGGATTTCTCTTAGCTGAAGAAAGTCCCAGATTACGGCAGAATCCCACCGTTGCCACCATATGTTATAGTCGCATATTTAAAACAACAACACTTAATCGGACAAGGTTCTGACTCTTCGGGTATTAGATTTACCTCATGACAGAAAATTGTCTCATGACGGAGTTAATAAAACCATGAAGGAACTAAACGAAAGAGAATTTTTTGACAAATACTCCTGAACCCTTGAGGAAGGGCTAAAAAAAATCTACAAAGAATAAGGGTAAGAAACGGAATAAGATTGGTTATAAATCTTATGTGAAAGACCATATTGAATGAATACGTATAGCGGCTTCAGGAGTAAAACTTCCCAGCGGTCTTTTCGAAATTTTGGTTTCGGATGATACCGACAAAGCCCGCGCTCCGCTCGAAGAAACGCAGAGGCGCACTTTCACACAGACACATTTCACCGCCCAATCCAATTTTTACTTACATAGTCCAAAATTATATGTCACAAGGCTCAGAAATCACAAGAAAGATGAAGAGTGTATGCCTTTAGGAGTTACCTGCGGCCGAAGCCGCTACGTTATTTTTACATGCTATCACCAGAAAGATGAACTCTATGTTCACCGTTATAGATAAACTTTTTACACCATATATGTATATTATATATATATATATATATATATATACATATATACATATGTATATATATTATATATATATACATATATATATATTTATATATTTATACATATATATATATTCATATATATATATATATATATATATATATATATAT
>NC_134789.1:9247962-9250462 GCF_046742065.1 Oratosquilla oratoria | reverse complement strand
AAGAAAGGTCTCAATGAGCTGATAACCTTCGGTCAGGCTCAGGTTTACTTCTCAACCAATCTTAATGGGCCAACGCTCTCTAGAATAGAACCCATTAAAATATAATATATATAACACAGTATAACATGTATGTATGTATGTACGTATGTATCTATATATATATATATATATATATATATATATATATATACATATATATATATGTATATATGTATATATATATATATATATATATATATGCATATATGTATATATATATATATATATATATATATATATACGTGTGTGTGTGTGTGTGTGTGTGTGTGTGTGTGTGTGTGTGTGTGTGTGTGTGTGTGTGTGTGTGTGTGTGTGTGTCAATATATATATATATATATATATATATATATATATATATATATATATACATATGTATATATATATATGTATATGTATATATATGTATATGTATATATATGTATATGTATATATATGTATATGTATATATATGTATATATATATATATATATATGTATGTGTGTGTGTGTGTGTGTGTGTGTGTGTGTGTGTGTGTGTGTGTGTGTGTGTGTGTGTGTGTGTGTGTGTGTTTGTATGAATATGCATGTGCTCTGATGCGTGTCCGCCTGTCTGTCAGTTCTTGTGGAACCAAAGTTCAGCTCGATGTGGCCCTTCTCCTTTCGATTTTCCTTTTTTTCAAGGAAACACCGTTACTGGGCAGAATCAAGACCTTTAGCTCCGGCTGTACAGGAACCAAAGGCGGGCCAGATGAAATCTGGAGTCTGTATTGTTTAAGTGTTGGAGCAATTCTGCTTGCACACTGGAAGTCGCTGATCCGTGTCATTCAATGCACGTGTACCTCGACTGTGTCGGTCGGGTCGGGCCAGAAGTGAAACTGGAGTGATAGTATTTTTCATTTAGGATCATCTGAACGTAAGAAAAAGGTCAATGTGTGTGTATTATCGACTGGGAAAGCAGAATGATAAGAGAACCATTGCTTGACACAAGCTAACCTTTCCTGCATTTTGACTTCTTAATTTACCAACAAGACGTCTTTTCAGATTCACAAAATTATTTTCCTAAGGTAAAGTGACTAACAAATTAAAAGAAAATTGGAAAATAACAAAAGAAAATAGGCTCTTGTCAAATGAATTCGTAAGTTCTGTAGAAAATGTAGGTAGAATATAGAGGTAAGTTAGCACAAACTTGCTCTCTCTCTCTTAATCTGTCTCTCTCTCTCTCTTATTCTCTCTCTCTCTCTCTCTCTCTCTCTCTCTCTCTCTTAGCTCAGAACAATCTTATAGTGTGATGCTTCATAAAGTCTTTTGCGTCTTCCATACAGAATTCATCTTGGGCAGTCTACTTTGTTGTGGGATTTACTAATGAAGAAGTAGAAGAAGAAGAAGAAGAAGGAGAAAAAAAAAAGAGGGAGGAGAGGAAAGAAAAGGAAAAGGAAAAAAGGAGAGGATAAAATGAATCTATCATAGCGTGAAACTAAGAATGCACCACGCCCCAACCTGGAGACAAGACAAATCTCCTCGCTATTGATGCCTTTTGGAAGCTTCCTTCTTACAGGAGAAACGGATCAGCCGTTGCGGACCAGAAGCTCCGGGCGAAGAGTCTTACGCCCTCAAAGACAATACGTAACGGTCAGTCGACGACAAGGCGACCGTCGCCTGTCGAGGTGTCTGCCGAAGTGAGGTGGATGTGGTTGGTTGAGATTGGAGAGGGGTGACTTGGAGAAGAGGTAGATGAAGGAGAGGGTAGATAGTGGAAGAGAAGGGGAAAGGGTAATGTTGGAGAAGTGTTTAAAGGAAGAATGGGAGAAGGAAGAGGAGGAGGTGGGGAATGAAGTGGAGGAAGAGGGAGAGGGGAGGAAGTCCTTCGAGAGTTGGGTCGCCCTGACCTACCCGGCTTCAAAGTCGTGACGAAGCTCTTTCCGGGGTTCTGCAAGCTGCTGCTGAAGCCGCTGCCACAGGAGACACCAACTAACACAGCCGTTGCAGCTGTCGGAGCTGACGACATCTATACTACTAACACTACCTCTGCTACTACAGCTCCTAAAGCCGCCATCATTTGTACTACTAACACTACACTTATGTTGCTACTACAGGTACTGGAGCTGTTTCTAGAGCCACTACCACTAGATGCACATTTTTCAAGACGTCTATAGGAGGTTGTTATCATTAAGGGATTCTTAGTTTGACTGGATAAAATCGCTTGGGGGACAGACAAAATGAAAGTTCAGGTCGAATAGGGTATTCATTGCTCCTGGGTGGAAGTTACTGGCCGCGTTAGTTTTCATATTTTTAGATATGTTGCCTGGTCTGTTATATGTTATCTATTCTTTATTTCTTTCTCTATTCAGCTTCTCCTTTGACCCAAACCCTCTTTTCCCTTATCGTCAATGGCCACTTCTCCACTCGTATACTCCCAGATATATTGTTGTAGTTCTTCGTATAATTTCAGTGCTATTATTTGATCTCCTTTATATTCATCTCAG
>NC_134789.1:9222962-9240462 GCF_046742065.1 Oratosquilla oratoria | reverse complement strand
AGTACAAGAGTAGTATGCAACTCGAGGTCGTCCAACAATGAGACCCCAACCGTTCGCCGTTTGGTTACTCCCCGTTCCTCCTTTGTCGTTTAAGTTTGTGTCTCGTTTTTGCATCTGTTTTTGTTTCAAGGTTACGTGGTGTGGTGGTGTCTTTGTTGGCTGTGTGGCGTTGCGTGATGGTGAGGAGCCCAGGGATTCATCACCATCACCATCACAATCGTGCCTAATTTGTGATTCCCTATCTTTTCTCTTCCTCAGTCTCTCCCTTCTCTCTCTCCCTCTCTCTCTCTCTCTCTCTCTCTCTCTCTCTCTCTCTCTCTCTCTCTCTCTCTCTCTCTCTCTCTCTCGCTGTCTCTCTTTTTGTATCTTTTATTTCGTTCTTTCTCCACCCTCATGCACTCTTCTTTCCCTCCACTTCAAGTCAGGCGACTGTCTTTGCATCACTCTTGTCTTTGGGGCAGAATTTGCTTCAGGTTTTTGTTCATGGATCCGCGTGTCGCTTCTTTTGTGGTGAGTGGCGTTGGGATTTTGTCCCTAAGAGCGGTTTTCGACTGCGGGTGTTTGTCTTACATATTGTCTGTGGCCCGGGGTGGGGGGTAGCATTTGGTCATAGCTCCCGTTTTTATCCTTCATCCGCGGGTTGGTCCATGCTGGCTGAAGGCTTCTTCCTGTTTGATGCTGGTCGATCTTAGCGGACAGTGTGTCAAGCTTCACCGGTGATATTGATTTTTTTTTTTTTTTTTTTTGGGGGGGTGAGGCCATACGACTTATTTGTTTTTGTTTAGTGAGCTTATTTGTGCTCCGTGGGGTGTTGATTTGTTTTTTAAGGGGGGGGAGGGGGTGTTCAGTCGCTCGTCTTCTGTTTATTTGTGCTTGCGGATTCGTAGAGCTTGCAAGCGCGTTTCCGTTGTTTTTCCAGGACCCGGCGATTCCAGGGAAGTCGTATGTATTTTGAGCAATCTTTCTGTTCCAGATGCATTCCGGGTCAACTGGAGTTGATACCCAAAGAATGCATATCGGAATATATCTGTGTTAAAGGTATATGCTTAGGATGGATACAAACGCGTGTGCGGCCACGCACGCACACACACACACACACACACACACACACACACACACACACACACACACACACACACACACACACACACACACACACACATACATACACACAAGCATAAATAATTCCATGTGTATACACACAATGCAATTGTCGACAAAGAAAGCGGACATACTCCTGCGCATGCGCTGTGGCACATCCTCATTCGTCCGTCTCAAATACATCAAATATTTCTATACCGTCAACATGATGTTGCCATATGTGTGGACATCACATTTTTTAACAAGCTGGTTTTGTCGTTGTTCTCTTTTATTCATCTATTTATTTATTTGTTTATCTATTTATGGATTTATTTATATATCTATTCGTTTATTTATTCATCTTATTTTATTTGTTTACTTTCGGGGATGATCATTATGGGGATATTCTTCTCCGTAATTGTCAATACCAACTTCTGTTCAGAAGTATCAATTCCATTCAAACCCATAAATCAGTGGTTCCTAACCATTTTTCACTTCCCTTAGTACCCCCTGATATCTCAGACCTTTTTCTCGTACCCCCATCCAATACAAATACAATGCAAACATATGAAAAGGATTAGTGATACAAACCTTGCTTTGCTTTCTCATGGTAAACATACGGTACCATGGACTAGCTATCATGTCCCGTACCACCAGGTACAAGGTTTCATACCCCTTGGGGGTACAGGTAACCAAGGTTAAGAACAAATGGGCTTAAATCCCAAAATTATGAATTAATCCCACTCACATAAAGAAAAGTTATAGACTTAAACATCTTTCTCACAAAGTTCTCAAAATCTGTGAAACTACCCTAAGCTGTATATTCTATATACCCCTGAAACTCTTAAGCCTAAGAACGACCCAAATCTTAAACCTTCAAACCCCAAACCCAGATATTTTACCCACAAATTCCCTCAAATCTGACTAGACAAGTGTTTCTTGTCCTAGGATGATGAAAAAGATTGTTTCTTGTTGTAATGTAACAAATGCAGTTCCTGTGAGCAGACATCAAGGAATGCTACACTACCTAGACCTGACTATTAGGGGATGCTGAAGCTGAGAGGTGTGTGTGTGTGTGTGTGTGTGTGTGTGTGTGTGTGTGTGTGTGTGTGTGTGTGTGTGTGTGTGTGTGTGTGTGTGTGTGTGAGAGAGAGAGAGAGAGAGAGAGAGAGAGAGAGAGAGAGAGAGAGAGAGAGAGAGAGAGCGAGATCGTGCGAGGGAAAGAGTCGTGATGACCTGACGTCGTGCCCCGAATGACTCTCGGTTCTGTTTGGCGGCGACGTCGCTGGCGGCGCGACGACGCAGAAGAAGAAGAAAAAAAAGGTGGAGGGTGACATCGCAAGCGTCCGCGAAACAAAGCCTGCAATATCTATGCATCTTGGGAATCTTTTCACCTCAGTCTTGCAACGTGTCAAGGTTTAATGAGGACAGAATGAAGGCTCTGTTCCACCTTCGCCATCGTGGCGTGAGACCGCGAAGGTGGTGGTGGTGTGTATGGCAGGGTGGTGGTGGTTGTTATAGTAGGGTGGTTGTGGGTGTGGTGGTAGGTGTGGTGGTGTTGTTTTTGGTGGTGGTGGGTGCGGTGGTAGTGGGCGTAGTGGTATGTATGGTAGGGTGGTGGTGTTGTTTTTGGTGGTGGTGGGTGTGGTGGTGGGTGCGGCGGTGGTGGGCGTGGTGGTGCGTATAGTATGGTGATGGTGGGCGAGGTGATAGTGTTGGTGATAGTGATAGTGGTGGTAGAAGTAGCAGTGGTGGTGGTGATGGTGATGGTGGTAGTGGTGGTTGCGACAGTAGTAGTAGTGGTTGTGATAGTAGTAGTAGAAGTAGTAGTAGTAGTAGTAGTAGTAGTAGTAGTAGTAGTAGTAGTAGTAGTAGTAGTAGTAGTGTCAGCAAGATAATGAAGAGGTGATGATGGTGGTGGTAAAGATGGTGATATCACAAAGGTGGTAGTGGTAAGTGAAGGAGATTGTGGTTCCTAAATGGTGATAGTGGTGATAGTGACCTCACTCAGGTAGCAGTGGTAATGATGGTGATATGGTCGAGAATGAGTCTTGTGGTGACAGAATCGGCATCATTCCTTCTATTTCTATTTCTTTTCATTCCTGTCCTCTTACTGGAAGAGCACTCGTTCTTGTGGAGGGTGCAACTGTTGTGCAATCATATTTATAGTATATATATATATATATATATATATATATATATATATTTTATATATATATATATATATATATATATATGTATATACATATATATATGTATATATGTATGTATATATATATATATAATGTATGTATATAGATAGATACATACATACATACATATATATGTATATATATACATATATATATATATATATATATATATATATATATATATATATATATTCTGAATTAGTTTCTAGCGTTTTTAACCATCAACGCTAAGAAAGATGGTAAAAAAGAGCGCGACATTAGTGGTGACAATGATGATTATGAAGATTATGATTGTTGTTGCTATTTCAGATAGAAGTCAGTGATGCTGGGAATAGCAATTAACTTAATGGAAGTTGGGGGATTTTAGAGATGATATTAGTTTAATGGTGGTTCATGTGTATGTGGATCAGTACCACTGCCGGTAATGATATTACCTTCAAAGATCGAGACGTAGGCTGGTATTATCCATTGTGACAAGGTTGATGGTCGATAGGTATTATCTGTGATTTGTGTGGTTTATCTGTGATTTGTGTGGTTTATGTCACATGAATGAATCATTAGGTGGTTAACAGAATGAGGTTAGTTAGTCGAGAAGCGGGTTATCCAATTTCTGAACACGCAGGTTCCAGAAAGCGACTAGAATATTCTGTTTCCGACGAAAGTAAACTTTTGCGTTGATAATGATAATAACCTCGCGATCTTTCTGGAGTTTCGCTGTGGCGATCGGAGGGAGAGAGAGAGAGAGAGCGCTCGGGGAAAAAAAAATCGGCGAAAGTATACAAAATTTACGTTAAAAGCATATAACATTAATGCGAAAACATACAGCATTAATGTTAAAAAACCAGCAGCATCAATATTGAAAGCATACAACCTTAATGCAACCCTATCGCCGCAGTTTGCGGAATTCCTCGTCGAATGAATATTGCAAGCTGAAAAACAAGGGTAAACACATACATATTGCAAGGAATTGTCCCTCACGTTGGCAATTCAAGATCGTTGGGACGTTACCAATTCAAGACTGTCGCATCTGTAAGCCTATGCAAATGATAGTGCTACACTCAAGCACCTTCTGTTGTCAGTGACAACGTAACAAATGAGTTTTCACGTAGCCACGTCTACAAGATTACCTTGTTGTCAGTGTCGATTCCAAAGGTTACTAAAACGTTACCATTTATAAGACACTTCTGTTGTTCATGGTTACGAGGTCACTGTTCAAAACGGTACTGTTCAAAGCCTCCTCTGTTATTCATGGATGGGATGCCAAAAACATCCACATGATAATACCCACAGGATACTTGTGTTGTTGTCATGGGATGCCGCGGCGCCAAACGCTTCCTAGTGGGTTTTCCTCTTTACTCTCTTTCTCTTTCTTTCTCTGTCTCTCTCTCCCTTTCCCTCTCTCCCTCTCCCTCTCTCTCTCTCTCTCTCTCTCTCTCTCTCTCTCTCTCTCTCTCTCTCTCTCTCTCTCTCTCTCTCTCTCTCTCTCTCTCTCTCTCTCTCTCTCTCTCTCGCACACATACATATGTGTATACATATACATGTGCATACACATATTCATATATATAGTTATACACATACATGCACATACACGTGTACATATACATGTACATATACATATGCATATACGTATATATATATATTTATATATATATATACATGTATATACATATACATATACATATGCATAAACACATATATGCTGTCAGATTATATATCTTTTTTTCACTGTTTTAGACACGTTCATTTTTTTCAGGGAACAGTCTAAGACGGCAGACTGTCTTTCGTATGGTTAGGAAAAAGAAAATGAAAGGAAAAATTGGCACCGTACGTCAGTTTAAGTCTTGAACGCAAAAAAGCCTGGAGTCTTCTTCTGGAGTCTTGTTGAAGCAAGACACTACAATAGAGAAGAAAGAGGAGCGATCAGACCTTCATTTCAGTGCAAGAGCATGTAGCCCAGTGTCTGAAGGCCCATAGGTTTTTGGAAAAAAAAAAAAAAAAGTGTGGATGTGTTTCATACTGAACCATAGTATGTTCATTGAAAAAAAGAAATATCGTACATATTTTTTCCTTTTTCAACGAAGGGAGATGTTATATATATATTTTTACTTTATTCTATTTAATCGTTTCTTTATTTTAATTTCATTTAATTTTGTTCTTTTTAGACGTGTGTGTGTGTGTGTGTGTGTGTGTGTGTGTGTGTGTGTGTGTGTGTGTGTGTGTGTGTGTGTGTGTGTGTGTGTGTGTGTGTGTGTGTGTGTGTGTGTGTGTGTGTGTGTGTGTGTGTGTGTGTGTGTGTGTGTGTGTGTGTGTGTGTGTGTGTGTGTGTGTGTGTGTGTGTGTGTGTGTGTGTGTGTGTGTGTGTGTGTGTGTGTGTGTGTGTGTGTGTGTGCGCGTGCGTGTGTGTGTGTGTAGTACAGGAGCAGGCAGACTGATGCAATAAGGGAGGGAGTGAGGGAGGGATGGCGAGAGCGAGTAAAGAGGATGGTGACAAAGAAATCAAAAAGTCGACAATAATAATGGAAAAAAGTGTGAGTGGTAATTGGAAAGAGAGAGAGAGGGAGAGAGAGAGAGAGAGAGAGAGAGAGAGAGAGAGAGAGAGAGAGAGAGAGAGAGAGAGAGAGAGAGAGAGAGAGAGAGAAAGAGAGAGAGAGAGAGATCTACCTGACTTCGAGGATTAGGAAAGAGACTATGGAAGAGAAGTACTGTATGCGTGTGTTTGTCCGTGCGAGTCTCGGTCCGCGCTCTTGCATTTCTATATGGAAGAAGGAAGCTGGAAAAAGTATCACTGAGGCCTTTGGAAGATGAAATAGAAAAGAGATAAGAACCAAATTACGAGAAAGGTCTGAAGGCCACCGCAGAAGCTGCCGATAAGAAAGTAAGGTTGACACACACGCACACACACACACACACACACACACACACACACACACACACACACACACACACACACACACACACACACACACACACACACACACACACACACACACACACACACACACACACACACACACACACACACACACACACACACACACACACACGCGCGCGCGCGCGCGCAGGCACACCACACAAAGTGTACGAAACCGATTAGAAAGGAAATGATTTTTTGAAACTTTTAACATTCCTTCTCCTTCACCAAACAGAGGGTATGGTACATCTGAATAAAATCGCCTAGCGGCAGCCAGAAAGAACTACTGAATCACCATCTGATCAAAGGTTTGAGTTGATGACGAAACGATGACGACAACGATAACGTCAGCGAAGACGAAGATGGTAAACAACTTTAGGGACGACAAGTGTGACTCTTCACATGGCATTTCCTTGAACGTGGTACGAAAAAAAAATATTCCTTGGCTTTCCTTTTCCCTTTTTCGGCACCCTTCACGCTTGTTTTCCCTCTTCTAGACCTCTCCCTTTCCCTTTCCTCTCCTTCCCCTTCTCTCTCCCCTCCTCCACCACCCTCCCTTGCTTGGTGCGCAGCAGAACATCCTTGCAGGTTTCGCCAGAGATCCGTCTATACACACCAGGACCAAGACTAAGGGTCCTCCAGACGGGTCCCATTCCCATGCCCACACATCAAGGACCCCATCACCTATGTACTGGTCAATGTCTTGGCGGACCCAGACCCCGGGATGGGCGTGGGAGGACCCGCGCTCTGTTATAAAGCGGGCCTACTCCCGTTCGGTTGCAATGAGGGAGTACGCCGGACATTGCACAACCTCAACTCTCTGCCTGCACGACACTTACTCCCTTCCTCCCTACCCTCCCTCCCCTCCCTCCCCCTCAGGTTACCCCCAGAGTTGTAGGGATCCCCTTCTCCCACATTGTAGGCTCTTCCTCCCCCAACCAGGAACCATCTCGGTCGGCCCAGCACTCTCACCCCTACCACGGGGACACTAAGACCTGCCCTCATGGCGACGGGGTCTCTGGGGTGCTCCTTGTGGAGGGCCACTGCATCTGCTGGAATGTTTGAGAAACTGGATACCTGGGTCCCGGACAGTAGGGGGTGTTGTGTTACTGCAACACTCACCTCCCTCCCGGGAACTATGCTGCCACACGCCGCAGGATCCGAACTAGCCAAAACACCCAGAGAGCGACTCACGTCCTCTCCCTCACCACAACTACTGCAATATCCTTCACCCCCCCCATCCACCCCACTCCATATCCCTCACTACTCCCATACCACATACACACGTCCTCCCCTATTACTGCCATACCTCTCTATCTCGTTGTTTTAGGTACTCGTTTACTCTCACATATTCACTCCCGTTCTCATTCGCCTACATTTAAACTTAAAACATCACTCTCACTCTCACACGTCCGTGAGATGAACATTTCACACTTCTCTCCCTCATTTTGATATTTTTTCTCACATTTTTGTTTTCCTCCATTTCTATCTATTCTCTTCAACGCGAAAATCATTTCAAATTCTCTCTTTTTCTCTCTCCTACATCCCTCTCTCTTTCTCTCATTCTCTCCCTCATCCACTACGGTCGCTGCTTACATCTGTACCCGCTCTCTCATTACAATGATCGTAATACGTCTTTGTTATATATTTGCCTTATCACTGCCTGTTCCTCATTACAAACAAGCGCTACATCGACAAATAACGCAAACATCCCACGCGGTTATTATCATCACGTCAAATATAGAAAAATGGTGACATCACAAACCCATCTGTATTATATCATAATTCCATGGCTTTGTTTCTATACGAAATTACATCACGTTACATAACAATGCACTACATTAAACTACTTGTACACTGAACTACACCACACCGCACCACGCTACACCACACAAAATACCACATAACATACCATATTACCGCCACATTCACCACCACTACCACCACCACCACTACCACAACCTCTACCACCGCCAATACTATTCACACCGTCACTTGCACAACCCAGCACCGATTTGAGCACCATCATCATCGTCTTCCTTGGGCTCTTACCTCGAAAAGTCACCTGGCGAGTGTCTGTCTGTCTGTCTGTCCGTCCGTCTCTCCGTCTGTCAGCCTGCTTTTCTGTCTGTCATTCTGTTCCTCTGTCAGGCTGCTTGTCTGTTTGATAAACTGTCTGTATGTCAATCTGCTTACTTGTTTGCCTTTCTGTCTGTCTGTCTGTCTGTCTCTGTCTGTCTGTATGTGTGTCTTTTTACATGTCTGCCTGTCTGGCTATCTGCCTTGATCTGTCTGTGTCTCTGTCTGTCTGTCTATTCAAAACCAATGCCTTAATCGAACATCCATTGTCTCCATCCGTCCACATTCTCTCTCTCTCTCTCTCTCTTTCTCTCTCTCTCTCTCTCTCTCTCTCTCTCTCTCTCTCTCTCTCTCTCTCTCTCTCTCTCTCTCTTTGTGTGTGTGTGTGTGTGTGTGTGTGTGTGTGTGTGTGTGTGTGTGTGTGTGTGTGTGTGTGTGTGTGTGTGTGTGTGTGTGTGTGTGTGTGTGTGTGTGTGTGTGTGTGTGTATGTGTGTGTGTGTGTGTGTGTGTGTGTTACTCTGTCATGAACAGTTCATGCCAGTTACTACCCACCTGTCCCTCTACCGTCTCATCTCACCCGTCCCAGTTTCATTCCCCAACATTCATTACTGTCTCATTTCTCAGTATGCTTCCTGTCTAACACACACCTGTCCAGGTTGGGATGAAGTACTCTCCATCAGTCGGCCAGTGAGACAGACAAGTCAACCTCAATCAGTCAACCAGTCTATCCTTACCCATAGACAGTCAATCAAACACGTCAGTCAGTTAACCAGCACTGTCCATCCGTCCATCTGTCATTCTGTCTTCATGACCTTCTGTCTGTCTGAGTTTGTTGTGCATTTCATCTCAAGAGAGGAACGAGTTAAGTGACCGTAATAAAATATTGTGAGATATGGAGCGAAACATTTTGAGAACACAGAAATACACTGAAGTATATATAGACGATAATTAATGGGAAAATGAAACGTAGGAGGGTGAACAGTTTCACGGTAATGGTTATCTATAGTTGGATGGAATTTTGTGCTGCTAAATGGAACAAGATGTGGAAAGTACGATTTTTTTTAATATGAATGGGACTTCATTCAAAATAGTTTGCTATTTATGTATGGGTGGGTGTCTATGTGTGTTTGTGTGTGTGTGTGTGTGTGTGTGTGTGTGTGTGTGTGTGTGTGTGTGTGTGTGTGTGTGTGTGTGTGTGTGTGTGTGTATGTGTGTGTGTGTGTACGTGCATGAGTATATATTACTTGGTAAAATCAAGAAAGACGACCGAATTTGAGTCTCACATGTAAGCATATTTCTATATGCAAACACATGATAATCCATTATGTGTCTCTCTTCTTTCCTCTTCCTCCTCCTCCTCCTTCTCCTCCTCCTCCTCTTCCGCATCCTCCTCCTAGTCTTCCTAATTTTCCTACATTCAATATAATCCCTTTCTTTTCCTAGTCCTACTTTCTTTCTCCTACTCTTCCTCGCTCTCCATCATCTTCCATTTCATGTTTGAGCCCATCCTCCACTTTCTCCCTCCTTCTCCTCCATAACCCTTGCCCTACTCCATAATTCATCCTCCTCCTCCTCCCACCACGCATCCAGTACTCAGCCGACCCCTCCACGCCTCTCCACTCCCCTCCACGGAATCCCTCCTTGCCTTCAAAGCCCCCACACCCCTTGCCTCCCTCACCCTCCTCCTCCTCCTCCCAATCCTCCACCATATCTCCAGCACCGTCAAACCCTCAAAGGAATGACGTGGCACTTTATAGATGATGCCAACAATGATGGAATGCTGACGAGATTAAGGAAGCAAGCTTTGACCAAACATTCATTTTCTTTCTTTTTTTTAACCTTAGATGTACATTCTACGCTGCATTTAGGAATAAACAAATAAATTCTTGGGGATGGTTTTATACGCAGATCAGTGGAGTCCTTCCTCCTTGTGTGTGTGTGTGTGTGTGTGTGTGTGTATTCACTTGGTCTTTGGATCACGTGTTGGACTCGATCGACAGCTATTTCCCTCCTGGAAGAGAGCTCAGAGCTCGTAGGTCCGATCCATGGGTAATGCTATGACCTTGCACACACACACACCCCCAACTCCCCGCCCACGAGAGTTGGAGTAACACCCCTCACGCTGCGATAGTGATTTTATTTCAGCCCCGTGCGAGGATCGATCGCTTACCTCTGTAGTGGCAGTCCAGAGCTCTAACCACAACGCCATGAGAGGTGTGTGTGTGTGTGTGTGTGTGTGTGTGTGTGTGTGTGTGTGTGTGTGTGTGTGTGTGTTTGTGTGCGTGTGTGTGTGTGTGTGTGTGTGTGTGTGTGTGTATGTGTTTGTGTATGTATATGTTTGTATCTGTGTCAGTGCCTATATCTATGTCTATGTGCAGATTAAAAGCATACAATAACATTCGGAATTAATGTTTATTTTATCAGTGTAAATAATCCAAAGGAAATATAAAGATGGAATTTGCATAGGGAGACAGTGGTGAACCCACAAATCCTCCTTATTCACACTCGTACTCATAAGCAGGTGTATGTGAGCGTGTGTGTGTGTGTGTGTGTGTGTGTGTGTGTGTGTGTGTGTGTGTGTGTGTGTGTGTGTGTGTGTGTGTGTGTGTGTGTGTGTGTGTGTGTGTGTGTGTGTGTGTGTGTGTGTGTGTGTGTGTGTGTGTGTGTGTGTGCGTGTGCGTATGCCTAAGCGTGCATATGACTACGGACCAGTATTATACATGATGACAAATAGACGAACTTAAATGAAATGACTGACAGGACTCGTGGGTGATTATGGGTGAGACCTGTGGGTGGAGGGACGTGTCAGGCGTGGGTGGAGGGTGTGTGGGTGTGAGTGGTGTGCGTGTCGGATAGGTAGGGTCAGTATGACACAGTGAGAAGCAACCAAACCTTGCCACGGCCGGAAGACCATATGTCGCTTCTGGCCAAAGACACTCTTCGTGTTGAGGAGGAGGAGGAGGAGGAAGAGGAGGAGGAGGGGGAAGGGAGAGGAGAACAGGATAAGAGATGTAAGCAAAAGGAAAATAATGAATAAGAGAAAAGGAGGAGAAAGGGAAAAAGAAAATAAGGATAGTGATGATAGCAAGTTAGATGAAAATTGATATTGATGATGATGATGACGACGATATTAACGATGATGATGATGATGAGGAGGAGGAGGATGACGATTATGATGAAGATGATGTTGATGATGATGATGATGATGATGGTGATGACAACTTGATGAACATATGGGGGGAGAATAAGGAGGATAAGGAGGAACAGGTGTCGAAGAATAAGGAGTAGGAGGCGAAGGAGAAGGAGGAGGAGGAGGAGGAGGAGGAGGAGGAGGAGAAGGAGGAGTGCGCTCTACACCCACCCCACCCTACCCCTTCGCCCCGAGTCTAAGACCGTGAGGTTTACCGAGGGCAGCCAGACTCTACCGAAGAAGGAGCCAAAGGACGAGTCCTCAGTGTTTACATAACACTGAGTCGAGACAGCTTAATCCCTCTCTGCCGTTATGTGATTTTATTCAGTTGAAGAGCCGCTCTCGTGCTCGGAAGCTTGATATAGATGAATAATTTCGCCATTATTTTATTTCTATCGTCGGGTGATTTTATTTACTTTTACGAAGCTTCACTTAAGGCTTAACATATATGTGGTGTAAGTATATATATATATATATATGTGTATATATATATATATATATATAAATATATATATATATATATATACATATAAATATATATATATATATACATTTATATATTTACATATACGGTATATATATATGCATCTATGTATCTATCTATATACTGTATATATATTTACATACACATTATATATATATGTATATATATATATTTACATATACATTATATATATCAACGTGAAGATCTGGAGTGTGGGATCGATATCGAGAAAGAGTATGAATACCAGACTCAATTTGAAGACTATTGTGACCGAGGTTTCGATATTATAATGTCCAGGAATCGTCGTCATGGGTATGATGGATACATGATGTGAACACAAATATATATGGTCTTCCTGGGAAAGGATCACGTTCTATGACATATGTACAAACGTGTACAATATAATAAACAAAACTGTTACAAAAGAAAAATGCGATAAAAGTGAAACTAAGACAAAACATACAATAGAATTATAATAAAAACAGAGACACTGTGTAACAGTTTTGCTTATTAAATTGTACATGTTTGTATATATGTCATGGAACGTGATCTGCTCCCAGTTACGCCACGGGCCATATGTATTTGTGTTATCATGTATCCATCATACCCCTGAAGACGATTCCTGGACGGGAATCTAAACGTCGGGTACAGTAATCATTGCAAATTGAGTCTGGTGTTTACAGTCTTTCCCTATATACATACTTACATACATATATATGTATATATATATATATATATATATATATATATATATATATATATATATGTATATATATATATATATATATATGTATATATATATGTATATATATGTATATATATATCTATATATATATATATATTTACATACGTGTATATGCATATACAGTATATATATATATAATATATATATAATATATATGTATATATATATATATATATATATACACACACACATTGCATGCATAACTAAATGTATTTATGCATACATGCTATACATTACCGATTATTACAATTTCATGATTAGAGCAGCATGCACTTAATCGATTAGTTTTAATGGTTCCCTCCAGGTCTCCCCATCCCCTTTCCTCCATTACACCCAGGCAAATCGTTCTTGTATCATATTCAAACACTAGACTGGTGCACTGGGCTCCAACGCTACAATTTACTAATAGTACTCATCGTCAGGTTGTATTTTGATTTTTGTAATTTGCAAATTAGAGCCCGCTTCTAAGCAAACCAATTCGAGGGTAGTTAGTGCTATTTATGGCTTAAATTAGCCAATCAATATGTTTGTACAGATTGATATGATTGGTCATGGCATAGCATTCAGTGTCGTTCTGGAAATCTTAATTACTTGATAACAACTCCACAACTGATTCTGGTTAAATAGTTTTGGGGTTCTTTTATGCAGTGTTAATGTTTTATTATTATCTAGTTATATTTCTGTCAAACGATTTTCTTTTGTGACCGCAGGGGACAAACCTTGTTTATATTCTCCTTATTTAGAGACAAATTAGTGACAACTGGTTAAGATACACAGGCTTTCTTCTTAATATTTTTGCATATATATACACACACATACATACATACATACATACATACATACATACATACATACATGCATACATACTTCCACACATAAAAGCACGCTCCATTTTTTGTGTCTTTGTGAAGTACGAGTATAAATGAAATCATTTCACAAAACAAATCACAAAGAAGACCAAGGCTATACTTTGGATATACGAAGGAGAGTATGTCCCCAAATGTAAATAATCTCCTGTTGTTATTTTTCCAGACCAACCACTTACTTCTCTGGATTTTTCAGTTAGTCAGATGATGTCTTCATGCTTACTGCAAGTCAAATTTGCGTGTGATATTAGCAGGGCATATCATGTCATGGAAAAATAAAAACCTCATCAATCTTGTGATTGATCCGAGTGATTTGTCTCTTGTGATATGATTGATTTATTAACATTGTGTGTCTGTGTGTGTGTGTGTGTGTGTCTGTGTATGTGTATGTGTATGTGTGTGTGTGTAAATGGGTGTGTACCTGTGCGGTTCCCAGTGTGAGTGCTACGTCGTTAGAAGGTGTGCAAAGATTTACTTTGGATTGATCTCTTGTTTATATTCATCCCTTGGACGAGTATGTACATTGACTTGGACAAGTGTGATGTTACATAACAAGTTGATGTGTGCATAACATTGTCGTCACGCATCACTTTTGTGTGATGTGCACAGACACGTCTTCTCCTCAGCCTTATAGAGGATAGAAGTATTTTCTTCAACTGAATCGAATCCCCTGATTGTAGACAGAATAGTCATACAAGACGAAGGAGGTAGTCAATAAGCTTATCGGTTCAGTTCGTGAGAGGGGCTATCCCGCACCGGCAGTATTCTGAGACATATTTCCCAAAAATCCTTCTCCCCAAAGCATACTAGAATAGTCTAGGATGAATTAAAATGAAAATGTGAAAAAGGAGATTGGGTTAATGTCTCATGCGAACAGAACTTTGATAGTTATACACCTATGTTATCTAACCACACTTTGTTCAAGTCATCTTAAGATGAAACTTGTGAACTTTAAGGACCAAACCAGAGGAGCAGTGACAGGTTCCCATAAGCAGGTGACTTACTCATGTTAAAGACGATACTATAGTTTACCTATATGCATCAGCATTATGCAAACTTTGCAATGAGATATTGAATTGTTGTTACTGTACGGTTGTGGGATTCTAGTTAGTGGAACTCAAGGAAACATTTATCAAGACTTATGCATACAAACATATTTACATATGCATACATACATACATACACACATATATACATATATATACACATACCTATATAAATACATATATATATATATACATGCATATATATATATACATATATATATACATATATATATATATATATACATATATATATATATATATATATGTATATATATATACATATATATATACATATATATATATATATACATATATATATATGTATATATATGTACATATACATATATATATATATATGTATATATATATATATATATATATATATTACACCTATATGTACATCATACATATGTACATCAATACATGCATCCATATATTCATATGAATATATATATACAAGGAGGAAAACATGATCGTTGGTAGAATGAAAACAGAGTGGTTTAACGCAGTGGCAGACGGGAAGCGGGATTGTGTGATGTTCCCAAAGCCGCTCAACAAATTCCTGCATAAAATGGAAACTGTAAGCGAGAAGAGGTGAGAAGGTATTGAAAAGAAAGAAAATTTCCTATCTAAACCATATGTTGCCTGTGGCTGATGGGAGGTTGCAAGGAGAGAGCGAAGTAATGGTTAAAGGGTCAATGAAACACACACACACACACACACACACACACACACACACACACACACACACACACACACACACACACACACATGATATATATATATTATGCATATATTCATATGTACATGTAAGGGGGAAAAAGCCTTTGATACATGTATGTATGTACATGTATATATATATATATATATATATATATATATATATATATATATATATATATATATGTATATATATGTATGTATATATACATATATATATGTATATTATATATATATATATACATGTATATATTATTATATATATGTATATATACATATATATATATATATGTATATATATATATTATATATATGTATATATATATATATATATATATTATATATATATATATATATATGTATATTATATATATGTATATATACATATATATAATATATATATATATATATATATATATATATATATATATATATATATATATATATATATATATAACGGCAGCAGGTATTCCTGCAGATAGATTTCAATAAAGAAAATAGCAATTGATGCATTGATGATTTTCTTGTGTAGATTTTCAAGACGTCTAACTAGAGACTTGGCTTCAGGAGGTAGCAAACTTACCTCCTGAAGCCAAGTCCATAGGTAGACGGCTTGAAAATCTACACAAGATCATCAATGCATCAATTGCTATTTTCTTTAATGAAAAAAAACATATATATATATATATATATTTATATATATATATATATATATTTATATATATTCATATATGTATATATATATGTATATATATATATATATATATATATATATGTATATATATATATATATATATATATACATATACACATATGTATATTCATGAATGTGTGTGTATGTGTGTGTGCGTGCGTGTGTATTCGTGCTTGTGGGTGTGTGCGTGTGTTTGTGTGCGCGTGAGCGTGTGTGTACGTGTGTGTGTGTGTGTGTGTGTGTGTGTTTGTGTGCGCGTGAGCGTGTGTGTACGTGTGTGTGTGTGTGTGTGTGTGTGTGTGTGTGTGTGATTGAATGATTGCAAAATACATACTGGATTTACGAAAAGAGACAGACAAGACTGAGAATCTTCCTCTCGGGTATTTGGAAGTACGGAAACTCGAATAAATGCACTTCTGATAGACCGCTTACTTGTAAACACAAACAAATGAATACATTACCAATAAAGAATGCATGAACGTGTAAATAATTGTAAAATAAAAAAATAACAGACGATTTACAAAAAGACAATCAAACTAGTTAATTAAGTATGATAGAGTTCGTTCCCTTTCCTTGTATTTGCTAATAAATGCGAGGTTGTGTGTAGTTCGGATGCACAAGCCAACGAGAAATGTCTTTTCAGTCGACAAGGTTATGACGTCAGCATTTACTAGCACGTGGCGACTTGACGTCATCAACCGTATCAGTTCGATAAACGTCATTACCCACCCCTTGTGCATGTTCCCCGTGGTCAAAATGGTGAGTATGAAGAGTAGATTACGGTGTATGGTGAGTAAAATAATGGTGAGTAAGGTTCCACTGTCGTCGGCGGGTGAGCGCATTCAAACGCACATTATCCGCGGCCAATGACAGCGCGTCTTATCGTGACTTAAGAGTTGCTTAATGTCGCCAGAATGTACAACTATCTTATTACTTATGCAAATGAAAGCGACTCTGAAACCTTGTTGCATAGGTCCCACGTTGGTCTCCACGTGCTCAAGCATCCGAAAAATTATCTTTTAAGCGGTGAGCGTATGCCCATCGTCTTAAGAAATAAAGTTTCTTTAGTTAGAGTTAATGACAGCTCATCAGTAAGCCAGCCCGCCCCCCTGAGATCCCCTACCAAAGGGGGGGAGATTGATTTTTACTGACGATGGTTCCCGCCCCGACCGCTGGCTCGTGCTGCCACCTGGTCCCCGCGTCGTCAACTACTTACATCAACATAAGCGTTGCAAGTGCAATTCAAATAAATCAATAGCAATCCAAGGCAAAAGCTTAAGTACGTTTCCATCTACGAGGGGACACCTGGAAAGAAGTCTGGGAGATTGTTCCTACGGCCCCAGCCGTGGATCCTGGGGGAATCTGAACCTTCCCATGTCCTTCCCAGGACTCTGGGCGAACTCATAACTTCCCTCGCTACCGCCGACTCCACCAGGACCAGACCTTTTTTTTTTCTTCCTTTTTTTTTTCTTTTTTTCTTTGAGGAACCGCT
>NC_134789.1:9210462-9212962 GCF_046742065.1 Oratosquilla oratoria | reverse complement strand
GTTGAAAGAATGAAGAAGAGGAGGAAGAGAAGGATTACAAAGAAAAGGAGGAGTATAAGGAGGACATGGAGGAGGGGAGAAATATAGAAAATAAATAGATGAATAGAAGAAGAATGCTAGCTATTTTCTAAGATTTGCCCTCCCTCACCCCTCCCCCCTCCCCCCTCCCCCAGATGTAAATCAAGTGCCTGGCAGCTGTTAACCAAGGTAAAGGTATTTTTCTTTTTCCCTTTTTTTTTTCTCGTCTATTGGTTGGGCAACGCGGTAAATGGAACAATAAAATCGACAAAATGTCATCAATGTTTAGCTTTATGAATGCAGTGCCGTTTTTCCCTTCGCGATGTGGCCGGTGATAGTATTTTTTTTTTTTTTTTCCTTTTCTCTTTTTTTTTTTTTTCTTTTTGTACCACATGTGAAATTACACGCTTCCTCGTTTTTTCAAATGATATTCTATTTCTATTACCCATTTGGACGAAAAAAGGTTTCTTTCTGTAATTACTTCACAATATTGGGTGTCACACCTTAGTATGCTTGAGTTACTCTACTTGTATCTGACGAGCGAAAGAGTAGGGTGAGGGAGGGAGGGAGGGAGGGAGGGGGTATAGCCAAACGCTATAGCTTCCATGCTTCTGCCTCGGACAAGGCAGACAGGATGAGGGCTGCGAAAGAGAGAGAGATAGAGAGAGAGATAGGGGGAGAAGAGAGAGAGGGGAAGAAGAAAAAGAGAGAGGGAGAGAGAGAGGGATGGAGAGAAATATAGGGGTGGAGAGAAGAGAATGAGGGAGGAGAAGTAGAAGAAGAGAGAGATAGATAGATAGAGAGAGAGACAGATATATAAGAGAAGAAGAAGAAGAGAGTAAACTGTAATACAAAAAGAAAGAGAGAGAGAGGAAGAGCAAGTAAAGGAGAGAAAGTGGGAGTAAGGGAGAGAGAAAGTGGGAGTAAGAGAGAGAGAGAGAGAGAGAGAGAGAGGGTGAGGGAAGGCAAGAGAATGCAAGGGAAATGCGTGAGAGCGAGATGGTGAGTGAGTGAGGGGTGTGTGGGTGGAAGGGAGGAGGAGGAGATGGGTGGCTTAAAAAAAAAAAAAAAAAAAAAAAAAAAGACAGCAGCAACATCCAAACGCTGGCCGTGGGTGTTCTCTCTCCACCATCAGTGCGTAAAGTTTGAAGGAGGAAATTTTTCCGTCTATGGCGATAAATTTATTCCCTTCCAGGCAGACATCCCACGGAGCATATTAGAGAATAGACTATGGACTGGCTTGTTATTGTCCTTTAAAAAGAAAAAAAAAAAAAATGGATCCAATGCTGTTGCTGTGACGCCTACTCACCCCATCCACCATCGCCAACATCAAGGCTTGGGTGAGTTCTTGAATGTCGTGATATTTTTTTCCATTTTTTTTATTTTTTTGCAACTAAATATGTTCATTATATCAATTACCCTCCTCACTTGTTCAGGTGTTTATTCAGAGGCTGGGAAAAATAGGTCCACTGGAATTGCAGCCTCGATCTTCATTGGCATTTTTCTTTTGTACTTTTTTTTTTTTCTTCAGCCGGCGACGTCATCATTATCATTATTTTCGATATAGGTGCAAACACAATTGTCATAATTGGTACCTTTAGTTTTGTTGTCATCAGTTTATTATTGTTGTCGTTTTGGGTTTTATTGTTGTCATGATATTTTTCTTCATTGTGACTCTATTGTTGTCTTCAGTGTATTAGTTTTGCAAATATATAAGATTATACTTATGATGATAATGATAATTCATGATGATGCTAATGATAATGTTGATTAATAACATCAGTGATAATAGTAATAACAATAAGATGATAATGATGATGATAATAATGATGATAATAATGATAATGCTAATGATGATGATGATAATGATGATGATAATGGTGATGATAATAATGACGATAATGATTATGATAATGATGATGATAATGATAATAATAATAATAATAATAATAATAATAATAATAATAATAATAATAATAATAATAATAATAATAATAATAATAATTAATAATCATAATAATAATAATTATAATAATAATAATAGTAATAATAATAATAACAACAACAACAACAGCAATGATGATACGAGTATAATATCATATCAACAAATTCATTATTGTTAATATAATAATTCGGTAACACCTTATTTGTAACGAGTACATTATCCCATAACATTATTGTAATTACATCATCGTCACCGTCATCATTATATACAAGATCATTATTAGTCTCTGATCCCAGGAAAATAATTCCTTAAATGCAACATATTCTAGCTTTCGAGTCTGTTAATACGTCTAGATAATACCCATTGAGCACAATCCTTCTGTAATCTGTCACACGTATTCCGCTATAGATATCCACACCTCCCTTTCACATCTCCAACAAATCATCGCAACTGGAACTCAATATTCCGTATGTGTTTCACTTTCAAAAAAAAAATCTCGTTTTCCTTGATGTGTTTGAAATACAAAACGCGAATCAT
>NC_134789.1:9182962-9190462 GCF_046742065.1 Oratosquilla oratoria | reverse complement strand
ATATTTGTCGAAAAACGTAACACAGCACAATTATTACAAATAACATGTGCTACAATAATGTTGATAATAGCACATCACAATAAAATCAGGTATGTTTACACACGGGAAGGCTAATATCACAGGGAAATCGAAACACATCTATACAATGGTCAGTACAAGGTGTCCATAGCCAGTACTGGACGGGAGTTACAGAACTAGGAGCCCTAGTGATGGTCTCTCGCTCTCTCTCTCTCTCTCTCTCTTTCACACACACACACACACACACACACACACACACACACACACACACACACACACACACACACACACACACACACACACACACACACACACACACACACACACACACTCTCTCTCTCTCTCTCTCTCTCTCTCTCTCTCTCTCTCTCTCTCTCTCTCTCTCTCTCTGTCTCTCTCTCACACACACACACACACACACACACACACACACACACACACACACACACACACACACACACACACACACACACACACACACACACACACACACAACGAGCACATGGTTGTGCTCAGCGCTGTACAAGGCAACAAGTAACTCCTTTATACGAGAGAAGAGTTGTCGAGGGCGGAAAGAGGAGAAGGGAAAAAATTGGAGGAAGGAAAGGGAGAAGCAGGAAAGAATCGGCGAGGGGAAGAGGAAAGAGGGGAAGGGATATAAGTGAAAGAGGGAAGGAATGTGATGGGAAAAGAGGGGAGAAGAAAAAGGGCTGGGAAAGGGGGGTTTGGAAGAACGAGAGAAGCAGAAGGGGAGAGGGGAGATGCAGAGAGGGAAAGAGAAAAGAGGGGAAGAGAGCAGAGGAGGAAAGAGAAGAGGAGAGAAGGGGAGAGGCGAGAGGGTACGCACGTAAAAGGGGAGAAAGGGAAAGGGAGATGTCTGAGGGGAAAGGAAGACTGAAAGAGGGGAAAGGGTGATGACGGTAGGGAGAGGAGAGGGAGAAGGGGAAAAATGTTGGCGACTTGATGGAAGTGTATGAGAGTGGACGAAAGGAGGAAGAAGGAGAGGACGCAGAAGAGTTAGATAGTAAAGGAAAAGTGAGGGATATTGGGGGGAGGGAGGGGAGAAAGGGGTAGAGTGGAAGAGGGGAGAGGGGGGAGAGTGGAAGTGAGGGGAGAGGAGATGAAACATCAATTTGTGATGACGTCATACTTGATCTATTAACGAGTTGCTTGACAATCGTTCTTTATTCAATGAAATAAAACGCGCGCACACACACGCACACACACACACGCACACGCACACAACATATATATAACTATCAGATCTCTCATTATCTAAGAGTATGCTAAAACTTAAGGAGTGATATAGATATACTAATAAGGGGGAGTTAGCAATTGCATGGACGTGTTGAAGACTCAACACAAATGTGGAAAGAGCATTTGTGACTGAAAGTCACTAAACAAGTATTCATGACGTAGGAGGCAATTGCAAATGCAAGGGAGTCTCCGACGTTAAGGGACCCCATCCACGTTAGGATCTGGTCTTGAGGTCGCCGGACGGATGTGTTATGTCCGGCACATCCACGGTCCAATCTGGTCGGATCCGACCAAATCTGTCCGACTTTGCTAACTACCTGTTTACGTGCAAGAAGGTTTAACGTTTAACCTCTCCAGGATAACCCCCTTTCCCCCTGTTCACACTAGCGGTTCGAACTGCGCGGAAACCGCGGCGGTACCGTATAGTCAAGGAAAAAATGCGCGGTTGTGTGTGAACGCCTCCATGATTACATTGTAATTGAACCACCGCTGTTCAAACCGCGGTGGTTGAAACCGCTAGTGTGAACAGTGCCATACTAATTGAACAGATTCGTCTAACGACAGACCCGTCCAGTCATCGTAGGTAATAAAGAATCACCGTCGGTCAACGGTTAAAAGACCGTATAACCATATAACCACGTTTGGTTAAGTTTACGACACGTACCCATGCTGGTGATTAACGATCGTGCGGTTAACGACATGTTAGCGAGACGCTGGACGACCGCCTATCCGCCAGGTAACGACCTCTGCGCACGTGTGGACGGTGTGGTATTAATTCTTGTAAAACTACCGCGGACTGGGACGCCTGATGGGAAGCGTGTTCAGGTGGGTTGGTGCAAACACATACACATGACTTAATTACTACGGGCGAGCCCTTGCACCTGCTCGAGCTCACACAGGTCATTCGCTTTTTATTATGGTGATAGAACGCGCGAACGCACACAAACACGCACGCGGTAGCGGCCGCGCGCGTGCGTGTGTGTGTGCTTGCGCGCACGCGTATGAGGAGTAAAGGATGGGTACGTTTGTGAGATTAGTTATGAGTGATTAAGTGAATGTTCGTACATGTACTGATAAAAACTGAAACACACACACACACACACACACACACACACACACACACACACACACACACACACACACACACACACACACACACACACACACACACACACACACACACACACACAACACACACACAGTAACGCTCTTCCTAAAAATAGCCCCCTTTCCTACTCTCCCCCTCTTTTACCTTCCCCTGGATATATGCCCCCCTCTGCCTTTCTCCCCTCCCCCTCTCCCCCTCTCCCTCCTGTGACCCAAGGGACAACCTGTCACGTCAGAATAGGTGAGAGATCATGAAGTCCAAGTACTGCATGTATTTGGAGGTAATAGACATGTGGATACTTTATTTCCAAATAAATACAATCAAAATACATCGATGCATTTGCAGGATGTGTATTGCTTTTGAGGTGAAGGCAAGGAAGGATATGCTTTTGGAGTATATGCCTTTTGGAGGATATTTGGAGACCTGGTTAATGCTTTTGGAGAGTTTGTGTAAGGAAATATTAAGGTTTTGGTGTGACTGTAAGGAGACGAAATGGGCATGGAGTAACTGTTTTGAAGAGGTTTTGTGGTTCTAGTATGTGTTTTTGGAGATTATGTGTAGCGGATTAAAATAATGGAGTTTAATCACATTCCTCAATAATAAACACGTAAATTAATACAGTGATAGTGACTGTACTTGCACATTTAACATTTAAAGTAAACGAAATGATGGAACAAAAATCAAAGCAGAAGAAAATGAATATGAAGGAAATATATTTAGTGATTGATACTTCTCCTCCTCCTCTTCTCTCTTTCTCTCTCTCTCTCTTTCTCTTTCTCTCTCCCCCTCTCTCTTTCTTTTTCTCTCTCCCCCCCTCTCTCTCTCTCTCTCTCTCTTTCTCTCTCTCTCTTTCTCTCTCCCCCTCTCTCCCTCGACCCTACCGCACTTCGCTTGATTACAGATCCAGGGCGATCTGGAGAAGAGGACCAATAGGGAAGAAGAAGAAAAAAAAAAGAAGAAAAAAAAGAGGAGGGGGGGTAAGGAAAAGGCTTGGGGGGATGTTAGGGAGGGAGGGAGGGGGGACAATTCTTAGTTACGCCCCGCATTCACTGTTGGAGTGAGGGAGGAAATTGTCGTAGGAGACCTGTGTGACGAATGAATATTGCAGAGAGCTGCAGACTGGGAGGCCCCTTGCATGATGCGCCGTGCGGGGAGTCACAGAGCCACTGCAGGAGGGGAGGAGTCACGGGGCTTGGGGTCCCCGGGAGGGAGTGAGAGAGAGGGGGGGCCTAGAGGGGACGGGGGAAGGGGACGGGGACGGGAGGGAAGGGGGACGGGAAAGGAGGGAAAGGGGTGAGGTATCGGCACAAGTTAAATAAGTGATTTGACCGACCGTGCATCCCAAAGCCAAACGAGCCTTGTCCCAGGAAAACAAAGCAAAGGAAGCAAACAAGCGAGTGAGTGGGCAGGGAGCAAGCAAGCAAACAAGCAAGCAAGCAAGATCGTCGAGTGAGAAAGTGACCACAGAGTCTTGCTTGTTTTACCTCTCCTTTCTTTAGTGATTGTTTGCAGCGAAGGTTTGTTTGTTTTTGTGTGTTCGTGTATGTTCGTGTGTTTGTTTTGTGTGTGTGTGTGTGTGTGTGTGTGTGTGTGTATGTGTGTGTCTATCTAGCCGTGTTTCTGCATGAGTGGTTGTTCTAGTGTACGCATTCGTGTGTATGTGTTTATGCGTATACACAATGAAAGGGGCCAGTGGAAGCGGTGCGGTTGAATGTGTGTGTGTATGCGTGCGTGTGCGCGCGCGCGTGTATGTATGTGTGTGTGTGTGTGTGTATGTGTGTGTGTGTGTGTGTGTGTGTGTGTGTGTGTGTGTGTGTGTGTGTGTGTGTGTGTGTGTGTGTGTGTGTGTGTGTGTGTGTGTGTGTGGAGGGATAGGGTGGGTAAGGAGGTGGGGAGGGGAAGGGGGAGGAGTTGCCCCACGGCACACGCCCTCAGAAGACTTGGGGGGCGGGGGGAGCGAGGAGCGAGCGGTGAAGGCCGGGGACGTATAGTAGGCCTCCCGGCCCGCTTCATCCGACCCATCCAAATCCCGCCTTACCTGACTGGCACTTTTGTTTTACCTGCGCGCTGAGCCAAGCGCGTGTTGCCCTGAATACCCAGCTTTGTCTTCCGATTGTTCCCTTGGGGACAAAGGTGACGTTGTTTGCCGGTGTAGGCTGACTGGTGCTGTAGGCCGTCTGAGGCTATAGGCTTTTTGGGTGTAGGTGGTGACGTGAAAGAAGCTTAGCTGTTTGGTGAAAAGCCTTTTGGGGGTAAGATGTTTGGTGTAGGCTGTGTACAATAGGGTCGTGAAGGTTGACTGGTGTAGCTTAGGATACACTTTTTTGTATCATATATATATATATATATATATATATATATATATATATATATATATATATATATTGGAGGGGGTGCTTAGGTGTTGACTGTTTTGTGTAATGCTTGGTGTAAATCACTTAGTGAAAGCCATTTAGTAAAAACTGTTTTGTTTTTGGGTAATTGATATATCCGGAACGATGTATGCCATTTACATTATAACAGCCACCATACAAATAACGATGTGACCTGCACGATATTTTGATGTACACAAAGGACCAGGTCGCATGTGACCTACCAGACAGGTCACTAGAGTGACATGTCCATTTCAGAAGGCCACAGGAGACGGGAACACACAAAAAACTCATCGAGACAATTGGCCCGCGGAAACACTATCATCTTGAAAATCTTTTTCTTCTCAAAAAACCAGAGACTCTATCAAGTCCCCGGAACCAGGGTCCCCCTGATCTGATCTGACCATGGGTGATTTGGTGTTCTTGTGATTTACTTCATCATTGCCACACGGGTCTTCATGTCATGTGCAGCGCCAATGGACAGGCGAATTTATCCATCTCAAAATTCAAACCAAAGAGTCCAAAGTGATTTAAGATGGAAATAGGCAAGAACTGGTTTACTAATAGGGTGGTCAACGAATGGAATAGCCTTAGTAACCATGTAGTGAACGCTGAAACTATCTGTTGTTTTAAGAAATGGTTAGACAACTTTATGGATGGGGATAACAGGTGGTAATGGCCATGGCACTGCCTAGTGTAGGCCTTATAGTCTCTTGTAGCCTCCTTCATTCTTATATTCTCATGAGTATTCCCCTGACTTCTTTATCTAAGGCAAATGATTTGCAGTTCGCTAAAGTAAAACCTGCAAAGAATGACACGGCAATTGGCTGTTGCTATGGAAGCAAGGAAAAGGGCACTTTTGTAACAGATGGTCGGTCTGGCTGGCAGATGCAGGCAGAGAGCCCACCTTACAAAATATTTACCTTTGAAGGACTGAAAACGGCAATATTGCATCTGCCAGCCAGCGAGCCTTCCTTACAAAATAGAAAGACCTTTGGCTCCAGAAAAAATATCCTTCAATAAGAATAAAACCTTTCGGCTTCTGTTTTTCCATTTCAAACACACACACACACACACACACACACACACACACACACACACACACACACACACACACACACACACACACACACACACACACACACACACACACACACACACACACACACACATATACATACGTACGCATGCACACACTCGCGCGTGCACACACACACACACACACACACACACACACACACACACACACACACACACACACACACACACACACACACATATATATATATATATATATATATATATAAAGTTGCTTCCATATATATACTGTACATATATACATGAATATATGTATATGCACACATTTGTGCCTTCACACATATGTGTATGTTTATAAGAATATGTGCGCACTGGAATATATATATATATATATATGTATATATATATATTTATGTATATATATATATATATATATATATATAATATATATATATATATATGATATATATATATATATATATATATATCACATAATGTAAAGGTATACGAGAGTCTATGTATCAGTCTCTTCGAGTCATGCAAATTCAAACTTTGCAGCAATTAGTTCAATGTTATTTATAAGTTAATTAAGCGCAGTAAATGAAAATGTTGAAAACTGCATCAATTGCTGCAAAAGCAACGCATCCTCCTCCACAGTCTCACTCTCCCCTCAAGTCCTAACACAATCCAAGAACAAAACACAGAAACTGTATTCACCACTTTCTTGCTCTCTACCCTCCCTGTATGACGTCACTCTTCGATGCAGGAGTAATATTCTTTACATGATTTTATTAAGTGTTGATATTTAGGAGGACGAAACCGCGGCGAAGAACGTCGAAGGCGTTCTTCGGAAGAGTCGAAGTCCTGAAGAGTCTGCCACGACTTCGTGGTCTTCGGCAGAAGGTTCTGGAGTTCTTCTTCAGCTCACCGCGCCTCCTGTTTCCTTTGTCCGCATTTTACATTCTGGGTGTGTTTGCAGTAATGTTTTGGAGAAGAAGACGTAGCTTCGACGTCCCTTTGAGTTCCCTCGTGGTCTTCCGTAATCATCGGGCGCCCCTCCACTTGTGTTCCCGTCTGGGCAAATATCGCCGCCAGGATCCGCGCGGTACAAAGAGCATAGATAGTCGAACGCTGGACTTCTCTCGCAAACACACACGTATACACACACACACACACTCACACACATACGCATGTGCACCTTAGCGTAAACACGTACACACACATACAATGATGTACACACACACAGGTAAACACAAAGATATGTATACAGGATTGCACGACTGAAGTTCTTTTATTGTAAATTACAGTTAGTTAAATACGGTTAGGTAACTACACACACACACACACACACACACACACACACACACACACACACACACACACACACACACACACACACACACACACACACACACACACACACACACACACACACACACACACACACACACACACACACACACACACACACACACACACACACATCATTTTCCGAGACCACAAGACGTCAAGGCTAATGATAGTGACATCGGCGATGACAATGATGATGATTATCTTCGTCTTTTTTCTGTATTTACGAAGAACAGATGAGATACATAGGGTAGTAGGGAGGAGAAAAATAAGGTCTATTATTTCTTACTAGTATACAGATCGTAGGGGAAGGCAGAGGAAGGAGGGAAGATACAAGGGATAGGGAGGGAAAGGAGG
>NC_134789.1:9170462-9175462 GCF_046742065.1 Oratosquilla oratoria | reverse complement strand
GGGATATAGGAGCAGGCATTGATTTGTTGAATGAATGGGGCAAAGACAGGAATGGGAATCTGGTGTATCATATGTAAGCGTAATAGTGTCCGTATGTACGTATACACAAAAAAGGGGGAAGCTTTCCTATCTTTCCCCCATTTTCTTTAATGGATTTGCTGTTTATACTAAGCCTCGGTGCTTCGAAAGCCTACGTCGATGGGGAATACAGACTTGTAGTACGTTTTCATAGACACTGAAACGTTTAATATACGTTCACACGTACGCGGGGTTAAGACTGAGGAAATCTGTGTTAAGATGTTTGTGTAGACAGTGGGAAGAGGTCAGAGTATGATGTAGTCTACGGGCGCACGGACGCACGGACGGACAGACGGGCGGATGAGCGGCGTCACATTGGCTGTGTCGCATGCCCCCGCCGCGTGCAGCAAGCTGCAACAATGCAACATCGTCACGTGCTAACTCTCAACCTTTTTTGCAACTTTTTGTCACACTCTTGGAAGATATTACAGACACCAAGTCCTTTCGACCCCCCAAACCTCCCTTCCTCACTCACTCACTCTCTCACTCACTCACTCACTCAACCTTCCTTCTTTTTCTTCCCCTTTCCTCCCTGCAATCCCTCTTTCGCTTTCTCTCTCTCTCTCTCTCTCTCTCTCTCTCTCTCTCTCTCTCTCTCTCTCTCTCTCTCTCTCTCTCTCTCTCTATCTATCTCTTTCACCAAGCTTCATCCTTCATTTCTTCACTTCTTCAATACAAAATTTCTTCATTTCTTCTCCTGCTCATCCCCTCCTCCTTCCTTCTCTTTTCTTCTTTTTTTTCTTGTTTCCTCATTGGCTTGTTTCTCCCCGTCTTCACTTCCCTTTTGTTGTAACACTTGATCGTGATTTTTTTTTATAATAATCAGGCTCTGTATCAAACCTTACACGCGCGCGCACACACACACGCACACACACACACACACACACACACACACACACACACACACACACACACACACACACACACACACACACACACACACACACACACACACACACACACACGCACACACACGCACACACACACACACACACACACTAACGCACACACAAACGTAATAAATAGTGCTCACTTTAATCACTATCGTAGGCTCACTAAAATCTCATTTGAAAAATCTTCCTTTTTTCAAGCATGAAGCTATCTTGTACTTAATCAAGGAGTTTCATCTTCCTTTGTAGAAGTACATAAGTACTCCATTCATAATAACAACAAACAATATTCATTTAGTATTCAAGAAAACAAATAAATAAATGTTAATAAATAAAATAAACAAATAGATAAATAAATAACTGGTTAGATAAATAGATGAATTAGTAGATAAATAAATCAAGATTATAAATAGATAAATAAATAAATAGTTAGAAAAATAAATACTTGAAAAATACCGGAAGGCTTACTTTTCACACTTACTTGCTTACAACGACGATAGTTTCTCTACATTCTTAGTCCAAGGAACGTTAACTTTAACTTGGTCCTTACAGGGGCGTACCCTCGAAGGAAAATACCTTCAGGGAATCAACCGACCAGACTCACAGGCACAGGGGGGGGGGTAACAAGCAAGGATACCAGTAATTTGGTAACCAGGTTGCTGGGTTACTAGGTAACCGAATAGGATATCACTGCAGAAACGGCTGAATAATTGTGGGGAGGAACGGGGTACGAAAGGGAGGTGGATGGCAAAGGAAGGATAATGAAAAGGTATGAGGGAAAGGAATGGGGAAGAGATGGAGGAGGTAGAGGAGGAGGAGGAGGAGGAGGAGGGGGAGGGGGGAGTAATTGCAAGAAGATGAGCCAAAGAAGGTCGGAAGGGGGGGAGGGGGCAGGGGGAGAAGTATGGGGGGGAGGGGTTACCTGCAGTCGGATAGACTGCAGGTCCAGAAAGGGGGCAGGCTGGAAAAAAAAGTGAAGAAAAAGGAATGTGTAGGAGGAGGTTCAGAGGACGGAGGAGGAAGAGGAGGAGGGGGACGAGGAGGAGGAGGAAGGACGGAAGGATAGAGGGAAAGGTAGAAGCAGGAAGGGAGGGGAGGGAGAGAGAAAGGGTGGGAGGAATGGTAAGAAGAGAATGCTAAACACAAGTTTATGTAGAAGAAAAAAAGGAGTAGAAGGTAAGGAGGAGGAGAAGGAGGAGGAGGAGGGGGAGGGGGAGGAGGAGGTGGTGTTGTGGGAAGGTGGGAAAGGATGAAAAGGGAAGAAACGAAAGTAAAAGAAGAGTAGAAGAAAGACGGTGAGAAAGAGTGGTGAGAAAAGAGGGGTAGAGAAAGAGAAAGAGAGAAATGATTATAGAGCGAGAGAGACGGAAGAGAGTGAGAGGGAGAGAGAGAGAGAGAGAGAGAGAAAGAGAGAGAGAGAGAGAGATTTGGGTCTTGCAATCGTTCGGGTCGGAGCTGGATTTTGCGGGAAGGACCAAGGATTGGATCACAGCCGGGGAGAGAGAGAGAGAGAGAGAAGAGGAGAGAGAGCGTGCGTGCGAGCAGCCGAGAGTGTGTGTGTGTGGCTAGCGAAAGGCTCACAGCCGAACTGAGACTAGAGTGGGTACAGCCACCTTACGCCACCCAACCCGCCCCCCCAACCCAGGGAGCAGACAGCCAAGCACCCAAACCCTACCCACCCAGGACCTTAGTCCAACCAGCCATCATCAACCAGCCTGCCCTCCCGCCCAGCCACCGCTGTGTGATCAGTACCCTTGGAAAAAAAAAAAAAAAAATGAAAGAAAAAAAAAAATCAACAACCCAACCCACCTCCCTACCTCCCACCCTCCCTCCCTCCCTCCCATCGTCCCTATCCCCACCCCTTTACCTTCCTCCTTCATTCTTAACCCCCCTCCCCCATTACGATCCCGACCTCCCCCCTTCCCCCCCACCCCCTCCCAATATCTCCTCCCACTACAGCGTAGGATGGGGGCGGAACAGGGATGGGGGTATGGTAGGAGGGGGGGATAGGGTTGGCTAGTCTTTAAGAATTTGGGGGCAGGTGGGAGGGGGGGAAGGGGGGTTAGAGGGACAGTTAAGAGATGATGGATCCTTTTTGCCTCAGTAGTTCAGGGTCACGTTTAAGTAAGGTGACATATGTTGCGTCACACGTTCCTCGAGTCTGCTTCTGACGGAAGACGAACGAGAGGGCGAAGAGAGGAACGCGGTTGTGGGTGGGGAGGAGGAGGAAGAGTGAGGAGGAGTGGAGGAGGAGGAAGGGTAGTGCGTGGGGAGGTATCTGGTATGGGTATTTTGAGTATGTAAAACATGAGTGCTTCCTGTATGTGTGGGTCGGAGCTACTCGTCCAAGAACCATAAAATATTTTGTTCATTTTAACTTGTTCGAGGTTTAGTGTCAAGGAACAGAAACTACACCAACCCATTTAGTGAAACTAATGGTCAAATTACACACATTCACGTGAATAAAAAAAAACATAGAAACTTAGTGAAATGTGCGATCTAGTGAAATGTGAAAACTACACACTAATTGCTCAGCAGTATTAATTATGGAAGTGAGAAAGCTCCCCTAGAGGATCAAAACAAACAGGATATAGTAAACTATCCTTTTACTAGGGAATAGTGTTTCTGCATATTATCCTTAAACCCAGAAACAACATAGTATCACAATATGCCACGGTAAAATAAACTCTTTGAAATAAAGAAATCACATTTTATGTTAACTACCCAAAATGGTGATGGAAACGGAACACCGTTAATACGAAACAATGCACGCAAACCCATGTATGCGTGTAGAGTGTACATGTACACATGTGTACATGTAGAATGTACATGTACACATGTATACATATAGAGTGTACATGTACACATGTATACATGTAGAGTGTACATGTGCACATGTATACATGTAGAGTGTACATGTACATATGTATACATGTAGAGTGTACATGTACACATATGTACATGTATACGTGTGGAGTGATTGAAAGCACAACCAACTATAAACATATTACAATGTTTTGGTGTTACATAAATCTTCAAGAATAACAGTGAAAGAACATAGTTGTTATAAAAGAAAAATGTTCAACCATAACACGATAACATCAAGGTGATAGTTCACATAATTTGCACTCAGTAAGTCTAACAAGGGTGTAATTTGAATGTGGTGTTGAATATTGCAAATTGCACCATGGATAATGTTGCTTTATATTTCACGATTATATTACTGAAGAGTCTATCGGTGGTATTCTTAAAAGATTCTTTCCCTTCCAAGGATTTATATAAGGAAAGATTTATATAATGAAATAATATTTTTAAAAATACCACCGTAAGATTCTTACGGTGGTATTCTTAAAAAAATCTTTCCCTCCCAAGGATTTATATAGAATTTAGGTAAGGAAATATTTACATAAGGATTTTTTTTTAAGAATACCACCGTATGCCAAGGCAAGTGGTGGTCACCAGTGGCTATTACTTATGATACTACTTCAAAAGCTCAAAATACAAATTTGTTACTAACAACCTATATCAAAAACACTAATAGCCTATTCAGGACCCACATATGATTTAATAAAATCATCTGCCGACATGTAAACTAAAAGGTTAAGCATCACCCAGTACGGAAGGAGTTCATGTTCTTACTTCTATTCTCATAATCATTACTTCAATTGTTATCTTCATGTCGCTCATTATCTTCTTATCTATCACAGTTAGTGTTTATAACAATATTTTAATGTCATTAATTCAATTAGATATGACTGCATATTTGATAGATTTTTTGTTAATTTATGAGGCAGTTTTATTCAGTGCATAAACTTACCTTGCATTTGTTCATTTATGTATTGATCTATTTATTTATATATTTATAAATGCAATATTTATTCATTTATTCATTTTTCTATTTATTTACATATTTATATATGCAATATTGATTCTTTTATTTATTTTTTCTAGTTTGTATATTTGCTTATGCATCTATCTAGTATTCATATAATTATTCATTTAATAATTTATCAATTTATTCACTTATTTATT
>NC_134789.1:9150462-9167962 GCF_046742065.1 Oratosquilla oratoria | reverse complement strand
TGAATTTGAAAGACACGCGCGTGCATAATGAATGCACGCATGATGTGGTATACAGGCGTACATGAACACACACGTGAGTGCATTCATACATGCATACATATATAGGTACATATGTATATGAATACATATGTACAAGCATGCATATATATATATATATACATACGTTCTTATATGAATACATACATAAATACATACATATACATACATGTATATAGATTTTATTCTGCCTAACAGGGAATGCTTTTATTCAGCTGAGGAGAAAACCCGAGAGTAAAATGTTATAGTTGGTCGATGAGGCTTGAGTTGATAAAATCAATGATCTAAACAACATATACTCCAATAGACTGAGGAAGCTGTCACCGTTATTATGAGTCTCAATTGCAACCAACGCCCAACAGCCATACATGACTTATTGTAGAAGAATGGTAATGATGATAGTAATAATAGTAATAATAGTAATAATAATAATAATAATAATAATAATAATAATAATAATAATAATAATAATAATAATAATAATAATAATAATAATAATAATAATAATAATAATAATGATAATAATAATTAATAATAATAATAACAATAACAATAATAATAACAGTAACAGTAATAGTAATAATGATAATAATAATAATGATAGTAATAATAGTAATAATGATAATAATAATAATAATTAATAATAATAATAATAATAATAATAATAATAATAATAATAATAATAATAATTGATAATGATTAATAATAATGATAATAATAACAGTAATAATAATAATAATAATAATGATAATAATAATAATAATAATAATAATAATAATAATAATAATAATGATAATAATGATAATAATGATAATAACTAATGACAATAGTAATAAGTAATAATAATAATAATAATAATAGTAATAATAATAATGATAATTAATAATAATAATAATAATAATAATAATAATAATAATAATAATAATAATAATAATGTATTAATATTTATAATAATAATAATAATAATAATAATAATAATATTAATAATAATAATAATAATAATAATAATAATAATAATAATAATAATAATAGTAATAATAATAATAATAATAATAATAATATAGATGAATAGAAATTGTAATTATGTAAGTTTGTGGTTACTTGGTAAGGATTTCGTTATAAAACTTTTAAGTTGTGTTAATTGTACCAATATTTGTATATCAAGTTATATCTAGAAACCAAATACTTATTATTCCCTACCTTTATGACTATTCATAAGTACTCTCAATAGAAAAAGAAAATGGAACGATAGGTATGATATCTAATTTCACTATTACGAATATCCCAATTTTCTTTTCAGTATATATGTTCTTTATATTAAAGCTTTCTTCCTTCATTTCCATGTTACTTTCGTTACATTTGTTATCACATTCTTATTTCTTTACAGGCAGCTCATCCTTTCTTTCTTCTATAAAGCCACAAACTAAATTCTTAATTCTCATCTGCAGATTTCTAAAACATCAGCTTTAAGTCTTACGTTATGGAAAGGTTTTCCAACCTTTTTCTTATATTTTTCTTACTCAAGTCAAATGTATTTTCATTTAGACGAGTACATGAAAATATAGATTCTCGCTGTCTGTTCCACACAGCGGGAGAATCTCGCTTTTCTTTGAATGGTGAACTTCTTTGGTAAACAGTACTTTGTTTCCAGCCCCAAACCATCACAGTATTATTTTCTTTATATGTCAGTTTTTATATGGAATTATACCGTAACAGAATGTTAGTAGTGATATGTAAATAGTAGTAATTATTTTGATTTAAAGTAATATAACTCAGTTCCAAAATTGCATACAAGTTAGTTGCATTAATAGTAAGCTTTATTGTTACTGTACATAGATTTTTAGGAACTAATCCTGGTATGTATTGATACTAACTATATACTTCTTACGCGTTACATAGAACTTATTCTTAATATCACTATGATCTATAGAATCTATTCTAGAATATTAATGGAATAACACATAATTATTGCGAGTATTCTTCTTTCTGCCATCGAGTTTATTTATTTTTCTGAGTCAATTGATTCAAAATAAAATTTCTTTGAAGAGATCTCTGCCTCCAAAATATTTGTTTCCTTAAAGTTCTATAGAAGATTCTTTTAACATTCAGAGATCGAAAACCTGAAGAAGTCTTGTGGCAAATTCATCCCTCTATCAGTAATACTGAAGGTCAGTTTTCTGGTTTTAAAAGTATTTGGATTTTTGTCCCAAAAGGAGAAGCTTAGGTATACAGATTGTTAACCCATTCTCAGCAAAATTTAACTTTTCTTTCTGGTTGTCATAAGAGAACTCTTTCCAGACCAGAAAATCCTTTACATTCGAAATGCAAATACAAAATTCAGGAACCAAAGCTTTGTTGCATTTAAGAGTTTTGTTTTATTCTGCCGTTGTTTTGTTCTGTAGTACAAGGTTCATTGCGTTTGAAAATGAAACTTGTTTACAGAAAGTGTCTTCCATGGCTAGGACCGTGTTCATATGTGTATTATTACATGGGCGGATCATACATATATATATATATATATATATATATATATATATATATATATATATATATATATATATATATATATATGTAATCTAGCTCCACCGCAAGGACTCGAACCATTGCCTTAGCGCCTGCTTATTATGTAGCAAAGGCGATAGCTTTGAGCCAACCAGACCATACAAAAAGAACGACCTGGCTGGTTCAAAGCTATCCTCTTTGCTTTATAATAAGCAGTCACTAAGGCAAATGTTCGAGTCCTTGTGGTGAAGCTTATTTCCCTTTATCATAATGACACACTATATATATATATATATATATATATATATATATATATATATACATACACATATATATATATATATGTATACATATATATATATATATATATATATACACACATATAACTTGTTCACTTTTTAAGATAGTTCACTAGCTGTGATTAAAGTGATGAGTTATGGTAGTAGAGCCTACCAGTCAGGTGATTTGTCTGTCTATAAAGATGTATATAGATATATGTAAATACATGTACACACACACACACACACACACACACACACACACACACACACACACACACACACACATTCACATACGTACATACACACATACACACGGACACACAAACACGTACATATACTCACTCACAAGCCTACTCGCGTATACATATCTGTATCCATGTATGATAGCAACGAATCTCTTCACAAAATCACAAATGATCTACTACTCGTTGTTTAAATATTATTTTGCCATAGTACCTCTCCCTCCCCCCCAAAAAAAAATATATAAAAATAAATACGTGGCATGGAACCCGAGGCTTCTCCTCGTATCCATATAAGCAATGTAGAGTACAGAACCAATTTGCTTTCCCTAAATCTAGGCCTCTTTTTTTCTTTCTTTTTTCTTTTTGGCGGAGTAAAAGACAACAAAAAATAGCGTGTTTGGGGACGGGTTGATTCCAATGGTTTCACTGTTTATGTAAGATACTCTCATCACAACACAGGCTGAAAAAGATGAGATGATTCTTGGGAATTTTGTTGTTGTAGTAAACATAATTGAATTCTGTTTAGTGAGCAGTAGCAGGGTTACTTGATCGTAGATACCAAGTCTAGCCATCGCTTATTATACTTTTGATGGTTGGGGAAAATGTACATGTGTAAAAAAATAAATAAAATCATTATGTGTGTAAGTAAATAATTGAATATCAAAAAGTCGAATTATATACTTCTGATAGATAAATATATATATACATATATATAAATATATGTATATATATATATATATAAATATAGAGCTAAATATATAAATAAGTATAAGTGTAAGTACATCATATAGTACTAAAAACGATTCAAATTATGTATGAGTGAGGTAATTAGTAAAATAATATAATATATGAAAGAATAAGATGTTTGATTAAACTATTGATAAACAGAGAAATAATTTACTTTATAAACAAATAAATAAAAATGACCAAATAAATAAATGAACAGGGGAAAACATAACAGATGAATAGTTAGACAAATTATAAAGTAAAGAAAAATAAATCATATCACTTATATTATAAGCTACTATTGTATCAAAATAGTCATAATACCCATAGCAGTTAGAAACATGAGATTACCTACATGTAAAAATTCTAATAAAATCTAAGCTATACTACGAAAAAAATCTTGCTATCACCTCTCAGATATTCAATCACAGTTATGATGGACTTTCCTCTAATTTAATGACAAAAATACGATTTCCACAATACCTCAGAATGCCTTTTTGCTTCCTACCAACTTTAGATCTAGATTTGAATTTCTGTTATACTAGTGTCTGTTTATAAGTTCGTATATGTGTGTGTATATGTGAATATATGTTAATATCTATGAATATATCTATGTATATATGTATGTGTACACGTGTGAACATATATATACATACATATTGTGTGTGTTTGTATGTATGTAAATTTATACATACTGTATATCTATCTATCTAGATGTTTGTGTGTGTGTGTGTGTGTGTGTGTGTGTGTGTGTGTGTGTGTGTGTGTGTGTGTTTGTGTGTGTGTAGGTGTGTACGCATGTGTGTATTACGTGCTCGTGTAAGCCTTTGCTAAGTATAGTGACCTGATACTGAATCTCTTGTATAAACACACAAACAGCAAACTCTCGCTAGATTGCTTGCTTAAGACACCGAAATTGGTCCAATGCTGAAAGGAAATTATTGTTTGTGGCAAACACTATATTGACTCGTTAATCGTATATCGGGCAAATGCGCTTCAATAATAAGGTGAATATAGACTTTCTATTTAATTACATCTAACGTATGTGCATTTGAGTAATTAAATATTGGAAACATATTTTCATTAATCAAAGAAGGCATAGAATACAAATGCTTCACACGACTCTCCGTTTAACACCGACATGACGTCATAACGTTTTACGGTTACAGTAAGAAACGAATTATTTCTTTTGCATTTCAAATATTATATACGTATTATACAGCATATATATTCCCTGACTATGCGTGATATATGAGCTATGTTACTATATGAGGGATGGAGTATGAGTGTA
The DNA here is from genome assembly GCF_046742065.1 of Oratosquilla oratoria. Taxonomy (NCBI): domain Eukaryota; kingdom Metazoa; phylum Arthropoda; class Malacostraca; order Stomatopoda; family Squillidae; genus Oratosquilla; species Oratosquilla oratoria. The sequence continues at coordinate 9,162,884 of NC_134789.1, read as the reverse complement.
TTGACCACATGTGAGGCAGGTGAAGGTCTATTTTTTTAGCAAAAGGCAGGTGAAGTTGGTGGATTTTTTGCCCATGTCTTCAGATGCCATCTTGTTGCACGTGCAAGCGTAACCAACAACGTGAACATACAAATAAGAACATACAGAAATACACATGTAAATATTTGCACATATATGATACACACATACGCATAAATACATACATACAGACATGCGTGTATACACATACGTACACGCATACGTAAGTGTATACATATGCATACGTATAACGTATGAACAAACAATGTCTAAATGTATGCATGTACATACTGCAGACGAACATATATTCAGAGGTACACATACGTACACACACACACACACACACACACACACACACACACACACACACACACACACACACACACACACACACACACACACACACACACACACACACACACACACACACACACACACACACACACACACACACACTCACACACACACAAACACACACAAACACACACACACACACACACACACACACACACACACACACACACACACACACACACACACACACACACACACACACACACACACACACACACACACACATTGAATGCATGAACCTTTTGCACACACACACATTTCTAGAAAAAACATACACAATTACGTGAGTACATGTGTTTCAGGTCTTGCTGGTCTGACTGGGAACTTGGTCTAGATAGACCAAAGACCTGCACATCCGCGATGGTCTTCAGGCGACCTCGTTGGGCGCCTAATTGCTCGTTAGTCTTTAGTGGCGAGGGCGGTGGGCAAGTGGTCTGTCTCTCTCAGTCTTGCTTAAATAAACCTAACTAGATATTTGTAAATACATAAATAATTGAACGAATATATGCATGTATATATATATATATATATATATATATATATATATATATATATATATATATATATATATATATATATATATATATGGGTGTGTGTGTGTGTGTGTGTGTGTATACGTGTACATGTATATGTATGTGTATTTGTATAAGTATATATATATGTATACGCATGTGTATATATATATACATACATTGTGTGCGTATACGTGTATTTTTTTGTGTGTGTGTGTATGTGTGTGTGTGTGTGTGTGTGTGTGTGTGTGTGTGTGTGTGTGTGTGTATGTATGTGTATGTGCGAGCGCTTGCGTGCGTGCTTGGGTGCGTATACCAAACGTAGGATTAACCTAATGACACGTGAAGAAATAATAATTCAGTTGTTGCCAAAGAGTTCAATTTCACAGTCATGATTTATGCAAAAGTATCTCTGATGCCTTAGTCGCTCGCTAAGGACGTTTTCCACATGATGTCTATAAAATACGAAGTTCTTGATGATTTAGTAACTAGGAAATAGATAATAATAAAAAACAAGGATATCTTGTCTGAGGGAAATAGTTAAATGATTATAATATAGAGATAGATTGATGGCTAATATTTATTGATAGATTCATAGAAATTGTTTCAATGATACAGGGAAATGTATAAGAGATATGCAGTGGATTTTTTTTTGAGAAACAGAGGAATTATGAGATGAATGAAATAATAATGATAAATAATAACTGTAATTTCTGGATTTAAAAAAAGAACAAAATCAATGATAGTCTCATGACCCGGTGAATAAAGCATTAAGATAAAATAATGGCTAAGATTTTTTGGTAACTTTGTGAGAACCAAATCAATAAAACAGCACAAAAAAAAAAAAAAAAAAAAAAAAAAAAAAAAAAAAAAAAAAAAAAAAAAAACCGGATAATAGAATAATGAAATTAATGGGTTTTTTCTTTTATTTTCAATCGTTTACCAGATACTTAGAGAATAACAGGGCAAAGTAATAACTATGCTATCACGATGAAATTTTTCCTTTAATATCTGATTTTTTTGCAATCCTTTTCAGAATATATTTGTGTGCTTAATCTCTTCAAACTCTTTGCATAGAATAGCCCAACGGAAGACGAAATAAAAAGAAAAGTACAGTCATGTTAGGAAGGTTTTTGCAAAAAGGATCGTAGCTCAGGCGCTACTAAGGAAGTACCAAAGAGATGAACGAAATAGCCCGGCGGCTTTTAGATAGAAATGTATATACATACGTACATATATAACTAGAATAATATATACAGTAACGTATGTGTATATTCATACTCAGATATATATATATATATATATATATATGTATACATATATATATATATATATAATATACATATATATATATATATATATATATATATATATATATATATATATATACTTGTGTATATGTAAATTTATATTTGAATACGTGAATATGTAGGCGCACATGCGTGTGTGCGCGCGCACGTTTATAAGTATGAATGCCCACATAATCATATAATCATCGGGTTTTTCTGCCAGTCACTGAAAGGTCCTCCACTTACTGCGATATTCAACAACCTCCACTCTACCTTTCCGACATACCAATATATCCCCTCCCCTCCCCTCCCCTCTCCTCCTCCTCCCCCACCTGGTCATTGATGACCTCTGCTTCTTGTGTTAACTCCCCCCCTTCCCCCCAGCAGACTTCCTCCCCTCTTCCCCCCCCCCTCTGAGGTGACTGCTTGTGCAGGTCATGACGCCTATGCTGTACCTATAGTAAGTGATTTGTGGGGGATACCGGGATACTATAGTGTTGTGTCAGTCCCTGGCCTGGTCCCTTGTCCCTCTCTCACTCACTCCCTCCCCCTCCCTCCCTCCCTCCCGCCCGCACGCCCGTCCGTCCAATAGCCCGCGATCAGATTCGTAGCCTCATCGAGGAGGTGGAGGGGGAGTTGGCCGAGGCGGAGGAGGAAGAAGAAGAGGACGAAGAGGAGGAGGAAGATGAGGAGGAGGAAGATCCGCTTGCGACTACAGCTGCATGATAGCATTGCCAGTTTCTACAACTGATACAGTTCTTGTATTATACCATCACGTCTATCACGTCAACAAACTACCGTCCTTTACAAGTACTACTCCCTAATGCTCTAAACGTTCTGTTGTTACCGTTCTATATGCATCTGTATTTCGCTGCCGCTACGTCTCCTACTGCTGCTGCTGCTGCTGCAGCTGTGTTGCTGCTGGTCTGCCGACCTGGAGCCTCATTAGGACAGGCGAGTCGCCCCTCCAAACCCTCCTCTCGGGCGAACAAAGGGAACCCGGGCGATTCCAATACTGCAGGAGCGATCAAAACGGGCCGCAAAGACTCCGACCCCGCCATGCAATGAAGCGGCCCATTGAAGGACGGGCGAAAAATTGCCAGTGGCGGGATAGTGTCTGGTGTTTTCCGGGGGGTATGGGGGGTGGGGGATGGAGTTTGGGGGGATGGAGGGGGGGAGGGGCATAGTATGTTATTTAGCTGCCTTGCAATGGAGGACGCAAGAGGAGGAGGAGGAGGAGGAGGAGGAATAGGAGGAGGGAAAGGAAGAGAAGGAATAGGCAGAGTTTGAAGAAGCGGTGGTAAAGGAGGAGGAGGAGAGAAGGAAAAAATATAATACAAAGAGGAAGGCAAATACTGTAGTAGGAGAGGATGGAAGGGTTAGGAAGAGAAGAAGAGAGGAATGATATATGGAGTAAAAGAGAGAGTAGGAGGCGATGAAGAAAGTTAAAAGGAATATAAGGAGAATAAGGAGGAAGAGAGGTGGGAGGAGGAAGAGAAGAGGAGGAGTAGGCGGAGGAGGAGGAGGAGGAGGAGGAGGAGGGAGATGAGACAGTTAATAATTGTCATTGATATTTTACTGTGTTAGTCCGTGTATGTATGTGTGCGCGCGTGTGTGTGTGTGTTTGTGTGTGTGTGTGTGTGTTTGTGTGTGTGTGTTTGTGTGTGTGTGTGTGTGTGTGTGTGTGTGTGTGTGTGTGTGTGTGTGTGTGTGTGTGTGTGTGTGTGTGTGTGTGTGTGTGTTTGTGTACAAGTAGTATTCAAAAAGTGAATGAAAATTGTTATAACTCACATATACTACCCAGGAGTACTACCACCCCCTACCATCACCACCACCACCACCACCGTACAACGACCTACTCGGTTGGTATGTTTTCCTACCGATCTACAGACACCCTCCAGCTGAATAAAATCGTGTGAAGCCACCCAGAGGACATTTCAAGGGATCGTCGTCATCACCGGAGTGTTTTACTTATCCTTATTAATTGAAAATAATATGAACATATTTTCCAAGCATTCAATGTTCCTCTATTTTGTAATTTTTCTTATTCCAATATTTTCTCTGTGGTGTTTATTTGTTCTTCAATTTGTTTATCTATAATTTTTCTGTTTATCTAGTTGATTAAGCTGATTATTCATTTATTCTTATCTTTATCTATTTACTTTCATGTTTATATACTTATTTACTTATCCATGTATTAATCACTATACTGGCCATAACATGGACAGTCTCTCATAATATGAGGCTCATACGTGTATATATATAGATACATATATATATACATATATATATATATATATATATACAAAGTGTGTGTGTATGTGTGTGTGTGTGTGTGTATGTGTGTGTGTGTGTGTGTGTGCGCGCGCCTGTGCGTGTGTGTGTATATATGCATGTATATACATATATATATATATATAAATATGTGTATATGTATATATATATATATATATGTATATATACCTGCATATACATATATGTGTGTGTGTGTGTATGTATGCATATATATGTATATATACTCAACTGATGATGACACGGAATAAGCACGATTTATTTAGCAAAACCACGAAGAACTTTATGATTTTCTTCCTTCTTAAAGCGTCAAGGTGTTTGACTTTCACGCCAGACAGAATCTCCCGATAAGATCTGTGGCTGTCTCTCTTTTCCATCGAGTCATTGCCGCGCTTCCACGCAATGGTGAAGTGACAGAAGAATCCCTCAGGAGATAACCAATGACCCCCAGACTGATTGATGTCGTTATCAGCATAACTCGATGGTATGGAGTCACAACGCGAACAAATTGTTATGGTTACCTGTTGCATGTGAAGACAATTATGTATTCCAAAACAGGAGTATATGTATGAATATTTGTGTACGCATACTTGTATGTGCATACGTATATACATAGATATATGCACACAAATACATGTATGCATATCCATGTACATGTGCATATACATATACATATATACATATACATATATACATATATATATATATGTATATATATACATATACATATATATTCATATACAGTATATATATATATACATACATATATATACATATATATATATGTATGTATATATATATATATATATATACACATATATGTATATACACATATATACTTACGTATACATAAATAGATGAATATGCACATATATGCATAAACAAATGCAGACTAACATACAGTAAGTGTATTTTACTCATTACCGTTCCTGTATTAACTTACAGTACCATGAATCGATCTTACAATTCGAAGAAAGTGAAAAAAGTAAAAGGATGGAGAAAGGAAGAGAGTGTACGAAATGTGTTAACAGTAGACAGCGAAGGGTTGCCGGTTCTGCTTCTGCAGTGATCGAGGCCCGGGGAGTATTGACATGTTGTTTCAATCAATGTGTTCCGCGAGACGGGACTTAGCCCGACGCCAGCGGGAACTAAGGCGACGTAAGGCGGAAGGCGGAAGGCGGAATGGGACGGAGAGAAGGAGGACCTCGCATCAGAATGATAGTTTGTCCCGAGGGTCACTGAGAGCAAACATCGAATTTGACTTCGGAAATGTGTAAGAATTCTTCTTCCGAAAGAACTTGTCGTGTGTGTGTATACAAGGATACTAGTCAACAAGCGTGGCTTACCATGGTATTAAGTGAGACTCTCGTGAGAATGTGTGAGAGACTTTTGCTAGGACGATGTCTTTTGGTGAGATTGCGTGAGGTACTTGTGAGGTCATGGAGAAAGAGCTCTTGATATTATGAGAAAAGTTCCAGGGATTGTGGGAAAATGGTTTTGAGGTTGGGAAAGTTGATTTTGTATTACAAAAAATATTTGTAATATTTACTGAGACGTTGATGAGATTTACCAAAAGACTCATGATGACGCACTTCGAGACAAAGAATTTGAGGTCATAAGTACCTTGTAACGTTATATTAATGGGGAGAAATCCCTAACCGATGTCCTGCTCATAGATCTACTACATTCAGGTATCTATGTCTTCTCTTTGGCCAGAATGGAAAGAGTAATAAAACAAGTAATATTATTTACAATAACAAGACACGAAACAGAAAAATAAAGACTCGAGAAGTGTTAGAGAACTTCATAAAAACATTTTTTTTTTCTTTTTTAATAACTTTATGGTCGCGCTTGTAGATAAACAAATGAGCAATGGCCACTAAAGACCAAAGGAGCCAAATCAGAGAGAGAGAGAGAGAGAGAGAGAGAGAGAGAGAGAGAGAGAGAGAGAGAGAGAGAGAGAGAGAGAGAGAGAGAGAGAGAGAGAGATGATTGCCTACGGTCTGTCCGTAACAAAAACAAACCAGTGTTTCAAAGCACAATAATTGCCTTTGAGTCTTCACGCGACGAGTGCATATCAATGCATCCCTGATATACTAAACGCAGATAAACACCTAAGTGAGATTGGAGGTGGGAGTGGTTGGGTGGGGGGAAAGCAATTCACAGGGTAGACGGTTCAGAAGCATCAGCTGAAAGGATGCAGACACAAACAACAACAAATATGCACGTCCATGTGTAAGTATGCAAATGTGCACACGGATATGTGTTTCTACGCGAGCGCGCAAGCACACACACACACACACACACACACACACACACACACACACACACACACACACACACATATGAAATCTGAGCTCTCTCCTGGAAGGGAAATAGCTGTCGATCACGAGTTCAACACGTGATCTAAGACCATGGTGAATCTCTCTCTCTCTCTCTCTCTCTCTCTCTCTCTCTCTCTCTCTCTCTCTCTCTCTCTCTCTCTCTCTCTCTCTCTCTCTCTCTCTCTCTCTCTCTCTCACACACACACACACACACACACACACACACACACACACACACACACACACACACATGCATACATACACACATGCACGTACGGTTACACAAACACCTATATTCATAGTTCTACTCTACTGTACCTTAGTTCCCAGCTCTACCTTATCCTCAACCTTCCCCTTTGTTTCCACATGGGCTTCAGCCTCAACCTTGCATTGAGGCTCACCCTCAGCCTCGAGCTGTGCCCCGAACTCACTTCGGCAGAAGTTGACGCGTTGACAACTTGATGGTGATGAAAATCCGTGACCCAACCCAGCTGTCAGTCATTTGTTTTCCCGTGAAATATTGGCTTCAGTGTGACCGATCACCGCCCAGGCCAGTCCACCTTTCCAACACCTCACCCACCCCCACTCCCACTCCCCCACTACCCCCACTCCCTCACTTCGAACGTCCTTCCCGGAGAGAATGCCCACTGGTGACTTCATTTCGACCGAATAAAATCGCTTGGGTCAGTCAGCATATATATATATATATATATATATATATATATATATATATATATATATATATATATACACATACATATATATATGTATATATATATACATATATATATGTATGTATGTATGTATATATATATATATACACACACACACACACATATAAATATATATATATATATATGTATATGTATATATATATATATATATATATATATATATATATATATATATAAATAACGACATGGATTTGCAGGACTAAAACGAGACTAGTCAATATTTATATTTACTAACTTACAAATTGACCGTTTCTCGTACAATTAAGATGATTCATTTGTCTTGATTTTTTCATATTTAATGTTCTGGCCTCTTCAGGGCAAGGGTTTGAATTCCTAATAGGTGAATGCCACTTGCCCAAGTTATCCAGTCAGTACGGTCAATTAATGTACTTTGGCCACGTCTAAACACTATCTCGCTTAAGCTTCGGACACTTAGTAAAATGACCAACGACACATCAGAAACACTGTTAACACTCATGCAATCGTCCTGGTCTCTGTCCCTATCCTCTCCTCCACTCCCTTGCTTAAAATATATATATATATATATCGTTTAATGTTTGGCAGAATAAGTGTTTATTTTTTTCAAATGTTTATGGAATTCTACAGTCTTGTTTCTGAACCCGAAGATGAGAACAATGAGTCCTAAGGACATGAACTATGAACTATCACTATTCCTTATATATATATATATATATATATATATATATATATATATATATATATATATATATATATATATATATATATATATATATATATACATTGTGCATCTCATGGCTACTGGTCCCAAAACATTGCCTTGGTAATACCAGTAGCTACTATAGAAAAAAAATGACCTTTTGTTCCACAACAAGACAATTGGTCATTATGCCGTTGCCACATTTCGCCCCCATGACAGCCTTCAAACAGTTGTTATCATGTGCTATGCTTTCGTAAGGTCCCCGAATTAGAATTTATACGTGAGTTACGATCGTCACCACCATTGACTCTTTCTGTGGCGTAAGACCCTCATTTGCTTTTGTTTAATCACGTCATTGCCCTGTTATTATCAAAATGAACAGTGTCCCGGGAGCTGGTGCGGGCCCAAGCGCATACAATCACAAGGAAATAACGGAGTGGGTTTTTTTCATAATCGCAGAATCACTCAGTCATTATGTGCACGCACAGCGAGGCAAAGAGCGATGCTGAACAGTACTCTGGGGACCGCTGGTCATTCTTTGCAAGTTGTATGACTGTGGTTAAGGTTACCTTTTATTACGGGTTATCACCTATTACCCAGTGGCGTACTTTATAGTTTTTTTCTGGTTGGGGTTCTCACTATTCTCTTCATCTTAGGGTTAGTATTCCGTTTTTTTCGTAATTTATTATTTTATTTATTGTTTTTATTTTTAGCAATATCATTTTAGGAATAGAAATACTAAAAGATTATTAACTAACCACTGGGTATGATAGTATCTTCAACTTAAGGCTAGTATTCTGTTTTTTTTTTTTTATCAATATAATTCTAGGAATCGAATTACTAAAATATTATTACCCAATCTCTGGGTATGATAGTATCTCGGTCTTAAACCGAATACACGCATCAACAACCTGGCATTTATGGATTTAAGCGATTACGGGTGAGGTGGATTGCATGTGGATGAAGATGAACGGGAGAGGGAGGGGATAACGCGCAATGGGTGTGGTCATGGAGTTAAGGGTGAGGGAGAGGGTGAGGTATGATACTGTGGGTGAGGAATAGTGGTTGAAAGGGAAGGGAAGGGTGAGGGTACTTCAGTTACAGTAGTGTTATGGGTGAGACGTGAGGGTGGAAAGGGGGGATGGGGGGAGAAGGGGGAGAGGGGGGGAAGGGGGGAGAAGGTGGGAGAAGGTGCGAGCGAGGAGGAGAACGTACGTCGTCCTTGCATCCCACCCTTTCGACCATCTCTCCCTCTGTCCATCCACTATAGCGAAGCCTTCATTTTACACCAATTCGGGCAAGTTGCACGTAATGGCTCTTAATGCCCAGGCTTGCAACGGAGGGAAATTAGTGAAAAATTACTTCCTCTACACACATTTCTGAAGAACACGCGCGTGTGTGCTTGCGTGCGCGTGCGTATGTGAGTGTGGGGGTCTGTGCTTGCATAAGGGGATAAAGGTTTGTATGCATATGTGTATATGCATAAGTATTTGTATGCTTGCATATATGCATGCATGTACATATGTATGTATATAATGTATGTATGCATGCATATGCATATGTATGTATGTAATGTATATATGTATGTATACATGCATGTATGTACCTATGTATGTATGTATGTATGCATATGTGTATTTATCAATGTATGTACTCTATATATGTATGCGTTTATGTTTGTATGCATACTGAGCACACATATACTGTGTGTGTGTGTGTGTGTGTGTGTGTGTGTGTGTGTGTGTGTGTGTGTGTGTGTGTGTGTGTGTGTGTGTTTGTGCGTATGTGTGTGTGCTCGTGTGTGTGTGTTTATGTGTGTGTGTGTGTATGTGTGCGTGCGTGTGTGTATGTGTGTGCCTCTGTATGTGTGTGCGTCAGTGTCGCACCTATTAATATATATAATCTTTAATGGACCACCCGTGAGGCTTTAGACTCTGAGAAGCGAATTTCAGCTTAAAATGTCCTAATGGATGGACTACAATGTTAGTACTCTGACAATTGTCTCCACGTTCCAACATGTTTCATTAGAATTCACACTGTGTCAATATGATTAGATGTCATATTAAACGCCTGATATAGTGCATGAGCACACACATGCACCTATGTGACCATACAATTTAGATAAATAACTTATAGAGATTCGTATACCCGCATGCTAAGGCGAACATGTACACGAATATCAATGATAGTAATTAATATTTTTATATATGTCAAAGTACTGTATGTATATGATACGGCATTGGGTCACACACTTACATACCAGTTCCCATGCAAGGATATGCTTATAAATATATACAAGTACGTACGAGCATTCACGTACATACATATGCATACTTAACACACACACACACACACACACACACACACACACACACACACACACACACACACACACACACACACACACACACACACACACTCACACATTCAATGTTATTACTACATGAAAAACTGTCTTCATTTCCTGTGTGTAATACGTTAAGTTTCATTTTCTCATTTCCTTAGGATAGGATTCAACGCCTTAGCCATCTCGCACAGACACGCAAACAGAACCAGTCATGCATACTATAATACATACGCAAAACGTGCATTTACACACACACACACACACACACACACACACACACACACACACACACACACACACACACACACACACACACACACACACACACACGCACACACACACACATACTACGAATCCCTGTTGCTCTAGTATGACATCATAGTATCATAACGCAATTGGATTGTTCCACTCCTTGCCCCACCATTGCCACAATATAACTCTGGACATCCAGGCGCCGTTGCCACCTTGCCCCACCCCCTCCCCCTCCCCCTCCGTCCCCTTCCGGAGGCAGCTCACCTTAAATTGATTAATTTTATGCTCATTTGGGTCCCCCGGCTTCTACTTTTTACCTGCGACAGGAGGAGGAGGAGGAACTACGAACCGCTGTTGCAGCGGGAGGGTAACGCTACGGTCGGATACTTTGCTTTTATCTTCGTTATTTCGTTTATTAATTTATCGTACCATTCTATTTCGTTATTGAATATACCCTATTTCCATTTCATTTGGTCGGTGATGATGATGATGAGGAGAAGGGAAATCGTTCACGTGCACGTTGTGAATAACACGTGGAAACACCAGAATCTCGTATTCTTTTTCCTACCCAGATCACGTGGTACGTTTAGTATGACGTGACAGATCACGTGGAACTCCTGTCTTTTATATATATAAAACTACGTGAAGGTCAGCACAGTGAATCATCACTTGGAGGTCTATAAGGTTCAGTTTCTTACTTGCAAGAATGCGTGATTGAGTTTTACGTGCAACTGTGAAAAGTAAGGTGTCTTCAGATACTCGGAATGATGTAGAGCAGAGTGTAAATGAATATTGATGTTTAGTGTCTGGTACTGTAATCTTAACATCCTTTCAGCTGAGTACAGTATTACAAGTATGAAATATGCGACAATATCATTTGCTAATAGATCATTACGTGGATGTGTGTGTGTGTGTGTGTGTGTGTGTGTGTGTGTGTGTGTGTGTGTGTGTGTGTGTATATGTGTATGTGTGTGTGTTTGTAAGTCTCACTCTCTACCTTATCTTTCCTCTCATTCCCCTCATTCCTCTCATCTCCCCTATCTTTAATGAACCTCCCTTCCAACTGCTTATTCTTCATTCTCTCCCCCTCCTCCCACCCTCTGTAATCCGCTCCCCTCCATGTCTCACTCTCCCCCCCTCCCCCCACTGTTCTCGCTGCACCCTGGCTCTATATCCCTCACGTTCATTTTGCTAATTACTTTTGCTTACCTGTGCATACCTGTGTTTTCAGCTCTCACCTCACTTGGGCGTTTGGAAGATAGTTTACCTTGTCTTATTAGTCTTATACGCTTCCAAAGAGAGGTAGTTCCAGGTATACATATATACATGAGTTCATCTCTTACCCTTTATACTACAGTTAAATACATATGTATGTACATACACATACGTGAATAAATACATACTGCATACATATATATGTACATATATTCATACATACACGTACACCATATCTTAACGGTACATACGTGCATGATGCATATTCATACATATACTACATATATACATACATAAACCCATACATACATATATACATTCATACATACATACATGCATACATATATGAATATATACATATGTTATACATACAGTATATGAAATACTGTACGGATAGGATTTTTGC
>NC_134789.1:9132962-9142962 GCF_046742065.1 Oratosquilla oratoria | reverse complement strand
ATAGAAGGGGAGAAAGAACCGAAGAAGGAGACGTGAATAACACAAGGGAAAACAATACAGGAAAGAGGGGAGAAGACGGAAAGTGAAGACATAAGAGAGAGAGAGAGAGAGAGAGAGAGAGAGAGAGAGAGAGAGAGAGAGAGAGAGAGAGAGAGAGAGAGGTGAGAGCTAGAGAGAGAAGGAGACAAGAGGACAAGAGGGGTAGAGAGATTATAGATAGATAAATATGGAGAGATAGAGACAGAGATAGAGATATGGAAAAAATAAACGCCCATACCCACAATATGTACATACATACATATATACATACATACATACATACATACATACATACATATATATATATATATACATATACTGTATATATATATATATATGTACATATATATATATATATATATATATATATACACGCATATGTAGAAAGAGGAAGAGAGTTGTGTGAGACTGCAAAAGGAAGAGACTGTGAAATAAACCAGATAAAAGGTTGCAAAGAATATACAAAAGACGAAGAAAAGGGCGGAAGAAGGAGGGGAGGTAGGCGGATGTGGAGGAGAGGGAAAGGAGGGGTAAAGGTGAGGGGAGAAAGAGAAGAGGATGAGGGAGGAGAAGCAAATAAAAAAGAGGAGAAAGGAAAGGGAGGAGAATGAGATAGAAAGAAAAATAAGAGGAGGCAGAAGAGTAGGAGAAGGAAAAGGAGAAGAGGGCGATGGAGAGGAAGGAGGAAGAGAGAGAGAGAGAGAGGGGGGGGAGAGGAGGAAGATAAGAAGTAATAAAGAAAGAAAACAGAATTCAAGAAAGAAGAATAAGATGTCTTTGGATGACATAAAGAAGGAAAAGAAGAGAGAGGAGTACGAGAAATAAGGAAGGGGGAGGGAGAGAGGAAGGGAGGGAAGGAGAGAGGGAGAAAGGAAGAGGAAGTACGGTTGGGACTGATCGAGAGGAATGTGGGAGTAGAGGATGGGGGAGGAAAGAGGAAGAAGAGGGATTGTGTGTAGTGGTGGAGGGGTGGGAGATAGGGGGGAGGGGGGAGGAAGAGGGAGAGGTGGGAGGATGCAGACAAAGAGAAGACCCAAGAGAAGAGGCCAAGACCGCTTCGGAGAACTTGAGACCTCGAAAACCTTCTTGAGATCTCTTTCGGAACCGAACTTGCAGTCTCACGTCCTACAAGGCGGGAGGACTCATTCGGTCTCTGGGATGGTCTTGGAGGTCAAAGACCTAAAAAGACTTGGGGGGAGGGAGGGAGGGAGGAGAGGGGAGAGGGGGGAGGGGGGAGGAGGCAGTTGAGGTCGCTCGGGTACACGAAGTCCGGAGAGCGAAGATCCTTCAGAACAAGAAATGTGGAAAAATGGCCAAACATAAATCTTCTCCATTAAGAACCTGCAAAAACATGGACACAAAGATTCAGAAGAAAACTCATGTGGGATGACATACATACGAGTACAAAGATATGCACACACAAATGCACGCGCATACACGCACACATACACACACACACACACGCACACACGCACACACACACACACACGCACACACACACGTGAACACACTTATGCATGTTTATATGTATGTGATATTTATAACTATATTCATATGAATATATATTACATATACACATACATTAAGTAGAGGGAGAGAGAGAGAGAGAGAGAGAGAGAGAGAGAGAGAGAGAGAGAGAGAGAGAGAGAGAGAGAGAGAGAGAGAGAGAGAAAGAGATAGGAGGAAACTATATAACCAGAAAAGGTGCAAATGCGGATCGGACTTTCATCGTCAACTTAGAAACTTTAAGGCCCAAATAGATGGGAGCGCGAGAGTGATGATAGATGGTTGAATGCGATGATGGACGTGCGGGTGTAATGATGAATGCGAGGATGTGATGATGGATGGGATAGAAGACTCTCTGTGTCGGCGCCAATCTGCTTTGGCAATACATGTCTCCCAGCTCCATTCCCACTCTCCTTCCCTTCCCCCTCTTCCTCCGAAACAGATATCTCCCTCTCTAATTCCATCTTTTTCCTTCTCTCCCTTAACGTTCTTTTCCTTTATTACTGTCTCTTTCCCCCTCTCTTTCCTTCTCTCTCTCCCTCCCTCCCTCTCTCTGTCTCTCTCTAAAATACAAACGCACGCACATACACCCACACCCACACACAGACACACACACACACATACTTGTATATATATACATATATATATATATATATATATATATATATATATATACATATATATATATATATATATATATATATATATATATATACAAACACACACAATTTCTCTCATTCTTACTTCTTACTTCGCATGTGTGTGATTTCCCCACAGCTTCACCTCTGAAACAGTAGACCACATTTAACTCTATTTCTTGCCTCTAAGTCGGATCCCCCGAGTTTTTGATAAGTCGGACTCAAAGCCCTCGAATTTTCCCTAAGTCGGACTCTCCGGGAGGGAGCTTCAAGACTCCCTTGGGGTCACCGCACGAGGACCTCATCCCCACACCCTCCAGGAACCTTCATCTCTCTCACAGCACACAAGGTCTTCCTCAGGCCGATGACATAGCCTGTCTGTAGTCAGAACGAATCATAAAAGTTGGCTTTCACAGTGAACTAGTTTATTGATAATTATGTTTATTGTCTAAGAGAGAGAGCGTGGTTTTCCTAGGATGAATGAAATCACCTGACATGGCCTGTCTGTAGTCAGAATGAGTCATAAAAATTGGCTTTCACAGAGAACTAGTTCATCGAAAATTATGTTTATTATCTAAGAGAGAGAGCGTGGTTTTCCTAGGATGAATTGAATCACCTGGAGGTAGACATGGTAAACGCACAGAAATCTAGAAGGACCTCCCACGGGACTTATAAAGTAATCGCCTCTTTCATTGTAAGTTCGATTATACCGAATCAAATCGTCAGGCTCTAGCCGGAGCGAAAATCTAGAAAACATCTCATCTAAGAGCCTATGTATAGAGGGTATAGAGCGTTATCTAGATAGGTCAACGAGTATTTAGAGAGCTTCTATGTATCTAAATAACTTTCCCAGTTCATTCATTCCAACGTGGTTATAGAGAACACAACTTCGCCTCCAGTCACACACGGATCGCCTCTTTTATCATGATGCATTTTCCTCTTCATATATTTGTTCCGAGTTTAACTCTTTATGATACAAACCACTATATGAAAGTTATAATCGTGCTACGAAGGTTTGCATACACCAGAAATGATAGAAGGAAAGTGCGCCCTCCAGTTGAAATAAATTGTCAGGACACAATCATTACAGTGTATCTCCCCGATGCAATATTCATTTAAATAATATACGATCTTCCTCGGGCAATAGATAATAATGCAAATACTTTTTAAATAAATAAAAATAAAGAAAACGAAAATAATTATAATGTCTTCTATGTCATATCAAATCATATGTATCCTCCGGTTTGTGGCTAAGACCTCGATTGTTTAAAATTGTCTTTTGAAAAAAAAAAAATAAAGAAAAAAAAAAAAATAGAAATTACCGTCTGGCAAAAGGTTAAATATGTTCCCGCAATTAACACTGTCCCTAATCACGGGAAAATATTTTAAATGTTGAAATTAATTTGACATATTATAATTAACCAAATGCATCTCGGGATATCCTTCATATATTTACTATATGAAATGCGTTCACGCTGTGATTCAGATTTTCAAATATTTCATATAACTGGGGATTGTCAGCATGATAAGGTATTCGGAAGATTTGAGCACAATCTACGCATTCAGATCAGTTTCGGATATCTATATATGTTTCTATGATGAAATATGCTTCAAATTATTTAAACAAGTATGATATTTTCAAATCCCTCCCCTTCCTTTAAACGAGTTTCCTGCACTCAATTCTATAGCATCTATTTCATTTTAATTTCTTATGAATGCTCCATCATATTTACAGTTTCTAAACTTTCCTAAGTTCCATCCCCTCTCTCTCTTTTTCTGTATATATATATATATATATATATATATATATATATATATATATATATACATATATATGTATGTGTATATATATGTATATATATATATATATATATGTGTGTGTGTATGTATGTATAATATGTATCATGTATATTTTTCTTAGGTTTTAGCAGTCCTTCCGCTGATGGATAATTGTTTCCTGATCCACATCTACCAGTATATTAATGCATCTCTTTACTTTTCACTATATCTATTATTGTTTCTGTCTACTTATACTATAAATCCATCGCCTTTTTCGTCTACCAATCTAATCATTATGGTATAATGTCCAATTATGCAACTTTATCTATTTCTTTATCTGCCGGTGAATTAGTCTGTCGCTCTCTCCTCCGTCTCACTTTTCTTTCCTCTTTTCCTTTGCTCCTATTCCCTTTCCTCTAACTGTTCACCCCCTCTGGCTCGTTCAAATTCTAATCAACCCCGCATTTATTGTTCATCAACACTTTTCCTTCTCTCAGTCTTCCATGTGCTGAATGACTCTTTCCCCATTTTTGCCTTTTCAGCGAGCGACAGATGAATTAACACATAATACCAGAAGGATTAAGGATTTCTTTTCTTCAGCCGATGGAAGTGAAACAATAACCGAGCTTGATATTGGTGGTGGGTTCGACGGGTTTAGTGCCGGAGATGGCGAAGTCGCCGGGCATGGCGAAGTCGCCGGGGATAGCGAAGTCGCCGGGAGCCGCGGAGACGCGGAGCCGCGCCGTGGGATGTTCCCGGAGAGAACATTTCCCGGCCACTGTCTCCTGCTACTCTCACCGCTGATACTATCACCATTATAACAATATATTTTGGACCCTCACTACAACGACCATCGTCACATATCTTTCCATCCATGACGGCATATGCAAGACTACCATTTAAACAATACATCACCAACAACCATATATATATATATATATATATATATATATATATATATATATATATATATATATATATATATATATATATATATATATATATATATATATATATACCAACGCTCTATTCATCAACACCATCACAATACATATTTTACATCATTACAGTCCACTATAGGTATTGATTGTATGAATTTCATTGTCAATGTTTAGTAACTGTAATGAGATGATGTAAGCTCAGTCATGCATCATTGTTTTATAGATGGAGGCAAATTTCTATAAAATAAATCACCTTTAACTCCTCCTATATTTACTTTCTACTAACTTACTTTAATCTATTCTCTCTCACTCCACTTTTTCGGCACAATATTGTACCCGAGGATGGAAACGCTGGTAATCACCCTCATCACTGCTTTTATTTCTATTGCCGTTCTAACTACACACTCAGCTCTTCTACGTTATCTCTTACATATAAAACCCCCATGGCATTGTCACACACCACCATCGCCACCACCACCATCACCTCCTCCACCATTAACACCAACACCACCACAACTGCAGCCACAACCTTCACCCCCACCATCACTACCACCACTACTACCACTACCACCATCTACGTCCCGCGTGCAATTGTCGGATGAGAGAGGAAGGGCAGTGAAGCCCGGATGTTGGGATGTTTGTCATTGGCCACATTGTGCTCTGCTAATGCTTTAGCTTGCTCGAATCTAATTGGCGACCTCGCCCAGGATCTCGTCCCTTCCATCAGGAGAGAAGACCCGCGGACTTCCGGTGTGTCGCGAAGACTCATGAAAAGAAAACGATGATGACGAAGACCACGGCGAAGGTGACGATGATGACGTGGATGCTGGAGACATTGTCGATACTAAATAAGAAAATAAGATAACGATGACGACGACGACGATGACGATGACGATGACGATGACGACGACGATGACGACGCTGACGACGGCTACGCAGCGACAGACAAGTACAGCAGGAACGACGAAGACGAAGACGACGAAAATAGACTGATGATCCTCTCTTTAGAAAATCTAGATTGGGTCCAACCAGATGTCAGTTGAACTCCTCATTCCGCATACAAAGGCGGGGATTCCTTATACAAAGAAGGGACCGGGGTCCGACTAGATAGCAATATTCCTTATTCTTATTACATACAAAGGATGGAATTGACTCGCCTCTGTCGATCGAGGGCAAACAAAGAACAGATTTTATGTAAGGAATTGTTCACAAACATGGAATTATTTTCAATTACGGGTTAAATGAGGTTTGCGATGTACCGAAATACTAGCCCCTCCCCTCCTACTTCGCGTTAAGCGTCACTTTGTGGGGAATGGGGAAACAACGGGATATTTTGAAAAAAATGAAATAAAATAAAATAAAACCTTCGTCTTGGAGGATTTTGACTTTAGACGCTTCGCTTTAGAGGGGCGTCATTTCGTCATGCCTTGATGCTGACGTCATGCTTGAATAATGACGTCACTCCGATACGGACCAGAGAGGGGGAGACGTTTGGCTGACTGAACGAGATCTGCTGACTAAGAATCTGGCTGACCGAAAGGGTTTAGATGACTAAACAAATGTGGCTGACATAAGGAAACTCGGTTTGTTAAAGACTTCAGACGATTAAGAGTTACTGACCAAGAGAACGGCAGACCAAGAGTTTACGCTAACAATAAGAATCCGGTCGACTGAGAGCTCAACTGACCGAAGGAACACGGCTGACCAAAAAAGAGCTCGTGTGTCCGAAGTAGTTCGACTGATTAAGAGTCTTGCTGACTACGAAAACTCTGCTGACTGTCTCTTTCAAGCCAGCAAGTTGATTTATTGATATTCTTCTCCTTGTCACTAGTTTATATCATTCAAGACCAGAAGATCTTCATCCGGAAAGGAATTCGGTTGAGCATATAAACTGATGACAAGTTCGACGACAACAATAACAACAACAACAACAACAACAACAACAAGAGAGGGATACTGTGTGTGGGGGGGGGGGGAATCGGCGCGATACCCAGCAGGTGCGGAAAATGTAATTAAGGCGAAACAAAGACGATGGCCGACTCGTCGCCAGGTGGAAATGCATCATTAAGGCGAAATGATTAAGTTGAAACGAGAGAACAGGAATAATGAGGACAACAGATAAATACATCGAATGAACGAAAGATGGACGGGAAGAGGGAGGGAGTGAGGGAGTAGAAAGGAAAAGGAGACGAAAGGCGAGGACGAGCAGGAGGAGGTAAAGGAGGAGGAGGAGAGGAGGAAGAGGATGGTAGGGTGTTGGTTTGAGGCTGACAAGGCTTCTGTAGCTACATAATGAGATGCTCTCGATGTTCCCGAAGAGTCTGTTGAGAATTAGTCTTGGTTTTGATTGAGATCCCAGACTTGTCCTCCGCAGTTATTTTCTTCTGGTCCTTCTTAGCCTTTCCAGTCCGGTATTAGGTTACAGATTCCGATCTTAAGGAGTTTAAGTTAATCTTGATCAGCGATTTCAATCTAGTTACAGCTTCTGACACTTGATCTGGCACACACAATCTAATCCAGTTCAAGATGAGCCTCAGATTGACAATGATGTTAACTAAAATTGTCTTGATTCTCTCTTGGTGATTGCCAGAATAAAGTGTGTAAAGGGTGTCAGGGCACCCAGTGGGGTTAAGGTGTCCTCATCCATGATACGGTGCTGAGTTCGAGTCGACTGAAGAAGTCACCGCGAAGAACAGCAACATGGCCTCAACATCTCCGTAATGAAGATCCTTCTTCAGGATACCAAACTCAATTGACTGTTTTCTTCGTAACTTTGATGTCATACCCGCTGAGACCGATGGCTAACGGAACATAATAACAACCCAAAGAGGACCTCTTTCCGCTTCTAAAGGAAGTTTAAAAAGAAGAAGAAGAAGAAGGAAAAGAAGGGGAAGACGACGACGAAGACGAAGACAAAGACAAAGACGACGACTCCGAAGTAGATTCTGGTCTTCAAGAATCACACATTACTTCTTCATCCCGTTGTCATTCTCGAGAAGAGTCCTGTACCTCCCGTGAAGACGCTTCTACTCTGTAAGGTATTCCTTCGATGCTCTGGAGGTGTTCTGGCGTTATGGCGGCTCGGTACACGCCCTTGGGGATTTTTTGTTACAAAAAAACACTCCCTGCGTGCCGGTTGGCGCCGGAGACGATGCAGCGCTGTGTATCATGATTACTTTACCTTTTTCAGCGCATTTTATACCTGTTGTAACGGTTTTTTATTTCTTTTGAAAAAAAAAAATCTCCCTGGAGGGTGATCTGGAAGATTCGAAACACTTGTGATTCGATAGTATGAGCTAAAAATAACTTGAATCTTTCGATCAGAGGCTTCGCTTTACTATATCTATATTGTTCTACTCAGAATAAATCTCAGAATTGTCCTTTATATAAATGAAAGCCACCTGACGGCAAACGCAAAAATATAGATACATGAGGATGACCCTCGACATCTATAGATACATCGACATTGACTGCAACTCTTAGTCGTTGAAAAATTTCTCTCATCCGAGGTCGAACAGCGGTACAGAATTGCGTAGATTGTCTTGAGCGACCCTACTCTTCCTTTACTTTGTTGTTCCCTATTCAAGGTCGAAGAAGCCATACACCACATTTCTCATCTTTAGTATCCTTGTGGTTTCGAATAAATATATAAATAAATAAACAAATAAATCCATAAATCAATAAGTATGTGGATAAACGAATAGATATGTAGATAAATAAATGAATAAAGATGAAAAAGGATACTTAAGATGATAACCGACCAAATATCTACACCTAACCACTATTTACTACCGCACACATTTTCTTTTAATCTTTAGTGTTTTTATCATTAACATAGAAAAAATCTTATATTCGAGGTTAGGTATTGGTAGCCAACTATGACCTCTACTTACCCAATTGAATTGCTGCCCGCGTGGCAGAGACCAAGTAAGACCATAAGTACGGACCGCGACACGTTGCTGTGCTATTCCGCAACAACACTGGTTCTTCAGTCAGAATGGGAAAACACTCAATACACCTCACCCATGCGCTAGGTTGTTTTATTTACTTAATGAATAGTTGGCAGGTTCACGGGGGAAGCAGTTAACTAGAGACTAAAGGACAGAGACTAAGTAAGGCCACAAGTACGGACCGCGACACGTTGCTGTGCTATTCCGCAACAACAGTGGTTCTTGAGTCAGAATGGAAAAACACTCAATATACCTCACCCATCCAATGGATTACTATGCATACCAAAAGCTAGCCTGTGCTAGGTGGTTTTATTTACTTAATGAATAATTGGAAGGTTCAAGGGAAGCAGTTAACTAGAACCACCTTGAAATGGCTAGAGTCCAGGGACAAATGAGCGAGCGGCGTTTCTGTATACTCTTGAGCCTGGAATTCAGGATACGCCCAAGTACCGTCACATGGACCTCTCCTTTCTCTCTCATTCTCACTCTCTCTTTCTCTCTCTCTCTCTCTCTCTCTCTCTCACTCTCACTCTCTCTTTCTCTCTCTCTCTCTCTCTCCCTCTCTCTCTCTCTCTCTCTCCAATTACAACGCAATGAGACACCAGTTGTGATTACTGGTCATGGAACTGAACATTTTAGTTTCGTGCCAGTAATCTATAAGTTATGTTTGTTGCCCGAGTTTGATGTTTGATATAGTGATAAGACTGGGAAGATAGAAAAGAAAAACGGTGCTGGGAAAAAATTATATCAGGAAAAAATACATAGCCCCTTCTAACGGAACCTAGAGCCCACAAGCTCTGCGAGGCAAATTGTCCCCTCACACACACACGCAAACACAGACACACATACACACACACACACACACACACACACACACACACACACACACACACACACACACACACACACACACACACACACAATTTTTCCAAACAACGTAAAAGTCTCAGCCCTCTGGGTGTGTGTGTGTGTGTGTGTGTGTGTGTGTGTGTGTGTGTGTGTGTGTGTGTGTGTGTGTGTGTGTGTGTGTGTGGTTTTGTGTGTGTGTGTGGTTGTGTGTGTGTGTGTGTGTGTGTGTGTGTGTGTGTGTGTGTGTGTGTGTGTGTGTGTGTGTGTGTGTGTGTGCGTTACGAGTCCTGGTCTGTTG
>NC_134789.1:9122962-9125462 GCF_046742065.1 Oratosquilla oratoria | reverse complement strand
TCCACCTTCATCTTCACCCCCTAAGACGAAACCAAGTAAGTTCCATATGCCTGTCTCCTGTGGTCTAATATAATTTTCTTATCTTTCCTTTTCCCTATGCTTATTTACTTCCAATTATTTTCTTTATTTTCTTATCATTATCATTACTATTTGTTTTATTCCTAAGACTATATTCTTCCTTTGATTACTGCACTGTCTACCTCTTCTCACACTATATTTTTCTTTCACAATTTCATATTTTCTTTGTTCTTCCTTTCTTGTGTAACACGCGAAGAGGATTAATAAAGAATAGACATCGAAGCGGCGAAACCAAGTCAAAGACGAACTCCGATATATTTGGCTCCTGAGGCGAACACCTCGAGTGGATGGAGGAGGCAAAGGTGATGAACACGTCACTCTTAAAATAACATCTTCTTTTCGTCGCCAGGAGATTTTTATTAAGTTCACAGGAACCTCTTGAGTCTTCAAGAGATAAAGACTTTACTCCCGTTCTTCTTCTTCCGAGGAAGAAGAAGAAAGAAAAAAAGTCCCTACTTCGATAAGTATAGACCTGGAGGTATGTGAGCACTCACCCACCCCCCAATCCACCTCCACCCCTCCCACGCACTCATGTGAGCCGATCTAACAATTCTGTGTAGTCTTTGGTGGATGACTAACAATTGACTTAAGGTCCTCGTTAAAGGTGGTGGTAGGGTGTAGGGTGAGGGGACGTCTACTGTACTAAAATAAACACGCTCCCGTTTGGTTCTTTGTCCAGGTACTCGACTTACAATCCCCCTCCCCTCCGTCTAGTATCCCCTTCTCCTCCTCCCCCCCAACCCCTTCTAGAAATAACAAGGTCTATATTACTTCCCGGAGGTTTTAGAGAGGAGTGTATATTCGGCGGAATCTATCCGGTGGTAAAGATGTATTATCTGGGCCAGACACCCAATTCAGTGCGATAAGAACGGTGACCTGGAACGGACCGCGAAGCAGCGCCGATTGAGTGAACGTTAACTTACCCCGGCCACGGCCAAGTTGCACAAAAAGTTAAACGTTTGCAACTTAGGCGGGTCGGAGGTCGTTTCCACCCAAAAGCCTTTCGGTTCGGTTCCGCGACTTCCTTACACCCTCCACTCTCTTTTCATCTCTTTCACTCTCTTTTCATCTTCTGACCACTCCTACTACTCCTCTTCTCTCCTCCTCCTCCTCTTCCTCTCTCCTCCTCCTCCTTCTTTGTTCATCTCATGGCCCCGGGTTTTCTTGTCCGTGTCTTCCCAGAAACGACTTAATATCTTATAAGATTATTGTGAATTATACACGTGTAAGGGCCCCTTCAAACATTAGAAGTGCGCGCGTTCGCGTGTATGTGTATAAGCTTTATCGTAATATTGTTTTCACTTATATATATATATATATATATATATATATATATATACATATATATATACATATATATATATATACATACACACACACACGTGTGTGTGTGTCTGTGTGTGTGTGTGTGTCTGTGTGTATTCGCATGTGTGTGGATGTATGCGTGCGTGCGTGCTCGAGTGAGTGTGTATAATATAATACAATACAAACACTACATTTACAAAACACGCACATGCAAACACATACAAATGTATTTGCCAACTCTTTGAGTTCAGTTTTACCCTTCAGCGAATCACGGCAAACACTGGATGAATCAATGTATTTGTGTCAAAATTCAACGGAAACAAAAAATGTAGGTTACATTTTTTTCCCGCCAAAGAGTTGACCACTGGAACCTTTTTCAATACACACACGACACATTAAAACGCACAGGCCAGTTATCCTGGGACCCGGCATACATCACGCGGCCCCTTCAACAAACACAACAACAACTCGCTCGACAAATAAAACACGTCATGAATTTGCTGTCCCTGCCACGGGCTATGAAGAGAGGAAGAAAAGAGAGAGAAGAGAGAGAGAGAGAGAGAGAGAGAGGTGGGGGTCGAGAGAGAGAGAGGGAGCGGGAGAAGGGGAGAGAGGAAACGAGATTGGCGACAAAACGTCGACAGAACGTTGGAAACCAACGACCAAAGCATCGGCGAGGAACGCGTCCATGATGCAGGGACGGGCAGACAAGCGACTGTGGGTGGGGTCAGCCCTCCTCACTCTGTCTGTCTGTTTGTTCACGATTTCGTAAGCATAGCTAAGTACCTCTGCGTGTAGTCGTTTTCTCTATAACTCCAGTTCGCTGAAATGCTTCGTAATTTTTGCTCTGACCAAGAATGCAGATTTAAAAGGTTTTATTGATTTGTTCATTTTATTCTATTCTATTTATTTATTCATGCATTCATTTATCTGTTCATCTATCTTATTTTATTCTATTTTTCTTCAAATCGCAGACAAGGGTTTACTTTTAGACTAAAGGAGTTAAGTTCCTGGGTCGCTCTTGAAGACTTCTATCCTCTTCAAGAACGAAATACCACAAGACTCTGAGTTCGATCCAGAGACTGACAGCACACGTCACCAGACCACCTGGAAACAA
>NC_134789.1:9095057-9097557 GCF_046742065.1 Oratosquilla oratoria | reverse complement strand
ACGTGTATTATATATTCTGTTTAATCTGGATACTTGTTATATATCCTAGTTAGTTAAATTTCCCTATATCTAGTTAAAGTCCACCTTGTCTTGTTGAACTGTCCTCTATCTAGTTTAAGAGAGCCCTATCTAGTTTAGATACTTTCTACCTAGTTAAAGAAAACCCTAGTTGGTTTAGCTATTCTCTACCTAGTTCAAGCGTCATCTAACTAGTTAGGTGCGAATTAGGAAGCACAATCTCGCTCTAGCTAGGTATTTGATGCAGTTGACTCTAGTGAGTTCTATTTAATTAATAGATGTTGCTCATGAGTAATTGGTAAAATCACTTGACGGCAACTAGAAATAAGTAGTGAATTGCCACGAGGCGTGTATAAGGTGGTTTAGAATCCCGCAATCCGAGCGCACAGGGCAAAAATGACGGTTCCGGCCGCAGGTACGCGCCTTTTGGCATAGACTCCCTACCTTCTTCTTCTTCTTCGTCTTCTTCTAATATGATAGAAAAAGTACTCCATTGATTCAGTGATTTTATTGGAGTAGTACTCCAAGACCAACATCGCTATTTTTGAAAGACATCGAGATCTTATGGGTATATCGTAAAGGAAAGATATCTTTTTATTCGATTTTTGGAACTTCACTTGGTATTCTTCAGGGGAAATTCTGAAAATCTTCTTTGCTAACAAAGGATATACAACAGGGTCTCAAGAGAAAGAGAGAGAGAGAGAGAGAGAGAGAGAGAGAGAGAGAGAGAGAGAGAGAGAGAGAGAGAGAGTCTGACCCATATACAAACAAGACTTCAAGGATAAGGTAGGGAGATGGTGGAGGAGAAGTAGCCATCTCCTTTCGCAAACAAATACTCATTTGTCTCTTCCTACGTGGACAATCGTCACTGTCCGCAAGGGGCGTTAAAAAAGAAAGAAAATAAAAGAAAAAGTCTTCTAGGAAATCATGTCCATTGTCCATTATGATCCTGTATAGAACTCGGGGGACAAACCTCGGAGGTCGTGTGTCCTCCTCTCCCCCACGTCATAACTGAGGATGACACCACTTGAAGACGCGGAAGACCTCTTAGACATGTGTAAGGGCTATAGTCTCTGAGGTAGGCCTACTACGTAGGGGATGGAAAACCTACTCGAAGTAATGGAAGTCTCCACTTGCTACTGAATGTGTGTGTGTGTGTGTGTGTGTGTGTGTGTGTGTGTGTGTGTGTGTGTGTGTGTGTGTGTGTGTGTGTGTGTGTGTGTGTGTGTGTGTGTGTGTGTGTGTGTGTGTGTGTGTGTGTGTGTGTGTGTGTGTGTGTGTAGGATTTTCTTCTAATATTTCCAGCCAATTTCGTTCTGTTGTGGATAACCTACGAAACGTTACTGGACCTCAATATTTGTTTTCCAATCCTACCCTCAGGATTAAACTATTATTATAGACACCAATACATAAGCCATAATATATAAGATCTCTATAGATACAACATTCCTCGGTTTTGTCATCAATACAATACTTCTTAAAGAATATCATACATAGACAACTAACTACCTCACGACGAAAAATATATTTGAATATTTCTGGAATACCATAGGTTAGGTTTTTGTTTCCGCAACAGTATGCTATAAAAATAATAGGATTCTGATTATTCATCCTACGATAGACAAAATCGCATCGCTTTTCCCTGCCAGTAGAATCAAATCCTAAGGACAGTAGTATGCAATCCTATAAAACAAATAACACAAAAGGTTTTCATCCCAATACTTTACTCCATAGACATAGATGTGGTCTATATGCTGCATTTAATTATAGCTGTTCTGAAACACCTTAAACAGGTGACCAAATTTATCTATCAATATATATATATATATATATATATATATATATTATATATATATACACATATATATTTGTGTGTATATATTTATATATATATATATATGTATATATATATATATATCTGTATATATATACATATATATATATATATATACAAATATATATATATATATATATATGTATATATATATAATATATACATTACATATAATATATACTGTAGGTATATGTATTTATACATGTATACATAAATGATTACTAGCATACATATGTAATTGTAGTACATACATATATTCATACACGCATACATATATACACCATTGCTGTTGTGTCTAGCGACGCTGACTCTTACGCTGCCTAGTCGAGCTCGAAACCTGTGGGTTCGAAAATCTTCACAATACTGCAAACTGTTACTGTCCTCCTTGTGCAAATGGGTGTGTGTATATTGTATGCCCGGTATTACCCGTAGATCGTCACATACGAGCTTTGAGCTCTCACTCAGAAGGTAATATAGCTGTTGGTCACGAGCCCAGCACGAGACTGTAGACCATTTTGATTTAAATACAAACAGTACATAATACTGTCTATCCTAGTACTATGCTAATCGAGTCGAGTTGATTATCCTATCCAACATGGAGACTATCCCATCCCTTCTACCCGAGACTAACCACCCATCCCAACCAAT
>NC_134789.1:9075057-9090057 GCF_046742065.1 Oratosquilla oratoria | reverse complement strand
CACCCAAGAATACATAGGTTCTCAAGCTGTGGTCCATAGAACCGTCGTGGACCACGGGGACCGCCAACCGATGGATGCAAAATTATTAAATTTAGTGTTGGAGTAATTTCCAGGAGGTTAACAAAGAGTAATTCATAAATACGGGTACTCGTGACAATAGATTGAGAATCTTGTCTCTAGAGTACTGAGAGTCCAAAGTGACGACACAAACCGAAATCTAAAGTGATTTAGTGGATGCAAACGATTAGATTTAGTGTTGAACTAATTTCCAGGAGGTTAAAAAAAAGCAATTCATAAGTACGGGGTACACGTGACAATAGGTTGAGAATCTCGGCCCTAAAAGACCACTGAAAGTCCAAAGTGACACCACAGACCAAAATCTAAAGTGAGTTAGTGGATGCAAAACGGTAAGATTTAGTGTTGAAGTCGTTTCCATATGTTTAAACAATAGCAAATCATAAGTACAGGGTACACGCGAAAATAGGTTGAAAACCTGGGCCCTAAGGTGACGGCCGCAAACCGAAAGCTAAAGTTAGTCAGTGGATGCCTAGCGATTTTTTTCAGTGTTGAACTGATGACTGGAAGATTAAGAAATAAAACTGCACAAGTGTAGAGTGGATGAGAAGACAGGAAAAGAATTTTTAAATTAAGTCCACAGAAAGTGTATTATCCTATAAATGTGAGGTACTTTATGGATTTTATTGCAACTAAAAACGGACGAATTTGTGTAGCTCTTGTACCCTCCTCCCCACGTCCGTCTCCACTTCAGAGCCTATCCTTCGAAGGACCTCTCTCCTATCCTGACGGCGACGCCTCTGGTCGCAGAATATTACCGAGTTCTTTGCTTTTTTCATTGGCGGATTTCCCAATGCGGCCGACAATGGCGAGATCTGATAGGTCGTGTTTGCCTCGCTGGACAAATCAGGTCAATCCAGGCGAACGGGTTCCCTACCATTCAGTACAATAATTCAACCAAATGATAGAAAAAGAACTTCTCCGTCATCGTCCGATTAAAAAAGAGGAATATGATAAAAGGAAAAAAAAAGGTCGCTCAGCCGTGAAGACAAGGAAAAATTAATGTCGTAGACTTTGGACTTTGCAGTGGCATTGCAAATGCCGTGGCAAACCACGTGATAGCCAAAGACTGAACTAGACGTTATCATACAACTGTACGTGCGCGGGTGTGTGTGTATATATAAAAGTGTGTGTGTGTGTGTGTGTGTGTGTGTGTGTGTGTGTGTGTGTGTGTGTGTGTGTGTGTGTGTGTGTGTGTGTGTATGTGTGTGTGTGTGTTTCGTTATCATGAATTAATTCTGACTGCCGCTAGGCGATTTTATCCAGATAAAAAACAATATATAGAGAGTCAACCCACCTTACGAGAGAGAGAGAGAGAGAGAGAGAGAGAGAGAGAGAGAGAGAGAGAGAGAGAGAGAGAGAGAGAGAGAGAGAGAGAGCCTGGACTGTGATCACCCATCGCTATGCTTTTGCTTGGTTACATATTATATCCATTATCAGCCTCAACC
This sequence comes from Oratosquilla oratoria, assembly GCF_046742065.1. NCBI lineage: Eukaryota > Metazoa > Arthropoda > Malacostraca > Stomatopoda > Squillidae > Oratosquilla > Oratosquilla oratoria. Next base: position 9,088,534 of record NC_134789.1, on the reverse strand, counting down.
TTATCTTTAGACTCTTTGATCTGAAAAATATTCCACGGAATCATCGACGAGGGAAAGATCGTGTGTGGTCATAGAGGACGATGACGACGATTGAGGAAGCAGAAGAGAAGAAAGAAGCGAAGGAGGGAAGAGGAGGAAAAGGGAGGAAAGGGTGGATGAAAGGGGATAAGGAGGAGAAAGAGGAGGAGGAGGAGAGGGGAGGAAAGTGAGGATGAAAGGGGGAGCAGGAGGAGAAAGAGGAAAAGGAGAAGATGGGAGGAAAAGGAGGATGAAAAGCGAAAAAGGATGAGCAGGAATGGGAGGAAGAAAGGATGAGGAAAACAAATACAAGGAAGTGGATGATGGCAAGGAGGATGACCTGAAGAATAACGAGGAGGAGAAAGAAGTAGATAGAGAAAAGGTTCAAAAGGAAGAAGAGGAGTACGAGAAAGAGGGGGGGTAGAAAAGAGTAGAATGAGGAAGATGATGAGGAGGAGGAAGAGGAGGAGGAAGAGGAAGAGGACGAAAGGAATAGAAGAGAGCGGATGGGAAAAGGAGGACGAGGATGAATAGGAAGATGAGGAGGATGTGTAGAGAGAGAAACAGGAAGAGGAGGGAGTAGGAGGGAGGAGGAGGAGGAGGAGTAGGAGGAGCCACGGATAAAGGGGTGAGGAAGAAGAAACGACAAGATAAAAGAAAAATGGGGAGGAAAATAGAATTATCCATCTCTCTTTCTTCTTTTTTTTCTATAACATGAAGACTGATAAACAGCGTGGGGACTGCCGAGGCGAACCGCCTGAGCCACGAATGGGGGTGCTGACTGTTACTCTGCTACTGTCACCTGCTATTTGCTTCCTTCTACTGGTACCTTGTTACTAGTACCTTGCTACTGTCACCTGCTATTTGCTGCCTTCTACTGGTACCTTGTTACTGGTGCCTTGCTACTGTCACCTGCTTGCTTCCTTCTACTGGTACCCTGCTACTGGTACCTTGATACTGTCACCTGTTATTTGCTTCCTTCTACTGGTACCCTGCTACTGGTACCTTGCTACTGTCACTTGCTATTTGCTTCCTTCTACTAGTACCCTGCTACTAGTCCTCTCCTACTGACACTCGGCTTCTGTCATCACAGAAATGCCGCTCCACTGTAAAAACCTCTCTATTGATGTTTCAGTAATGACAGTTTTCTACTGGCACCTTGTACACAGACTTTGATACTGGCCCCTTCATACTGGTGCCTCCGTCTATTGCCATCACGCACAGTGATAGTATCATCCCGATACTGGCACTTCGACGATGATACTGACAACTGACATCCCGATACTGACGACGTAATCCTAATATTGGATAGAACTGTCATTAGTATCCTTGTTATTAATCCTTTCTGCTAGTAGAGCCATTTCACTACTAGCCCCGTTTCTTCTAGTTATACACCATTTTAAGAACTTAGCTTCATCTTACTAGTTACTAGCGCTTGGCCGCTAGTGCCCGCTTTGCTAGTTTACATTACCGATAGGTGACCAAATAAGTATATAAATATAAATTAAAGATATATATAAAGAAAGAAATTTTACTCAACCGGTTGGCCGTTACCGAAATACAACTGTCTACGGAAGAGACCAGTACCTTGGAATACGACTTCCAGGCTCTCAGTGGCCTCTCGAAGTCCTTCAGAACGACAGATCTTTGACCCGCTCTCAAACTCTTTACTCTGAGGGTCATCCAGTTACTGAAGAGAACTGTCTAGCATTGGGAAGGATACGTCTGTTAAGCACGTTCCGATATCGTTCATATAAATATATATATATATATACATATATATATATATATATATATATATATATATACATATATATATATATATATATATATATATATATATATATATACACGTATATACCTTCCACCGTTGCAAGTCATTGTAGGAAATGACGCTAAACATGGAAACCTGTTCCTACTAATACAATAATTTCTATTCATGTATTACTAGACACAACGAGTTCTTGATGTTTTGTGCATAAATTCTTATCGTTTTACGAACTGGATGTTTCCTTCAACATCATCAGCGGACGCCACCAACGTGTCACTAAGATCCACGCGTCCTTCTCCAACCATATCATCCTCATTATGTCTCCCTTCATTGAAATGCACAGAAGGTCAGTGTCCAAATTGGTACACCAAAAACCGCATTTAACTTGCATATGCACCCACCGACACACACGCACACACACACACACACACACACACACACACACACACACACACACACACACACACACACACACACACACACACACACACACACACACGCACACACACACACACTTACCTTCTCATACACACACATACACATACACATAGACACCTACAGTCGCAAACGTACACCGTCCCTCGACTTGTCATTACCACTGAAACTGAGAACTAAATTTCCGCTCAAAGCTTCTGTGATAGACTGTGGGGTCTTGTTTGATGGAGGAGGTTAGGGTTTGGGCCGGGGCTTTGGTGGTGGCGTTGGTGACTTCGGTAGTGGCTGTGGCTCAAGGTGGCAGGAAGGTCCTCCCCATCGATTTGTTGTTGCGAGCAGTGCATAACTTGATGGATGGTTGAGGGTGATGGGTGAAACGAGTAATGGGTAGAGGAGTAAATTAGTGTTGAGGCGGAGAGGGAAGAATGGAGTAGAGGGAGTTTTAGAGGGAGTTAGGGAGGGAGTTAGGGAGAAAAAGGATGAAGAAGAGAAGGAAAAGAAAGAAGGATGGAAAGGGGTAAGAAGGATGTGCAAGAATGGAGTGGATCTAGGGAGGGAGTTAGGGAGAAAAAGGATAAAAAAGAGGAGGGAAAGGAAGAAGGATGGACAGGGTGTAAGTAAGGATGTACAAGCAATCTTGGTTATAACACAGTGACTAGTATTATTACTGTATATATATTTTTTTAAACTGAGGTATATAGCAAAGACATCCTTCTTCTCATGGAGACTCGGGAAATGAACGAGACTAAATTAGACGCACAAAAGAAACCCTAGTTTAGGTAGTCTATATAGATAACTAGTACTATCGCAGTGACATCTAGAGTTTATTCAGAGTAAATATAGACGAAATTATTTATCTTTCGGGCAGTTTGGGCGTGAAAGGATCTCAGTAGATTAGATTAGCGATGTGACTTTGAAGAAGAGGTCCGGAAGTCTGCACATAAGGCTTTAGTAACAAATATTATAAACAAATAAATGCGATGAGAGGTGAATGGTGATTAGGACAAATCTTCGTTTCATTGACTGGTTCTGTTAACTCTGTTCTGAATAAATCCGTGAGGGTAATGTAGATTAAGTTGAAGGGGATTATCTTCACGCTTTGGCTGTGATAATCGATCAGTCTCTTACTTCGGTTATCGCCATATTTTTTTTTAATATAATTGAATTCTTTGTTCTCAGAAGATCGAAGTCTATATATCTTATTGTTTTGGGACGTTTATCTGCTTTAGCTGTATGTAACGCTAATTCAATGTATTTAGCTCAGGGATGTCCTTTATCAAAGTATCATGAAAACTAAGGCCAATTCAGTAGTGAATACAAAAGAAAAATTATTAAGGAAAGGCCTGAAATAAGGAAAGGAAACGATGACGAAAATACTAAAGAAAAAAACAATAGCTACGTTCGAGTAAAGAAAATGATTAAATGAAATAGAGAAAAAGGGGTTAAGGTAGTGTTTTGAACAAAGGGTGAGAAACCAAGGACAAGGGATGAAATAAGGGAAGATGAAGGCCTCAATTAATGAAGACGATAAAGGTCGCCCTGGATTAATGAGAAATGAAGGAAACAAAGGAACGCCATACGTAATAAAAAGGCTGAAAGGATGACGGGTAATAAAGGTAATACAAGGTTAAATGCAAGGTTATACAAGGTCATACAAGGTTATACAAGGTCAGAGGGCAAAAATGAGCGAATGAGACCGAAAAGAAAAACAAGGTTTTGATTAAAGCGATGGATATGATGAGTTTCTTCAGCACGGTTCAGAAAACAGTTGAACCCTTTATGATGATGTTGAACATGCGTAATTATGTTGAACCACACGCGGGGTTCAATTTGTATATGTGGTATTAAGTTGCAGATAAGCAAACCGCATGTTGAACCAATGAACCGCTGATGTTGAACCGCAAACGCTCGATTTTGTGTACCGAATCGAGCCGATAATGACAGAGTTAGAGAACCGTATGTAACACTGAATTACAAGCGTGGTCACAGCGAAGCGACTCAAGGCGCACGATCCTAAACTACTCCAGATGAAGATCATTGGGAAATCTATGTAAACAGTGAGAAATAAGGCTACGAATTGTACTTTATTATTAATATGTCTCCATCACTTCTACCCTTGGGTCACCGAAAATTGGTCATCAGCTAGTGTAGTACTCAGATGTGCAAGAAACTGGACTTTGGAGTGTGACTGTACATTTGTTTATGGCCGTCCACGCGAGGGTGTGAAAGCGCCAAGTTGAATATTAACATGACTCAAGACTTACGTATATTTTCTGTCTTCAGTCTGTGAACACGAGGCAGGGATGAGCCGTCATCCAGGAGGTGCCAAGATAAGAGGGAGGGTAGAGGGGAGTGTAGTATGTAGGGAATGGAATGGATGGGAGTGGTTTCTATGCCTTTGTTTTTTGGCTACCTCCCTTGTAAGGGGGAAAAAGCTTTTGGTCTATGTATGTACCGGGTATGTATGTATGGCTTCACGTGGCTTTATTCAGCAACCCCCAGCATTTCAGGATTAACTTAAACGGCGTTTCAGGGCAGAGGACAAATCCAAACCCAGGTAACTAACTGCGTAGTTATCCTTGAGCCGAGAGTAAGGTTGAGTCACGTTTAAACCACAATTACGATGTCTTAACTTTACGACGTATGTAAGAACGGGGGATAAGTGCAGCTCGTTAACTCTTTGATATTCTTTTGGGGTCTTCAAGAGGTATTTAACTATATGCATACACATATACAGTACATATACATACACATATACATATACACATACATATACATACGTATACACATATACATATACATATATACATATGTCGCTCCGGAGGTTCGAACCCTAGGGCGACTGTCGGAAATTATTTGATTAATATGCGCTGTTACTAGCGATTCACTTCAGGTTTATATATATATATATATATATGTATGTATGTATGTATGTATATATATATATGTATGTATGTATGTATGTATATATATATATATATATTAGGTTCACTAATATATATATCATACATACACAATAAACTTTGTGCCGCGTCCATCATACAAAACCCATTCCTCGCCCCTCCCATATCAGCACGTCGTGGATGACGGGTCATCCCCGTCTCCCTCCACACCAATCGGGTTAAAGGCTATGCAGCGAGACACAGTTGCTCCTCATGGATAAACGCGCATACACCTAAACGCCACTCACATATGCATACGAAAATGACATCGAAATATGCATAAATAAGGGTGTAAATAACGACACCGCATGATATGTCTATTGATATTTATATTTACACGCTGCTCGGCTTTCTGTGCGATTCAGGAGGTAAATGCACTATCACTTTACTCAGGAAATGGATGATGGAATTAGTAGGATCATATATATGATAAAGAATAATGGGTTCCTTCCTGAAGGAGAGGCAATATCCTGTCCACAGGGGAGGAAAGGTGTCGGGGTCATCCCGTGTCCTAACCGATTGAGAGCGGCTGATGCTGGTTACGTGATTTTACGAATAACTCCATCACGTTACCACAAATCAAATGATTTTTAATCACGTGGCGAGCGGAGGCCATAAGGCTGGGTACGTCAGGAGAAAAAAAGAGAAAGAAAAAGAGAGAGAGAGAAAAAAATAAAGGGTGTGAACAGGAGAAATTATTTTGTTTTTTTCTGTTTTTGGTTAGGCAATTGAGTTTCGTCTTTTATGAAGACGAGAAAATCATATTCTCGCAAGAAACTTTTATCCATGCATCAGTTTGGCTCCATCAACATTGTGTTTTTTTTTTTTATTTTTTTTTTATGCGGTCTTTGCTGACATCCCTAAACTGACAAAAAAGAAAAAATATTCTTTACAGAAACAAAAAACCTTAATACAACACAATAATCTTTTTATACACCATTCCTTGTTTGTATTGTTTTTACATGGCAATCAACTTGTAACTGAAGACCTTTTGATATTAATAAAACGTCTTAAGGAGAGAAGTGAGATGTCGGAATAGAACATTTATTTGGATGTATTTTTCTTCCTTTTAGTTTCTTAGAATACGAAAACTGTTTTATTTCATTCATTGACGAAGAATAAAGACAAAGACCAAGAAAAGTAAAGCCCAAGACAAATATCACATAGTTATGGGTTATGTACAGTTTCCGCCACTTATATATGTTACAGTCGATCATATCTTATAAAGCACTTTAGGTATCGCATAACATTAGGTCGTAGGTATATGAAGTAATTCAGTGTTTAGCTTTACTCTCCGAAATAATCTAATATAGATTAATTCGACTATTACAGCTTTGGAGAAGGCGCAAGCCACTGTAGTACTTAGAAGTGAAACCCCGTTCACATAAGTTAAAAGTTGGTGGACCTTTGGGCTTAAAAAAAAACAGAGCCCAGTCTCTCTCGTCCACCCATGAAAACTGATATGGCTTTAAATTGAATAAAGACTGTGACGTAGACAGGTGCGATGAATTGGCTCATTTTGCCTCATGCGAAAATGTGTAGCGACAATTTTTTTTTTTTTTTTCTAGGAGGGTAAGCAGTAATGTATCCTTCCACAAAGGAAGGGTTCGACACCTGCAATACCTGCCAAGGGGTGTCTTCACCGTTCCCAAGAAAGAGAGAGAGAGAAAAAAAAATCTGAATCGGATGGACTCTGGGTGAATAGGAAGTGAGGGAGACACAGAGTGTGAGCTAGGGGAAGGAATTGGCAGGAATTAAAAAAAAAAAATAAAAGAATGGTATACACACACACGCACACACACACACACACACACACACACACACACACACACACACACACACACACACACACACAAACATATACATACATACACACACACACGCACACACATACACACACGCGCGCACTTACACACACACACACACACACACACACACACACACACACACACACACACACACACACACACACACACACACACACACACACACACACACACACACACACACATAAGGAGAATGGCGAAAGATAAGGGATTGCATGGATATAAGCTATCCCTAAGGCATTTAGATTTTTTATACAAGTTCATGTGTGCACATTACTCACTCATCCTACTTGCATTTCTCTCATTTTGTATTCGTGGCGGTTTATCTTATTAGATAAATATATTCGCATGTCTATTTATATGTGTATGTATGTGTATATGTATATGCTCATTTATATGTATATGTACATGTATATGTATATGTATATTCATATGTATATGTATATGTATATATGTATATGTATATGTATATATATATATGTATATGTACATGTACATGTATATGTATGTGTATATGAATATGTACATGTATATGTATATGTACATGTATGTTTATATGAATGTTTATTAGTATGCGCATGTGAGTATGTATATGTATTTGCATGCATATCTAAATTTGCAAAGATTCAAATATGTTCATATAGCTGTCCAACTAATAATGCCTTTATCTATGTTGTCTATGTCTATAATGTACAAATATGTCTATGGAGACAAACTACCATATATATAGGTTTGTATATATTTATAAAGGTATACACAATAACTCCCAGAATCATCCACAAGTATACATACCGAAACGTTTGATTTGACGGACGAATCCATTGACAAAGTGTCGAGAGAGATATAGTGAATATAAATGCATGACTGTTTACCTATGCATGTACGTGAATGTACCCTCGTCCCAACATATGTAGAGACACGTAGACATGGTAGGAAGTGAGGATATAGGAATGTAAGCACAGGTACAAAATGACAGATTATCTCCATTTGGCCACAGAATTGGACGAGTTGGGTCAGAGGACACGGGCGGAAGAGAGGATATAGGAATGTAAGCACGAGATGTCAGATTATGACTATTTGCTATGATGGTCGAGCAGAGACCATCCCTCCTCCTCTCTCTCTCTCTCTCTCTCTCTTTCACTTCCAATTTCCATTTCAGAATTTCTCCGGTACACCCCTGGCTCTGTTGCTTCATGCACGCGGCGCCCAACCGCTAACATCCGGGACGTTGAGGGGTGCCAGGCTGACTGACCCTATGGCACTAGGCTCAATTGCATCACTCGCTGGTGGTTGTGGTTGTGGTTGTGGTTATGGACGTGGCGGTGTGCTGAAGGTTGTGTAGTCAACCGAGGGTCCGTTGAGCGCCTGACTGTGAGTACGCATTCCGTAGGTTTAGGATTTATATATACATACATATATATTTGTGTGTGTGTATATATTCTTTTTCTTTTATCGTTAACATGTTTTTCTGGGTCGAAGGGTTTCTCGCTCTTACGGGACGTCGCGTGCGTAGATGGGACATGTTCCGGTACGATTTCGACAGATTAATAGTTTTCAATAACCATGACAGAATGTCAACAACAGGATGGGTGCGCAATATGTCAACAACAGAATGACCACAGCTCCGATGGGATGTCGCAGTACTTTAGTGCCGAACAGGACAGCGTGGTCCTTTTCTTCCTTTCTCCCTTATGGAGGAAAGAGGGAGAGAGAGAGGGAGGAAGAGAGAGAGAAGGGAGGAAGGGACACAGGGAGAGACGGAAGGAAAAGGAGAGATAGTAAGAGACACAAAGAGATCTTTCTCTTCCTTTCCTTTCTCCCTTTTTTTAAGAATGAGGGAAGAGAAAGAAAAAAAAAGTAACAGTAAGGTCAAACTGAACCCTTCTCTTCCTTTCCCCTTTTTGGAGAGGGAAGGAAAGGGGGACAAGGGAGAAGAGGGAAAGGGACAGTAAGGGTCACTAATAAATCTTTATCTTGCTTTCCCTATCCACTCTTATGGAAAGGGACTGCGGGAGAGTAAGGGGAGAGAAGGGGAGACGGGCAGTTAAGAATACGAACAAATCTTTGTCTTCCTTTCTCTTTTCCCCTTTATGGAAAGGGAAGGATCCCGGGAGAGGAGTGACAGTTCGGAAACTGTCCGACAAGGAAGACCTTTGTAGTAATCCTCGAACTCCTACTTTGGGAGGAAGGATAGTCGGTTGTGGACCTCTTGGTTGCTGGGTTCTCTGTAGGAGAGGTAGGAGGAAGAAGAAGAAGAAAGTTGTGAAATGAGAAGGAAGGAGTTAAAATGAAAAGGAAAGAGTAGAGAGGAGAGGAGATTATTTTAGGTCCTGGTTCATTTCAGGGTGAAAGATGAGGGAAAGAAGAAGAGGTACAAGAGTAGAAGGATGAAAGGGTAGAGCAAATTAGAGAGGAAAAAGAGAATGGGGAAATTTAGGATAGAGCTCCACGTTCATTGTGTGGAAAAAGGAACAGAAGGAAAAGTAGAAGGGGAAGAGAGATAGAGGAGACGGGGAGCGGACATTTTCGGACTCGGCACCGGGTCATTTGTCCAACTCGCTGGGGGAGAAAAGGGAAACTAACTCCACGTGTGATGAAGACTTTCCGGGATTTTTGCTCCCTCTCCTTTCCCCATTTTTCTAAATCACAGAGCGGCTAAGCTCCTTTTCAATCACAATGAAGGTTAACGTTTCGAGAAAAAATGGGAGATGTGAACAAGAAAAAACTGGACTGGCATTAACTAGCGCAGGCTGGCACACTTGGAAAAAAGTCCAACTTGAAATGTGATTGCCTACGTTTGGAAAAGCCGATTATGATTATGAAGAGCTTGTGTGTGTGTGTGTGTGTGTGTGTGTGTGTGTGTGTGTGTGTGTGTGTGTGTGTGTGTGTGTGTGCGTATGTGTGTGTGTGTGTAAGCGTGTGTGTGTGTATGTGTGTGAGCGTCTATATTCGCCTTGGTCTTGGATCACGCGCTGGGCTCCGTTTCTTCATTTCTAACTAACTAAAATACGATCGTTCTTGTGTCTTTTCGTCTAACAGATAACAAGACTACACTCGAAATTGTCGAGGTAATTCTTTACTCAATTGTACTTCAATTAGCACAAACATTGATGATACTTTATCCTATCTATGCGCTGGTGGTGTAATCGGAAGCGTGCAGGACTTGAATTTGCTTAACTGTGGGTTCGAGTCCCACTCTCTCCCCTAACACTCCAAAGGCACAGGGGAAAGGTGACGGCTTCGGTAGCAGCTAAGTGCCTCCTGGTGTAGACTCCTCTCCTTCTTCTTCTTTTTCTTCTTTATATTGCACTGCTCGGAAGATCTCTTGACCAATGCCTTAGAAATATTTGTTTGATCTTCTCATTTCTCAACCCCTTCAGATACAGATTTTATTTTTCCTCAGCTGAATAAAATCACCTAGCGACAGTGGAATGTTCATATTCTGTTTTATTTCACTTTGTTGATTCGTAGAGGGAAAGTAATACCTTGGGTTGATATTAACCTTTTACTAAGAACATTATTTTAATTTTTTCTAACAACAAACTTTCGGCAAGGTAGGATGAATGCAATACTTCATGATATCGATCTACTATTAATCACTTCTAGTCATGTTGAAGCTATTGTTTATCTATAGCTATATTTATATGACTGATTTCGTTTGTTATCCACTGCTTGATAATAATAGACTTCCTTAAACGCTTCTAATTAGAGGTACCACACACTTATTAATTCTAAGAGAACTTTCAGGACAACGACCAATTACAAGGCATATTAGATTCCAAAGACTTTGATGGTCTGAACAAGAATAAGTGATGATAGCGTGGTCAAGCAAGTTGATTAAGATGTGTAAGATTGTAGAAGATCTATTGGGAGACGCCGTTTGAAATGGAGCGACAAAGTGAAGAATGTGTCGCCGCTGTGTGAGTGGCAAACGCGGAGAGATGGTGGCAAGCGGCGCCTTCTGAGGTGAAGCAGAGATGTACCTCATGGACATGGAGCTTCAAGAATGAGAGTAAGTTTTGAAATGTTTTTCGCACAACATCGATAGTTTTATGTAATAGCTCTTTACGTTGCCAAGGTACACATCTTTTAAGAACCAGTGTGGCTGATTCTGGACATTTAGGTATTCTGTTCTGGTTGATGATAGACGTATGTACGTCATCGACGTCATTAGCCTTTTGTATTTGTAATTTAATTCTGGCTTTTGCCAGGCTATTCTATCCATTGCTCTTGGATTCGCTTCGGTAGACAAGACACTGCCAATCTCGAGGAACCCAAACTTTCCTTACCTGATGGCACTTTTCTCTTAGATCTAGTTATTCATTTCTCCTCTCTGCATTAGAGGCACAATCAAGGCCGCGGTGTCTCCTATCTTTCTTACTACAGGTTCGAATCCCATATTTCTTTCCTATTCTCAGCAATGACTCTTACCTACCCTCCTTAGGACACCAGCCGCGGCTACGCGTCTCTTGGCGTATGACCTTTACCTTCTTGTGAAGGTCTTTTGACAGAAAGGGATGAATTCTAGAATCTAGTATTGGCTCTAGGTGTCGTCACACCAACATACACTTCACGTATCAAAATCATAATGGTTATGATGATCCACATCAATATAAAATGCATTACTAATTTTCCCAGCGTAATTTGTCGGTGAGACTTATAGTTTATGTCATACATATCATTTTAAGATCACCATATCGGCGCAAGATTAACCACAATATAGAAGCTCTGGTAAACTACTGTCACCACCAACAACAAAAACAACGTCACCTAACTTGTTGTTTAAAGACTTACTGACACTTTTCTTAATCACTTGTGTAAATGTCCACGCTTATCAAGCGATACGCTTTATCAACAAAATGTCTTCAGAATCTTTATAGTTATCAGCGTATCATCGGTATCACTGTGTGAACATTCTCCTTAACTAACAAAAGTTTGTGATCGCAGTCATTATAACCTTGTAACAATAACCTTAACAATAATATCACATTGCTGTGTTCATAAGTGTGAATAGTTTATAATTACCACAATTATTTGGAACTCGGTTAAATATCTTAAAACCAAATTGGGGAGTAACAATCCCGTCGTATCAGGACAATTTCCCCCGGAGGACAATTTCTCCCAATGTCAATTGCCCCCCAGGACAATTTCCCCCTAGAACGATTACCCCCCTTTGTCAATTACCCCGCACCCCCCAATATATATATATATATATATATATATATATATATATATATATATAGTATCATACCTGATATCTATCATAATAAAACGAATCCACAACGAATCGATCTAATTTGAATCAAATTGCCCGCCGAACACAAGACCGGGACAATGATATCGATATAATATCCGATTTCCTTTTGGTTCTTCTTTGTTTACTGTCGGAATTTTGAACACTTTATTCTGTTTAAGGCCCATTTACTTTCTTGAGCCTCTAGAAAGCTCTGGACGTGGTGAAAATAAATATGAAATAAATTTCGGGAAAAACATATCAATTAAATCCTTACTCACACAAACAATACTTATCACCATACATATACATATACTAAAGGTTTTTTCCCCCTTACAAGGGGGGTAGCCAAGAGATATTTCTTTCTTGCCAGCGTCAGACGATTTTATTTAGTATAAAGAGACGTCAAGGCCGTAGAAGATTAAGTAAATAGATTCTCTAATAAATGAATACAACAAAAGCGAAAGATTAGATAGTTTTTATATATTATGGATTAGTTTCATTTATCCGCAATGTTATATTTTGGTTGATGGTCTACGTCCAGATAATTTTAACTATTTATCCTTTCATCTTATTTGTTACTATAGTTTATTATATAATGAATGTATATAATGATTTCTTATAGTTTGTCATATTCTTTATTATTATACTTAAATTTCATTATAGTTTTCATGATTATTGTAATAATCATATTTTGATTTTTGAGAAATTAGCTACTTAGTATGCTTTGAAATTGCTACAAGATCTTATTGTCACTTTGCAATAGATGTTGATATTAAAATTATTTTAATATTTGATATCTAGTGTCTTACAATCTGCTTTGGTTCCTCAATATCAATCTAAGATTCACTGAAAATAATTAAAATACTCTCAATAAATAACACTTAGAATACTAAAAATATTTCTAATAGCGATTTACTGCATTGGGGATTCTTTGGTAATAGTGGATATTTGTAGTTCATTGTATTCTTTTGTATTCTTTGAAATACAGCTGATGTATTCGTTATTTAGTTTTGGGAGACTTAGTGAGGGAATATGAATGTCAATTCTTTATATTTATTTTCACCATAAATGTCTTTAGTTCCAAAATCACTAATATTATCTTGATAATTACAATAATATTAATTACAATAATAATAGTAATGATAATAATAATAGTAAAATTAATGATAATAGTAATGAAAATAATAGTATTTAATAATAATAATAATAATAATAATGATAATAATAATAATAATAATAATTAATAATA
>NC_134789.1:9052557-9055057 GCF_046742065.1 Oratosquilla oratoria | reverse complement strand
TTAATATGTTGATAGAGAAAACATTCGAAAACATCAAACTTGTGAACGCATCTGATTTCGAGTCAATTTACGCTCTACTAGCATTGAACATGACATAGTAAAACGCCAAATGCGTTTTGTGAATGGCTGCCGGCGGGCCCGAATAGTTATGTGGTGGCAGTGTCAAAGAGGTTATTAAACTAACACGCTTGTCCACCTCTTCCTCTTCCTCCCTCTCTCTCTCTTCCTGTCTCTCTCTTTATCTCTCTCTCTGTCTATCTATCCATCTTTCTATCCCTCTCTTTATGTTTGCGTGTGTATGTCCATTATCTTTAATGTATGCATGTATATATGCATGTATACACACACACACACACACACACACACACACACACACACACACACACACACACACACACACACATATATATATATATATATATATATATGTATATATATGTATGTATGTATCCTTATATACATATATATATATAGGTATATATATATGTATGTATGTATGCATATATATATATATATATATACATATATATATATACATGTGTTTGTATGTACATATCAACAGTATGCTTGTCTGTGTGCATTTATGTATATATGTGTGTATATATGTACGTGCGTATGTATGTATGTATTTATGTACGCATGTATGTATGAATGAAATTTATGTGTATACGTATATATGTAATGTATTGTATGAAATGCATGTATGCATCCTACTGTTACGGAGTGTATTTCACCATCACTTCTATCCTTATGGGACATCTTGTGCAGCTGTCTTTCGTGTATGTATGTAAGCATGTACGTTTATGTGTATGCATGTATACATGCAAATATGTATGTATGTATAGTGTACGTGTGTTTAAATGCTCCTTTTTCTTCTTCGATGTCGCTCTCGTTATAGAATAACTTATCATCCTCGCCCTCTTTTCTACTTTCTCCCAGTCATCTGTCTGTATATCTATTTATCTATCTCTGTAGAAACTCCAGCCTACGTGTGTTTTTTTTTTTGGGGGGGGAAGAATGTTGATCGACTATCTTCTATGTAACTACATATTTGCTTATCCAACTTCCTTTCTATATAATATGTAAACATGTATTCTCTTCAATACATGAGCTGTGTCTATATGTCATGTATTTACCTGTCCGTTCGTTGATGTTTAAATAAATACATCCATAGAGTAGTTTAGTCTTTAGTTAAGGTTTTTATCTTATTTTTCACTAAGTCCTTTAGTCACTCAATATGTTAGTTTCTCTTCACAAGCGAAGAACTTGGGTCACTGATGCAAGTCGAAGTAGGTTAGCGGCAGCAAACTTGTGACTCAAACAAGATTAAGTTCTTCGCTACAGTGCGGTACTCTATAGATGTTGTTTTCGGTTAAAGAGAACCGGAAACTAATCTGAAAAGGTCACGATCGATTGAGGACTTTTCAAATCAGAGGTGTCTTTGACCACAAGAAAATGCATAAAGAAATCGCCGCAACTAAGGGAATCATCCGTAAATTATGTTAATGGTTTAAAAAGGTTAACGGAAGCGGGCTTAACCCGGTTAGCATGAAACCTGTAACTTACAAGGTTAACACTCGTCAAGGGAGTTGAGTTAGGAACTCCTTTTCTTTAAAAAAAAAAAAAAAAAAAAAATATCCGCTCTTCCTCCCCGACCTATTTAAGAACTCTGCAACTTAGGAAATGGAGGAAATGGCCCCTTACACACCCCGCGCCACCCCCGCTCTCCCGCCCCACCCCTCGACCCGCTCCCGTACCTCCGGCCGGAGGAGAGGCAAAGGAGACGATGAAGAGCGTTGCGAAAATGTACACAAGTGACCAGTGATTTCGACAAAGACTCCTTGACCTGGGCCACTTCCGGGAAAGGATGTGTTCTGCACCCTATCAAAACACAGGCCCGAGAGGAGGATCAGCAACAATGGCCGGCTTGAGAGCGAGCTCCCAGACCCCAACAGTAACTTCGTCGGTACTCGCCTCGGCAGCGGCAACCGGCGGGTAGGTACTGGTATCCCGTGGCACCCTCGGCATCTGTTTGTAAGTATTCTGCGGGTATGTGTCTTCTTACTATATTGATGTAGAATCTGTTAGAAATCTTGTATATGTACATTTATATGTATATGCATTTGCATATGTATACGCACATATATATATATATATATATATATATATATATGTATATGTGTTTATATATGTATATGTACATGTATATGTATATATATATGTTTATATGTATATGTATATGCATATGTATATGCATGCGTATTTGTATATGCATATATTCACATATATGTATAGTATATGTACGTGTACATATATATGTTTATGTATGTACGAGTATATCTATATTTGGATCCACTGTATGTTAATACACATGTTTTGGTCATGACGAGTTTCTTCCTCCTCTTGCGAAGACAGTTTTCACGAAATAAAGGGCAACTCCTTGCTACCTGATACAGCAAACTGCGCCATTTGTCTTACTTCTCATTACCCCATCCTTGGG
>NC_134789.1:9035057-9047557 GCF_046742065.1 Oratosquilla oratoria | reverse complement strand
AGTGAACCTATAGTTGTCCTGTGAAAGATGTTAAACATTATACTGGAAAAGCAGGTTGACGAGCAATTGAGTAGATATAGATAGTTGATCCCGTATATAATGAAAGGTGTTTCTTGATGTGTATCAATTGCGGTGAATGTCAAAGCGGTCACATCATGTTTGGTGTTACATAGACGAAGGGGCATTTCACAATTTAAATTGAAATACGTAAAGCATTAGCCAATGGCTTTTGACTTAGAGCCGGGAGATGTACAGATATACGATGGTAGATAGATGATAGTCAATGATTCGCTGTATTGAACGGAATCTGTGTGTAAAGGCCGCATTACTAGAACCTCACCGGCTAACCTAATGTGTAGGATGACTTCTGTTTGTTATATGTGGACGGGAATATCCCTGTATGTCGTGTATCTGTAAATAGGGAGTTTGTCTACAGGTGCTATTTATGAAATGCCTTCGCTTGAATACCAAACAGAGGTAAGGTAATTACGTAACCATAAATCAATTTCACGTAGATTTTTCTCGCAGTTGCTTACTGTATGATAATAGGTGAATAACCAATTGGTAATTGCTTAACAACGTACATGTTAGGGAAATAACAGTATATCACTTAAGGTAAGACAAACATAATCGACCATCGGACAGTAACAGATGAAGGGGAACGGATCCGTCTCGTCTCACAACGCATGCGCTACAGGTAGACTGGAAGGGGTCTAGTATAGGATAATTATTACGCAACAATGCATAGAGCCGAGGCTTAAATTTCCATAACAATATCCCCCAAGTAGCTCCTGCTATTGAAGGACAGTGTGCACACCCGCGACTCGTCACTGTCTAACAATAGGGGAGCGGAGTGGCGTGTCCCTGCAACACTAAAATGTATAGGGTTGCGGCGAGCCACTGTATAATATTATACAGGTTTGCCACGAGAGAGCGCGGAAGCTCGGATGTCGCTGTGCGGTGAGGTCCGGGCTCGTATTCATCAAGGGATAGGTGCGCGGGAGACTTATTTCGTAATACCCGAGTGAGTTATTGTTGTAGACGCGGATATAGAGCCAGAAGACGGACAAGGGAGCGTCTAACGTCGTGCGAGGAGATGCAGATTACCGTCTGACGCGAGCGGCGCTACTCACTGAATGAGCCCCCGTGTCTCATACGCGGAACAAGATTGCGTGGATAAATGGTCACACACTGAACAAGAACGAGGGATTTGAGCGTCCATCTATTCCACTTGACAGATTAAGTTAGCAATTGAATCCTGTATAAATCCAAAGGGATAAATGGTTAAGCGCTATTGGAAAAAAAAGTACTGAAATAACAGTTGATGAGTTGTTGATGGGAGTACGAGGATTATCTGTCCTTTAATCTTCATATATTCGGATGAAGTTGAGACGTTTGACAAGACTGTATGGATGACCGGCTAAATATCTGATAAGGATGAGAGGATAGCGGGGAGAGGGGGGTTGGCTGGGTGTTGGCACGTGCTATGAAACAATTCAGATAAGCACTTATTCGACGTAGAACCCAAGCACTCGCTTGTAGAATTTCTGTCCGGGAAATTGGATAAGCACGGCGCGTCATTATACATAAGCTTAGGTGAGAGCGGTAAAGAGAACAGAACATGGCCACAATAGATACAAAAAGGGACGGAAGATCAAGCACATCTACAACACAGAAGGGATGATGTAACGGATTTAGCGAGACTAGAAAAGTAGCTGATAACATACAAAGAGGAGGGTAGCTGTACTAAGAGCAGAGATCTTTTTTTTTTTTTTTTTTAACAAAGGCAAAGGGGATATTTAGTCCTACATAGAGGAGGTAATCATTAGAAGTACGACGGTAAGCCGTGGTAAGAAGCGGTAAATCTCGCAGTAGCGGTATCAACAACTGAAGGGCGTCCATAGATCCACAGGAGGGAATGCGGCGGGAGGATGCCTACAGGAAAGCGGTAATTCGCACGGTAAAGCGGTAAGCGCTGAAATGGGAAATAACAGAGCCGACGGAAAACGGCGGCGGTAAGTGGCAAGGGCAAGACGATGAAAGCTCCAAAGAGGTGAAAAGGGGTAAGGGATGCTAGAGGTAAACAGTTTGTGTATTCAACAATCAGCACTAAGAAGGCTTACCGATTTACCACGGTGCAGATGATGGCAAATGGCGTGAAGGGAGTAGTAATCAGAAAGTCTAGCGGTAACAGGAGGGGTGGTAAATGGAGCAAAGGGTTAATAAATCCTATCCGAACAATGGAGGTCGTGCTAAGGCGGCAAATCTTAACGCCCAGCGATGAGCGGTAAAGGCGAGCGGGAAATTAGGAGGAACGTAGGAAATTCGACGAGATAAATATGAAGAATAGGATTAGTAAGAGGTATTCTCAGCACAAACACATGCACATTTGTAATGTTGATTATGAATACCGTACTCCACTGGTGGGAATTATACTTGTAAGCGTTAAAGGGCGGTAAGGAGCGGAAAGGGGCGCAGTCCCTCCGTCCAAGAAAGCGGCAAGGAGTCTCAGAACGGCGGTAAGATAGGCAAATTGGTGGTAAATGCAAGAAGACGGCGAAAGGTAAAGGAGAAGGGCTTCAGATACTACATGGGATGATATAATTCCTACTTGGAATAAGCAAAGCCTTACATACGACCGGTTTTGTCTTATGGGAAATAAACGACATCCTCTAGCCACTATATAACACTCTAGACTGGTACACTAGACTATCTAGAAGAGCTTTAGGCTCTACATGAAAGATGCTTGAGATATGAATTTGAAGCAAGAGGGATACAAACTAAGCAAGGGTAGGAGTGAGGCAGGAATACCATATATGGGCATAAGTCTACAGAAGAGTGTCTGTATTCTACATTCCTGCGTGACCCCAATAAAGTCTCGTTCTAGTGAAACACTACGCCGCAGGAGAACGGAAATACCCCCAACAAAACAGCGGCGAAATTCTACGAGGGAGTGATGATGTTCTACGGTGATATGTTACATTTTGTTAAGGATGCTGGGATTTAAGCAGTACTACGCAACACCTGCCGTATATCAAGGGTCACCTTGTGACAAAACCCTAATGGTCTAATCCTGCAGGATATTGGGAAAATCCTACTGTGCCGGGGGACATGAGAACCGGTGGGACGTAATGGGTTGGGGGCAAAGCACTGCCACGATTTATACTTTCCCTAAAACCGAATATATTTTTCAAAATTAACCTTTCCTCGTGATTATTGCATTGCTGGGGAGCAGACACTACATACACCTCTCGGTCTTTGCAACCGAGCCACCACACAATAATTGCATCCAAAAGGAACCGGATCATACCACGATATAACAGGTGGACATGTAATAGAATAGGACATTTTCGGGTAGTCTTTAAATCAGAAGGGATATTTTGGGGCACCCCAAAATTCGGAACAGAGATTTTGGGGCCAAAAGGCGCAACACTCAACTAGATATGAACCACAACGCAAGTTAATTGACATGTGTTAAGTCAGTGTTATGTTTAGAGTAATAATGCACTGTAGTCTATTCTGTGACCTCGTACACGCACGCGCATATATGTATTAGGTATGTAAGTATATATATATATATATATATATATATATATATATATATATATATATATATATATATATGTCTATACACACACACACATATATCTATACATATATATATATTTATATATATATATTTCTATACGCACACACACACACACACACACACACACACACACACACACACATATATATATATATATATATATATGTGTGTGTGTGTGTGTGTGTGTGTGTGTGTGCGCGCGTATGTATATATGTATGTGTGTTTTGTGTGTGTGTGTGTGAAGGGAAAGAGACTAAATATTCCTGAGAAGAATTGAAGCTAAACAGCCTTATGTACTCAATTTGTGCTACTATGGTAAACTTAATGTATCAATGTCGCGCGCGTCTATGCGTGTGGACGAACACGCACTCAGTGCGTATAGCTGCGTGTTGGGGAACTTGTGATGAACTTAGTGATCGGCTCGTAGGGCAAGTGGCGGTGAGGTATATAGAGAGGAAAAAAAGTTTAGCGTATTGCCCGCGTGTACGCACCGTTTGCGTATATGTATGCATAACGTGTGCGTACGTATCCGATTCCATAGAGAATGGGAGTTAGCTGGAAATTAGACAGTCAGCGGCCGAGGCGGCATCACCCCGTCCCACATTCCGTCTCTAGCGCCCCTTCCCCCTCCTGTCTATCCCATGCCGTCTCTCTCTCTCTCTCTCTCTCTCTCTCTCTCGGCGCGCGAGAGAGCTTCCACCTCCCCCTTCCCAGCGTGCGAGCGAGCGAGCGAAAGGAAAATCCGCCACTGATTCAACCAACACTACTGTTGCTTATTGGACTCTTGTAACTGCGGTCACCACGTGCGTTTCAAATCCCGATAGGACAGGTGAAGAGGCTGTCAGGCGAACGGGAGGAGCGGGGTTAGCCAAGGGCCGTTTGGTGCTGACGAGGAAATGGAAGCAAGAACGTCGCTGGAAGACAAATCGCGCTTTTGGTCTTTGCCACTTGGCGCGGTCCGTCACCCCAAACTTGCCTAAGCCGATCCGTAGCGTGTGTGTGCACGTGTATGCATTTGTGTGCGTTATGTGTGTTTGTGCGCGCGCGTGAGCGTGTGTGTGTGTGTGTATGCATATGTGTGTGTGTGTGTGTGTGTGTGTGTGTATGTGTTTGTATGCTGTGTGTGTTTATATACTTTGTTATGGTTCGGTTGGATACCTTGCATAGTTTGGTTTCACTAGTTTCCCCCCCCGATAGAAGAGTTATCTTTGATAAACGGGTGTGTTGCGACTTGGATGGAGAGTTTGTAGGCTAGTCACTGCCCTTTGCTTAAGAGAAAACTTCTCATATCTCGGTTATCTTGTCTTGCCTTCACGTCACAGAGGTACAGTTCAATGATGACATCAACTGTGTTGTTATTATTAGTAATCACTGTTGTCACCACCAGTCAACAGAAAGACCAGTGCTGACCGTAACACCAGCAGATTCACCGCCACCAACAGCAAAAACAAGAACAAGAACAACAACAACAAACAGCAGCAGCAAGAACAGCAGGTGCACAGACCCCTGGGATCTCCTGATGTTGTTTTTGTTGTTGTTGTTGTTGTTATTGCTAGGGTTGTTGTTATTGCGGATATTAATGCTGTCGTTATTAAACAAGAGCCAGCTGTAACTGCTGACATCACTGATTACCTGGGGCCTCTGATGGAGGCTGAGGTCATACTCATATGAAATTTAAATACCTCAAGGTGGACCTTGAAGTAGAGAATAAGAAGTAGAAAAAAAATAGATGAATAAAATTATACCGCTCTTTTATGTCCTTGTTTTTGGCTTAAACTTCTTAGAAACTAAATGACTTTAAAACTACTTTAGAGGATTTTGGTTGACGCCAGGATTTGGTTGGGATACAAACATGCACACTCTGCACACTACCTGAAGTTCGTTTACTAGCTTATCCGTCACCTTCGAGCAAGGAATCGATTCTGGTGCCCAGTTCATATGTTGCGAGTTGAAGGAATTGAAAGAGTTGAAGGAGGACATGGCGTTGAATGAATTGAAGTATTGTTGCCCCATCGTTGTCGCCATGGTTGGAGGTGGTAGGCTCGTTGGGAGATATGTTGGAGGCTGGTAGGCTATGTCTTCCTCTCTAGCGATCATAAGTTCGTCGCACTATGCCAGACAACGGGTGAAAAATATTTTTTTCTTTGATTTGCTTAGCTTTGGCTTTTGTTTTGGCTTTGAGGGTGGAGTCCAGTACGGGGGTGGGTGGGGGGAAGGGGTGTGTGTGATTTTATACAAAACGTAGGAAAATTTTCAGTGTTCTTTCCTGTCCTATCTTTTACCCCCTCTCTCTCTCTCTTTCTCTTTCTCCTTCTCTCTTTCTCGCGGTTACACTAGTTTCCTTAAGCCCCCTTTTTTTTTCTTACTCTTCCCCCGAACTGGTACCGAGTTCAGGGGCTTGTTTTTTCCTTTGTACGCTCTCACTGCAGTTGTTCCTCGCGGATGACAGATTTCTTTCAAGACGGGGGTCTAAGAATTACATGGTCTTTCCACGTACGCAAAACGACACTACGATATATTTCCACGCACTCGACAGTTCCCCGAATGATTAAGAAAAACAATAACGATAACAACAACGCTCTTCAGACGGTTTCCAGACGGCAGTCGACGACGACGACGGCGACGACGACGGCGACGACGACGACGACGACGACGACGAGCTCCTCCACCGGCGGGGGCCGCGGAACGACCTACTCTCCACCGGACAGTTTCTCTCGGTGGTAGGGAGAGCCCGAAGTTCTCCGTGCGGTTCTCGCGAGCGGGTGTAGACGCGCACACGGGTCCGCTTGCCTTGCAAGACTTAAGACGGGCAGCGTTCGCGTTAAGGCAGGCCGGGACTGACGGCCGTGCGCGTTTCGTCACTGGCTGGCTGGATACGTCGCCCGGCGCAGCGCCGTGGTGGGCAAGTCAGGGCTGCTACTGGCAACTGGGGACTTAGTCTCCAGCAGACAGGCAAGGAGGTGTTGTTTCCCCCTCCTCCTCCACACCTGGTACCCGAGCGTGAGGCCTCTGGTTCTGTGGTGCTAGTGCTCACTGGCTCCTACTGCTGCTGCTAGCCTATCACGACCAACAGGAGGCTCGAGCCACGTAAACACAGCACTACTACTGTAAACAAACTACTGTCTATAGGAGCCCACCATAGATCGCTTCCAAGGTGGCCAACAGCTGTTTTTTGTCGCGACTGCCTTGCCGTCCGACAGAAAAGTGGAGGAGCGACCAGGAAAGAATTGCACGTCTTTACGGCGATGGGTCCCAGCGCCGAGTGGGGGGGGGGACCAAAAACCAGGGTAAAAAGGCTCTCTTCAAGCTACTAATAAGACGCGAGTCTTCTAAGCATGTGCAGCACAGGGGGGTTCTTGAGCCCAGCCTCGTAATTAGGGAAGAGAAAAAAGACGGCTGATTGGTTGTGAGAGCCGAGGGGCGGGGTAGGGCAGTGCTACCGCGGTTCCGGCCCGACCCCCACAAGCCCCCTCCCCCCGCACACCCTCCACCAGACCCCCCTACGCGCACGCGCACACTGCACGCGCCCCCCGCCCCAATCGCGAGGAGGGGAGAAAGGCCACGCTGGCTGGGCCGGGAGGGGAGGAGTAGGGTGGTGGGGAGGGGGAGGGGAAGAGGGTCGGGGTGGGTGGGTGGAAGGGAACACCACCACCACCACCAACCACCACCACCACCACCACCACCACTACCACCATCACCACCACCTCGACTCTTCCTTCTCCTACTCTTCCTCCTCCTCCTCCTCCTCGTCCTCTTCCTTCACCTCGCTCGCTCCACCGCCACCGCCCCCGCCGATTTCGCGTCCCTACGTAACCTTAGCAGGTCTTAAGACCGAGAGGAAAAGACAGCCCAAGCCATTTCTATGCAGATGCATTTCTCAGTCTAGCCTTGATTAGCATACGGAAAACTCGACAAGATGGTTACACGTTATTTGACTTGTGCCCAAACTTTGTATAGTCTCTAACTGTGAACAAGACAAAATAAATTCGCTAAGAACTATGCAAGTCGACAAAATCCTGGACCAGAAGCAGTGGAGAGTAGAGAGAGAAAGAGAGAGAAAGAGAGAGAGTTGGAGACAGAGGGTGAGCGAGAGAGGAAGAGACAGACAGGCAGACAGGAGTCAGACGGACAGGAAGAAGAGTGGCAGACTTGGCTGAGTGGTTGGCTTGTTGGCTTGGCTTGGCTTGTCTTGTCTTAGTCCTCCCCGCGCCAGTGCAGAACCTTAGGGCACGCGGTAAGTTTTTCAGTTTTACGTCAGTTCCAACTTAATCCTGGGCTTCTTTCACACATCTGAGACCTAGTCATGCCGGGCAACGCTAGAACAATGCCAGATAAGAATAACGAAAAAAAAGAGAGAAAAAAAGATAAAAAAAAAAAAAACTAATTCTGCACAAAAGAATACAATATCAAAGAAGCTGCCCGTGTTTTACAGAACTCACGTGGTTTCTGTCGCACAAAAACACGTCTTTGTAAATGTTGATATCCTACCCAGGACCAAATAATTTAACACATATTACACATACATTATTCACACACATACACATGCACACACACACAAATATATATATATATATATATATATATATATATATATATATATATATATATATGTATATGTATATATATATATATATATATACATATATATATATATATATATAAATATGTGTGTGTGTGTGTGTGTGTATATGTAATGTTTATGTATATACAGATATACATATGTATAGAAATATATATACACATATACATGCTAAGATACATACTGTGAAACAAGTTCGCCACTTAAACACCTGCAACTATCTCCAAAATCCATCCCTCTTACCTATCCCTCCCTAGCCTTTTCTTCTTCCCTCTCCCTCCTCCTCACCTCTCCCCCTGTCCCCTCCCCTCCACTCCCTATCGTGGCGTGGCAGTGTGGAACTGGTGGAACGGCGTGGTAGGCAGAATGGAACGGCGGTAAGCAGGTTAGTGAGGAGGCCGGCGGGTTGTAGTAGTAGAGCGACACCCGCCCGTAGATATGAGGGTGTTTCACACAAGACACCTTCGATCGTACGAAGCCGCCTCTCGCAGAACCCTAGCGTCTCCTCTCCCTTCGAGCTGGGCTTAGCACGTCTGCACATCCCTTTCTTCCCTCTTCCCCGTCGCCGCCTCCTTCGGCTGTGCACCACCCGGGCGACCGTCTTCGGCAGAAGGTGGGGGCGGGGACGACGACAACGGCCGCGACGAAGAGGAGGAGGCGCGAGAGGGTGAAGTCGTTGACGGCGACGAAGACGAAGAAGAAGGAAGTCTGCACCGACGATCATTCGCAGAAGCTTAGTTGGTGTACAGGAACACAAGGAGCAGCAACGGCACAAGTGGCGCAGGGATACTCCGATACCAAGACAGATTCTGCTTCGGTCCTCGGCCTTTCTTCGACCCTCTCCCTTCCCTTCTCCTCGCTTTTCGTTTCTCCCACAAGGATTTTACCTCCATCTCCCCCTTTTTATTCCTTAATCGCCAACACCGCCATTGTCGTCATCATTATCGCTAATGTCATCTTTGTCGTCATCATCGCCACCATTATCGTCATCATCATCATTATCACCATCATCATCATTACCACCACCATCACCACCACCACCATCACCACCACCACCACCACCACCATCATCATCATCATCATCGTCATCATCATCACCACCGCCATCATCATCATCATCATCATCATCATCATCATCACCACCACCGCCATCATCATCATCATCATCATCATCATCATCATCATCATCATCATCATCACCACCACCACCACCATCATCATATCATCATCATCATCATCACCAACAACAACAACAATACCACCACCACCATAACCACCACTACTACCACCACCCCTCCAGTCACCACCACCATCTTTATCATCATCACCATCTTTATAGTCTCTATACTCTCTTATTATCCTTCTCCCACTTCCTTCTCTCTTTTCTCACCCATTTCTTCTTACGCCTCTTTTCCCCTTTCTCATCCTCCTACTCCTTCTCTCTATTCTTCAGCCGCATTCTTCGTTCTTCTTGCTCTCCCCCCCTCAACCCCTTGTTTTCTTCCTTGGCTCCCGATCTCAGACACCTTGGACTGTGTCTTCCAGAAGATCGCAAGAGAGCCAATCGAGGCGGTCCGGCCCAGACATAGACAATCCCTACTCAAACGTCTTTCACTTCATATTTCTTCTCTCTGCCTCTCCCTCTTCTCGCTCTCCTTCCTCTTCTCTTCGGTCTTGCTCCTCTACCCCCCCCCCACACCTTTTCATTTCTCCCCGTATTTCTCTCTTTCTTTCTTTATTTATTTCCTTTTCTCTCCCTTTCCCTCCCTCCAACTCTCTCTCTCTCTCTCTCTCTCTCCTTCCCTTCCTCTCTCTCTTTCTCTTTCTCTGTCTCTCTCTTGCTGTTTTTCTATGCCAAACCTCTAATTTTGTCTCTTATCTTGTTTCATCTTCATATTCTTTTCTTTTTCTTTTTCATCCACATCTTTATTTTCATTTTCTTTTTCTTCCTCTTCTTAATCACCACCATCGCAATCATTATCACTATAGCTTTCTTTTTTATTTTTTTCTTTTTCTTCTTTGCTTTTTCGTTTCTCTTTCTTCTTCTTCTTGTTTATCTCCCTCCTCTCTCTTTTCTTCTCTTCTTTTTCATCTTCTTCTTCTTCTTCTTCTTCTTCTTTTTCTCTTCTTCTTTTTCTTCTTATTCTTCTTCTGTTTCTTCTTCTTCTTCTTCTTCTTCTCCTTCGTCTTCTTCTTCTTCTTCTTCTTTGTCTTCTTCCTCTTCTTCTTCTTCTTCTTCTTCTTCTTCTTCTTCTTCTACTACTACTACTACTTCTTTCTCTTCATATTCCTCCTCCTCTCTCTTCTTCCGCTTTTCTTTTTAATTTGACTTTTCCTATTCTTCTATTTATTCTTTGATTTTTTTTCTTTCTTTTTTCTTTCATTCTTCTTTCTCTTCTTCTGCTACCCCTTTTTCATTTTTTCTTTCCCTTCTTCTTTTCCTCTTTTATTCTTCTTTCGCTTTACCTCTCTCTTCTTTTTATTTTCCTTTCTCCTTCCTCTTTTGCATTATAATCTTTCTCTTTTTCTTCCTCTTTTCAATCACATTTCGATTATTTTCGCTCTTTTTTTTTATTTTCCTACTTCTCTTTTTCCTACTCTTTTACACTTACAGAACCACTGTTTTCACTTTGAGAAACATCATTTTCAATACTCTTCTTTCAGTCGATTCTTGAATTCTGTTCTTCAGGCAAGTGTCTATCTCATACGCACTTCAGTTCTTCTCTCAGCATGAGTTGGCTAGACTGGTGACCTTGAGGCTATACTTGACTACAACTCTTTTATGAGATCTACGGACCCGAGGTTGTGATCCACAAGACGCGTCTAGTTGGCCAAGAACACGGTTGTGAACGATAGGGTTGTGTCTTCAAGAAAGAAAGAAGAAATCGAAGTGATGTTATAACCAATCAGGTGTTGTGAAGAGGGAACTGTCTTAGGTTGTTTACAAATCGACGAAGCGTTAGTTCAGTGCTTACGTGTTCATATCTGATTTAATGGCGCAATCGTTCAAATTAGAGAAACGATGTGGTCTAGATCAAGGAAAAGAAAATGAACATTGACGAAACAAAATATGAATTTACAGAGACAAGACAATGAAGTTGTGTTCAGTTGCCTGTGATAGGATCAAGCACACAATCAAATCCAGTACAGCTTAACATCATCTACGGTGCATAGAAAGGAAAAACAGAGATAAGAATATGACCATGGAAATGTATGATACATTGGATAAAACTCAAACAGATATTTATTTACGAAGGTGTGTGAATTCTAGGATTGTTGTTAAGATACGGTGTTAATCCTCTTCAAGGGCTCCTAAGACGTTTAAGATAACTGAAACCTAGACTTTCTTCAGGTATCGTAACATACTGTATATTTGGTGAGTTAAGACTTCAGTCATAAAGTATTAAGTGTAGAGCAATATGAAATACCATAAACAAGGAAAGAACAATAACAATGATACAAATAGCTTATATGAACATATCAAGTGAGAACCTGCTGCAACTCAATAAAGATTCTAGATGATTTAATACCATCTGAAAAGGGATACAATTTCATATCAAGACGAGAAAATTATCATAAAATTCTTTAAGAGATAATGAATACATATGTGTGTGTGAATATGTGTGTGTGTGTATTTTTTCTTGCAAAGAATCACAGAAAAATTTAGAGATAAAACTGTAGCTTGACGTCTATGAAAATCTAACTTAACGAATGAGTCATCTTCTGAGTTCAACATCTAGAAATACTTATATTACTGGAAAAAACATATAACTACCATTACCGACATGTTTCAGAGTACAAATAACCCAATCCTTATCCATTGTTGTTGATTTCATTATCGTGTTTTTTGTTATAAACGGAACAAAATCATTGCACGTTAGTAAACCTTAATGAAGAATCTAGTTTCCCCAAAATTTGCATTAAATTAGCTTAGAGGAAAAAAGAATATTACATCGCCTACCAGTACATCCCCTCAAGCAGATATATTTGTATCCACAACAGCGTGTAATTCAAGGCTTCTCGCTCATTTACAATATGATTTTCAACATATTAAGTCCGCAAAAGAAAAAATGAATATCAAACACACAAGAATATGTATGTATATACAAAGTGAATATATAAAACATACCAACTCATTAGAAAATGTACATATGCATATCACTGAAATAATGGGCAAAGAAAACAATGAAATATATTTATAGAAAAACACACAATATACATATATATGAATACATGAAAACATACACACACACACACACACACACACACACACACACACACACACACACACACACACACACACACACACACACACACAAACACACACACACA
>NC_134789.1:9017557-9030057 GCF_046742065.1 Oratosquilla oratoria | reverse complement strand
GATTCAATAGCAGGTGATAGCAGAGAAAGCAACACAACAGCAGAGTTTTTATCTATTGATCTAGCAGAACCTGTAGTCACAGCTGAAACCTGGTTAGTAGACTCTCCTTGGTTCTGTAACTGAAATTTCTAAGATTGCTCCCAGCAGGTAGATCAGCAGAGAGTTGGATATCAGCAGATAGAGCAAGAGTTCCCCAAGAATGCAACAGCAGATAGCAGGAGTGGTAGTATACAAGGAGGACGAGGATGAGGAAGAGAGGAAGTAATAGGGGGAGGAGGAGGAGGAGGAGGAGGAGGAGGAGGAGGAGGAGGAGGAGGAGGAGGAGGAGGAGGAGGAGGAGGGTCGCCGGACTGCCCCAGGGCGAAGGACACATCACGGACAACAGGACTTCTTCCGGCCATTACGTCGCTGGACGAAGAAGTCATCTGCATCTCATCAGCCATCAGAACGTTAACTTCGATAAACCGGTCACCATCCTTCTTCTTCTCTTCCTCCTTCTCCTCCTCCTCTTCCTCTTCCTGCTCCTCCTCTTCCTCCTTTTCCACCTCCTTCTCCTCATTCTCCTCTTCTTCCTTTTCCACCTCCTCCTCATCCTTCTTCTCCTCATTCTCCTTCTCTTTGTCCTTTCTTTCTGTATTTATTGACTTCGTGAATCGTATCCTAATCTTTTATTCATAGATGATGTCTTTACTCACCCATGCTCTCATCATCAACGGCAGAACTAGCTTCTATTCCCTCTTTTTTTTTAAGAATTTTCTAATAGCTTCTATTCCTTCTTTCTATTTTAAAGAATTTTCTAATAGTTTTTGCTCCTGTTCACTAGCCTCTTTTTTTCTTCAATTGTCTCGATTTGTTCGAAATCAAGTATTCTTTCACAGAAATCCCTTTCATCTGAGCAACACTTTCGCTAGTAGCCCATTCCTCTAATAGTCTTTTCCATTAGAAACTAGTTTCTATAATCCCATACGCATTCACTGGCCACTTCCTTCATCTACCGTCTCTAATTTGTTGTTAGCACCACCAATCATTTCTTGACCCATTAAAGATTGTTTTCGTTTTTCAAATCAAACTTTTTTCACTAAATTTCCTTAACTGCTGTTTCTTCTTATTCCTTCACTGATCACAGAGGCTACAAAATTTCATTCTTCAATAACCGATAATTTCAATAACCACTAGTTTACTTGTATCTATATTTTTCGTCACCACACGTCTTCATTGTAAATCTCCTATATTCTATGGCACTAGCCTTCACTAGTTTTCTAAATATCCATACTAGTTATTCTTTCTCATATTTGCAAAAAGCTCCACTAGTTACTCTTTTCCCTAGAGACTAATTTCACTGGGTCACTAATTTCATTTAGGTCTCTAGAATCTTCACTGCTAATTTAGTTAACTAAGTTATGTAAAGAACTACAAATAACTTCACCACTTGTGTAATCTTTTTATCATTCCTTCTTGTATATATCACTCAGAGACCACGTGCCAGTTACCTTCACTGCCAGTCTCTTTGGTTAGTAGTGGCTAAAACACAATACACTGGAAGCCACTAACCACTGGCATGACGCTCAAACCAGGAAAGCTATCCTTTCAGAAAGAGAAGGAAGAAGAAGAGGTAGAAGAGGAAAAAAGAAGAAGAATAAGAAGTAGTAGATGAAGAAGAAGAAGAAAAAGATGAAGAGATGAAAAAGGAGAAGTAGAAGAAGAAGAAGAAGAAGAAGAGGAATAAGTAGAAGAAAATAAAGAAAAAGGGTAGTAGAAAAAGAAGAAAAAATAAGTAGAAGAAAAAGAAGAAGGAAAAGAAAATGAAGAAGGAGAAAAGAAAATAATAATAGTAAGAAGAAGAAGACGAAGAAGAAGAAGAAGAAGAAGAAGAAGAAGAAGAAGAAGAAGAAGAAGAAGAAGAAGAAGAAGAAGAAGAAGGAGAAGAAGAAGGATAAGATGAAGGAGGAGGAGAAGAAGGAGAAGAAGAAGAAGAAGAAGAAGAAGAAGAAGAAGAAGAAGAAGAAGAAGAAGAAGAAGAAGAAGAAGAAAGAGGAGGAGGAGAAGAAGAAGAAGAAGGAGGAGGAGAAGAAGGAGAAGAAGAAGAAGAAGACAAAGAAGAGGAATAAGATGATGAAAGAGAAGAACAACAACAAGGAGGAGAAGAAGAAGAAGAAGAAGAAGAAGAAAGAGAAGGAGAACAAGAAGGAGGAGAAGAAGGACAAGGAGAAGAAGAAGGAGAAGGAGAAGAAGAAGAAGAAGAAGAAGAAGAAGAAGAAGAAGAAGAAGAAGAAGAAGAAGAAGAAGAAGAAGAAGAAGAAGAAGACCTGTTGTCGGGAAGACGAAAATGGTGATATGCAAATCAGATAACACCAATCAGATAATTAAGGCAATGTAATCACAAGTCGAAGAAGTGCATATGTTATATGATTTGTAAATGACGAGTCAAAGGGGAGTAGATATTAGTTTTTCGTATGCGGTTAGGGAGTTGAAACCTTATGAACATATATTTCGTGTGTGTGTGTATGTGTGTGTGTGTGTGTGTGTGTGTGTGTGTGTGTGTGCACGCGTGTGTATGTGTGGGTTTGTGTGTGTATCTGCCCGTGTGTATTTGTGTGTGTGTGTGTGTGTGTGTGTGTGTGTGTGTGTGTGTGTGTGTGTGTGTGTGTGTGTGTGTGTGTGTATGACTCATCCTCATGGCCTTGGTTTATATGCTGAACTCGTGATCGACAGTTATTACCCTCTCGGATAAGAGGTCAGAGCTCATATGTGGCCCGATCTATGGATATTACTGTGACCTAACACACATATGCAAACGCACACGCACACATATACACACACACACTCACACACACAAACACACAAACACATACCCAAGTTTTTGCCCTGGTCCGAACTCGAACTCGGATCGCTGAATTTGCGGTCGAAAACGGTACCACTGCACCTTATTTATGTTTGTCTGTGTACGTGTGTGTGTGTGTGTGTGTGTGTGTGTGTGTGTGTGTATGTATGTATGTGTGTGTGTATGTGTATGAGTATGTGTCTGTTAAAAATTGCATTTATTGATATACTTCGTATACTATATTCTACCTAATTCTATGATATTCTAATTGGGTGATAGGCAGTATACGTAATGAAGGGCCCAAGTCAACTTCTAGATTAGTTTATTCGTGCAAATACTAGACAATTTTATATCATCTAGATGCAGACCATGGTCTGGCGGGATAACGACCACTCTCTAGAATGACCTGTCAAACTTTCTAGCTTTAATTAGAAAAATGTGTTTATATCTTGATACTGTCTTCAAGTCAAGCAAGGTTTTGCTTGTATTTACTTTGTATCGTCATCCTTAACACATAATCTTATAGAACTCAAAATTTCTTAAAGAATAATTGTCACAAAATATTACAAAGCTAAGAAAAAGTCCCTGGGAAATTTCACCTTGCCGATCCTCACCACAAAATCTTACAAAATTCAAAATTTCTTGAATAGTTTTTTATTGGGTAGCTTCACGGTGGTCAATCCTCAGCACAACATAACGAGACTTAAAGTCTTAAAGCATGCTACATCACTGAATAACTTCACGGTGACCGATCTAACACAAAATCTTACAAAATAAAAAAATCCTTGGAATGATTTATCACTGGGTAAATTTGTGGTTTAAAAATAGACCAACGAACATCTTTAAGAAAATATCTTTAACTCCCTATAGTAAGGGACAAGGATGCCATCATCCTGTTTCCTTCTCTGTCGCAAAAAATAAATAGATAAATAAATAAATAAATAAATAAATAAATAAAAAGATAAATGGAATCGCGCAAAAGTCCAAGAACGCTCTTTTTCGTAATTTTCTTCCACGAAGTATATATAAAAAAAAAAAAAAAAAGTTTGACTCGGCCAACCCCCGTAAAAGGGAGATTAAACCTGTGTGTACATATGTATTAGCTTCAGATGCCTGTTATTACAGAAAATCAATAAAACAGAAAAACCCATTCTGAGTTTAAGCCGTTGTGTGACAGATAGGCCCCTTCGAGTCTTTCTTTCTTAATCCTGAGGTCCAATCCTTTGGACCCATTTCTCACCGTGTCGCCCCGGTAGGTGGCCTTCAGACAATTTCATTCAGCTGAGGAATGGATCCTGACCTGAGAAGGGCATCAGTCAGTCGGGACCTCTATAAGCTAACCTCTTATGTAAGATTATCAAATACATTACCAAGTCTCCGGGTGAAAGAAGTAGAAGAAAAAGAAGGAGAAGGAGGAAGAGAAGAAGAAGAGGAAGAGGAACAAGGAGAAGAATGAACTGAATGAGAAGATGAAGATGAAGAAAATAAACAATTAAATAGAATTAAAATAAAAGATAAGACCAAAAACACTAACTCTTTCTTTACTTCGAGCCTTCCTTAACACTCGTTCATGACCCTGAGATTTCTGACATGTCACGGAGCAGTTTCTTTTGTCCGCTATAGTAGTTTATTGTTACGAAGGAATTGCCTTGTTAGCTGACTCTGAGACCATTCATTTAACCTCGTCTTCTTTCATAAATAGGTGAACGAAACTGTATGGGAAGTCTTAAACTATAGACCTATTATCGCACTGTAGTCATCGCAGCGGTCGCGGCCAAAATAGGACACGCCCCCCTACTGCCTTGACCAATCACGGTCATTTTGGGATGACGTGTATTGGATGGCGGGGGTCTCCAATTGGATAGGAAGTAAACAAGGCGTGGCTTATTTCGCCTAAGTTAATGATGATGACTCTGCACATGATTAGTCTTTTACTATTACACTTTTTTGAGTATATTATGGCTGCCGCTTAGAGATTTTTTCAGTTTAGGACTATACCTCATCATTAAGGAGTAATCGAATGAAAAACAGGGAACACTGAAGAAGACCCGCAAAACAAAGGAGAAGGAGACTACGTTTAGAAGGTAAGTAACGGGAGGTTTTACAGATCAGGTAAGAAAAAGCAAAATAAACAAAGAAAAATAATTACACCTAGAAGGAAATAGACAAGGAAGGACAATCGGCTGAAGAAGGTAAGGTCACATACCAAACAGAAATGAAGACATACTCTCTCGGGCGAAGGAGGAACAAGGACCTCAAGATGGATAATCTTTATCTCAAGGATTGGGGGTGGGGGGAAGGGAACGGGGGGAGTGACATATTCAGGGTGAGGGATGGGGGGGGGAGAAGGGGGTCCAAGGTAAAGACGGAAGCTAAGGATTGGGGGTGGGGAGAGAGAGTCGGGGCGGGGGGGGGGTAGAAAGGGGGGAGGAAGTCCAAGGTGGAGATGTTTGAGAAAAGGAGAATGGGAAGGATGTAAATAAGAGAGAGAGAGAGAGAGAGAGAAACGGATGAAGAGAGAGAAAATGCGGGTGAGATAAGGATGAAGATAAAAGGAAAAATAGGGAGAATTCAAGCATTGGGGAATTGTTGTGTGGAGGTGAACACTCATCAGGGGACATCCAAAACTGAGCTATACAATATGAAGAAATCTTTATTTGTTGTTACATTGGGGACACTCCTGTGTCGAAAAATCACCTTTCCTAAAAGGGAGCTTCTGTATATGAACTACTCGAAAACAAAGGACACATTTGTACAATCCAGGATACAATATGGGTCATTTTCATAGTTTAAGCAATAGGTAATTTACACTTCGAGACAAGGTGAGGTGTTTGGCTCTTCTAAACAGCTTTCTTCTATTATTTTTTTCTCTAGTTCGTGTTGAGAGCAAAATCTTCAGGAAGAACAACAGGACATTAAAAAAATCTGTAATAAACTAAAATGAAATTAGAATTAAAACATGATGCAGTCAAAAAATAAAAACAGAGAATTATAGAATAAAATAAACCTTAAAATCAAAAGAAAAAAATAACTAAAAAGGCCTTTATCTTTGCTTTTATACTTGCACGTCCTATATATGATATTATACTCCAGTGTGTGTGCGTGTGTGTGTGTGTGTGTGTGTGTATGTGTGTGTGCGTGTGTGTGTGTGTGTGTGTGTGTGTATGTGTATGTATGTGTATGTATGTGTGTGTGTGTGTGTGTGTGTGTGTGTCTTATGTACCAAGTCATGTTATCTAACATAAATCATATCTTTGTGCGCGTTTAGATTGTTGATATTTTACAGGAGGCCAAAAAAATATCTAACAAAAATAATCCTAAAACAAAAAACTAAACATAAACATAACTTATACGAGAAAAAAACACAAGAAGAAAAAAAATGTACAAGAAGAATCTACGAGATTAAAAGTACTTTTAGTGCACATACTGGGTAGTACATCAGCACTACCTCTGGAAATGTACTCTGTATTACATCTTCCATGCCAGGAATGAAAACGAAAAAAAGAAGATAAAATCCAGTTCTAAACTACTTTTTGGAAGCCATGCTCAAGTGAATTTGTGACTGGAAGGCTAAAAGTCTTTCCTAAATAAAATTAAAAAAAAACTCCATGAGCCTTCGGGTGTATACGTGTATCTTCATATCCACGTAAGAAGAGCCATATGAAAATATATAGTGTGTATATAAAACACATGTAATTTTGTACATGCCCACGCGCATGGGGTAAGCTCATACGAGTATATTGTAGGTACTCAATGCATATACATGTACCATGTACGTACACATACACACGAATACACACACCCTCACACACAAATACATGCACACACTAAGCACGTGTACACACACACACATACACACACACACACGCACACACACACACTCACACAGACGCACACACGTGCACACACGCACACGCGCGCGCGCACTCTATCTCAATCTATCTATCCATCTCTCTGCCTGTCTGTTTGTCTCCCTCTTTCCATTTCTCTGTCTCTCTTTCTTTCTCTTTTCCTGCCTGCACACGTGTGTGTGTGTGTGTGTGTGTGTGTGTGTGTGTGTGTGTGTGTGTGTGTGTGTGTGTGTGTGTGTGTGTGCGTGTGTGTGTGTGTGTGTGCGTGTGTGTATGTGTGTGTGCGTGTGTGTGTGTGCGTGTATGTGTGTGTGTATGTGTGTGTGTGTGTGTGTGTGTGTGTGTGTGTGTGTCGTGCGTGTATGTGCGTGTGTGTGTGTATGTGAGTGTGTGTGTGTGTGTGTGTGTGTGTGTGTGTGTGTGTGTGTGTGTGTGTGTGTGTGTGTGTGTGTGGTTCCGTAGATCCTATTTACACGCGTTTGTCTTCGAGTATTGTCAAGATCAACAGCGCTTCTCCCTAAAAAGAAATCGAATATATACGTGGCAAGAGGAAATTCATTATATTTTCCCTTTTTTCATGTGTCTTTGTCAATTAAAATATACATAAACGATTGTTCCATGAATAATAACTTTCTTAGCAATAATGATATTACGCTAATATTTTTTTATTGTATTATATTCAATTGATAAGAGAACAGATGATGAAAGCAATGATAACGTGAAAGAAAATTGGTATATTAATCATAATTCAAGATAATGAGCTTCACAACGATAATGATGCTATTATTAACGAGGTGAATAATGAGAGAAATTTGATTGAAAATGATGATTTGAGATATAAAACATTTGAAGTTTTAAGCCCAGGAAGAGATAACTAAAGTTGCGAAGATAGTAATAGAAAGATTACAATAGTTGGAATATCAAAGCGATAAGGATATCAATAATGATATTGATAACGTTATCTATAAAGATTACACAGAGATAACGAAAATGACCACGATCGAGTTGATAATGACAATGATGAATAATAATTGATAACGATGATAACAACAATGATGAAGATAATGATAATCGATAAGATAAACTATCATACGCATAAGCCAATGACTATTATACACACACATATATATATACATATACAGGTATATATATTATATGTATATGTATATATATATATATATATATATATATATATGTGTGTGTATATATATATACTATATATATATATATAAACACACATACATATATTATTACTATGACCGAAATAAATTTGGTCGTTTCTGAGATCAGATATCACTTTTAGCCTGTTGCTGCAGTGTTGACATGGCTCATATCGTTATAACAGAAAATGTGGTATGAACTGACTTTAGCATTGGTGATATTCATCAATAATATATTTTCTATAAGACTGACTGAAACTAACACATGAAGTCTCAGATGGCTTCATGTAGATGAAGATAAAAAAAAAGGTAGACTAATTATTCAATCTCTATCTGAATCTCATGTACTTCCTTTGAACTGACAGACGATTTTATTCAGGGTAAGAGAAAGCCTTCATGATCAAAGGTTTCATGTTTTAAAATAAATGAAGTCAAGTTAATAATATGTAATATTGTGTACTGTATATTTAGGTTTGAAGATTTTTTGTCGTGTTTACAGGATATGACTAAGAGTCTGTTCACTGAAACTTGGCGAAAAGTTCTTAAAGAGCAAATATAAAAAAAGAAACCATCGCAAAGGATAAAAACAACAAAGGAATAAATATATTAATAAAAGGAATAAATAGAATAAATAGTAAAAAAAAAAAACAATACCCATAGTACATATGAGACAACAAAAAGTCTAGATTCTGACTAGTTCTATCAGTAACTATTATACAATAGGTTATTATCAATAACTTCAGGCTTGATACGTTCATAACTGATACATATTATGTTTTAGTGCATCATCGTGATGTTGACATTACATTGATAGCGCCTTTGGCGTAATATTAATTTTGATATGGTAAGGATATGCAGGAATAATTACTTTTCGTATTAATATTCACAATTCGTTGAAAAAAGTAACACGATTATACCCCAAGTATATTTTTTCCGATATTTATTTTGCAATTGTCTTTTGTTTTATGTGCTGAGTATCGAAATGCAGTCACCTGATAACTTTTTATTCTCAGGAGTCTCTTGCGCTTCTGCTGGTTATTTAGTACAGTTGTATAAACAAGAGTTTCTTATGATTATTTCTTTTTTTTATAACGAAACAGTAATATGACAAGAACTTAGTATATATTTGCATATGTATCAATAATGCGTTTCTTGATAATAGATTTTCTCAAAAAGTGTATCGATACAAAAAGATATGTATATATATATATATATATATATATATATATTTAACATATATATACATATATATATATATATATATATATTATACATACATACACACACACACACACACACACACACACACACACACACACACACACAGACACACATATATTATATATATATATATATATGTATATATATATATATTATATATATATATATATATACAAGCACGCACACACACACACACACACACACACACACACACACACACACACACACACACACACACACACACACACGTGTATATATATATATGTATATATATACATATATATATATGTATATATATGTATATATATATATATATATATATATATATATATATATATATATATATATATATATATATATATATATATGATGAAGGTGGAAAAAGAAGTCACGGGTCTAGTTCCGAGTTCCTGAGTTTATTCCTGACCGGTTTCGCTCTATGCTTCTTCATTCCTCTGAAGAAGCATAGAGCAAAACCGGTCAGGAATAAACTCAGGGACTCGGAACTAGACCCGTAACTTCCTTTTCCACCTTCATCAACTTGTCACAATGTACTACCATATATATATATATATATATATATATACATATATGTAGGCGAATGTTTAACCATATAATGTGCCAGGTAAAAAAATAACGTCCTCGTCACCACATCACGTTAATGGCACCATGATCTGAATGAAACAGCCCAGCAGCAACCACAGCGGAAAAGGGTCGGTACCACCCGTCAGGGAAGGTTATCATGGGAAACTACGGACTGTTACATATTGGTATATTGCCAGCAAATACTGTCGTTAATCTTCCTTAGTTCATCAACCTAGTTCCGTCATAATCAGGGCGATTACGTCTCGCATTACTGTAGGTTAAACCATTGTGATAATATCATTTCTGCCGGATATCGTTATGACAAAATCAGACTACGGTGATTACCCTGAGCTTATTATCCCCCGTATAGAGTTGTCATCGTCGTTACTGTTGTCGTGATTACGACTTAATTATCCAGATTATTTTGTGCATCTTTATGTTATCTATCATTATTCTATTTTATTTAGTTGACTATTTATCTATATATCTATTTATCTATTTGTTTAATTTTGTTATTTATTTAATTTCCCTGTTCTTTTCTCTATTCATTCATACATTTATTGAGCGATTTACTTAATTATCTATTTCACTGGTTATAGGCGTTTTAATTCTGGCTACATTTGTAGTGGTGTGCCTGATGTTAAACTTGCACCCTATTATTATCAATATTAACTTTGTTCTTAATTCCTTTGATAGTGTGACGTACTTTATGGTTCTTCCTTTGCCTAAGAACACACAAGAATTTCTTGCATCTGAGTAGATGACCCTGATCTGAAAGAACCTTCAAGCGATCGGGACCCACCCCAGATTGGTGGTCTCAGAATGCCAAGGTCCATGAACCAACTTGACCTTAAACCCAATTACCGTGTAAACTGGGTTAGCGGGTTTTGATTAAGCTAGAAGAAGGAGAAAACTGAAAGTGGTCTTTGACTTTGAGAACGCGTCGACCAATTTCTTCTTTTTCTCGGTATACTTCTCCAGAAGCTTCCGTTTGAGTCACTCCTGCAATCGACTTCAAGAACATGTCCATCCGTTCCTTCTTTTCTCGGCAGACTCTTCCGGAAGCTTGCGTTTGAGTCACTCCTGCAATCGACTTCAAGAACGCGTCCACCCATTCTTCTTCTTCTCGGCAGACTCTTCCGGAAGCTTCCGTTTGAGTCACTCCTGCAATCAACTTCAAGAACGCGTCCACCCATTCCTTCTTCTTCTTGGCAGACTCTTCCGGAAGCTTGCGTCTGAGACGCCCCACCCCCATCCCCATGTTTCCAGAGGACAGACCTTGGTTATTAACAAATACACAAAGTTCGTGGCCACTTGAATAGTCTCTGTGAAACGCGAAAGTGTCTAAGATTACGTATATTAAGCGAGAAGTCTGGATACAGCGTCAGGGTGGTGATACAAACATCAACCTTTTCATTCCAAAAATATAATTCCAACTGAATGGAGTAGTCGCCCAAAGACACTTGTACCTCTCAGATGATGTCCAACTGGATTCACTTATAGGTACTACACGGGCTTTTGCAAAGCTATCACTGGCCGAGCGGGTTAAAGTGTCGCTACTTGCGACGGAGGTTAAGTTGACGACAATTCATTTCCTGCCGCCAGCGAGTTGGACCAATGGCATGGTTCATTAAATTCCACGCTACAAAGTCCTCTATTAGGGACAGAGTCCTAGCCTCCTGATAGAGGGAGTTTGCGACGTTAAAACATCATCAGTCATCGCCAATATATATATATATATATATATATATATATATATATATATATACATATATATGATATATATATACATATATATATATATGCATACATATATATATATATATATATATATATATATATATATATATATTCTTCTCGTTCAACACTAACGATCTCGTAAAAGACTTGAATACGTCGTAAAGATACGCCAGGTCTGGAAGGCATCAGCCACTGTACTACATAGAAATTGAAGGAAATCTACATTAAAATGAGTCATTATATCATTGTTATTACTCGAAATGAAGACTCAGCCAGTCTCCCTACAGACCAATTGCTCTGCTGTTGCGTTATTCCATCACATCCTAATATATATATATATATATATTTTTTTTTTTTTTTTTTTTATCTTGACGGGGGCCGGGGTGGTAGACCCCTTACCTGAAATGTCTCATGAACGATCGAGACCACGACATGGGAAGGATCTCTAGGTAATTAAGATCTCTTAACATAGGATGGGTATGTAATGTGAGGACATGAGAATCACAGGAAAGGACAGGGTCGTTGATGGATGTATATTTTTTCCATATAAGTTTACAAATTTACATTTTACTGTGAAATATAATATAGTTGCAATTGTTAACTGTTTCAATCGTCTAGGGCAAAGATTATATGTCTTTACTGAATACGATTACCTGCTTGATAATCAATAGCGTTTGATAACTTTAAATATATGTCATGTTATTTTCTTATTTAACTATACGAAGGTCGCGGTCGTTATAGACCACGTTCATACTCCTGGTCGGCTTTCGGTGAATTCACTACACGTCTTAAGTGGTCACTCTGGATCTAATCGTCTAATAATTTTATCGAAGTTACATATTCCTTTGTTAATATTAGTAACTTTAACATTTGTCTCATCTCATTCTCTTCTCTCACTCCGTTAATATTTTAACAGCCGTCATTAACATCATTATAATTGTTTTACCTGATATTAACACGGCTCTAATGATTCCCAATAAGCTTGATCTAAATTGTCTTTCATGACATATTCTAGAATGGTTGTGAAACCAATAATGAGAAAATCATATGAAGGTTATGTTGTTAGACACTGTGAATTTTGTATCAGGGACATATTCTTTATATAAAATCATAAAAACGCTA
>NC_134789.1:9000057-9005057 GCF_046742065.1 Oratosquilla oratoria | reverse complement strand
AAGGATGAGAATAAAAAAAGTGAAAAGGAAGATGAAGAAAACGTAATTAAAGGGAGAGGGTAAGAATACTCAGATATAATAAAAGAAAAGGAAGATGAAGAAGAAATACAAAAAGGAAAAGAAGATGAGGAGTAAAAAAAGGAGAAGAAGAAGAAAAGGAAGAGTAAAAAAAGAAGAATAAGAAGACGAAGACGAAGACGAAAACGAAGAAGAGGAAGAAGAAGAAGAAGAAATAGAGGAAGAACAAGAAATAGAGGAAGAAGAAGAAGAAGAAGAAGAAGAAGAAGTGGAAGAAGAAGAAAATAAAAAAGAAGAAGAAGAAGAAGAAGAAGAGAGTGGAAAAAAAGAATGTAGAGACATGGGGAAGGGGGGAGGAAGGGCAGTGAAAGATGTTAGAGATGCATTGACAGAGGAATGTCGAGGATGTGGTTGTGGGTTGTGGAGTGGGGTGGGGCAAGGTTGAGGCGGGGTTCGTGTGTGTGTGAGGGGGGGGGGGTTGAGGTCCGAGCGCCCCCTTAGTCCCGCCGTCCCCTTTTTGAAACCTGGCCTGACCCTCGCCCAGATTGGAGCTTTCCCAAGTTGTCAAGAAAAACAAACGAAACATAATGTGTGCAGGGTCAGGGCTGCTTGGGGGCTTGACCGTGTGCTCTTAGGTCCGAAGGTGTCCCTTGTGTCTGGCTTGGACGGACTAACAAGAGGCTCCCAGTGGGAGGAAGGCGCGGCGTCCTGACAGGCTTCGTTGGTTTGCTTGTACGGATTGATTTTGTTCTGCATGTAAGGTCCCCTGTTTGCTGTACGGAAGAACCGTTGTTGGATTTTGGTTTTGTGGGGAAGGTCCGCTCTTTGATGTCTGTCTTGTTTGGAAGGCCATTATTGACCTTTGTTTTCTTTGGAAGGCCCATTATTGACCTTTGTTTTCTTTGGAGGTATTCTTTCTTGACCTTTGTTATATTTGCAAGGTCCTTTTTTCATGTTCACTATTGACTTTTTTTTTTTTTTTTTTTTGAAGGTCCATTTCTGACCTTTGTTTTGTTTAAAAGGCCCATTATTGACCTTTTTGTTAGGGTCCATTCTTGACCTTTGTTTTGTTAAGAAGGTCATTTCTTTACCTCTGTCTTGTTTGGAAGCTTGTTTCCTGACCTCTATTTTGTTTGGAAGGTTAGTTATAGGCCTTTGTTTTGTACAAACCATCTGTTTATTCGAACGAATTTTGACTACAAAGTCTTGCTAGCCACAAAAGAAGTCATCCTTAACTTCTAGTTTTGCCACACGAGATATCAAAATTAGTCTCGTTAGTGTTTACTTTAATGTTTGGATCATAGGTAATATTCCTAGTTTGGTTTTGACTTTTTTTTTAAATAAGCAAACAAACAAAAACTAATATATGAGTAAATAAATGAATAAATAGATAAATAGATAAAATAATAAGTAAATAAATAAGTTAATTAATTGGTTAATAAATTAAAAGTAAATAAATGGACAAATGAATAAACAAATTAATGAAAAATGAATAGATAAATAAAAATCGGACAAATCAACTAGAATTAAACTACATATTTGACCAAGTACTAGCAACATTTAGAACAAGAAGAAGATAAAGTCATAATTTTCGATATATGGCAAAATCGGTGTTCGAAAGGTCATTGGCTAAGACCTAAGATACAGAAGCTCCCAATTCTATTGTTAGATTTGGTTTGGCTAAGTAAAACCGCATTCCAAAATGCCAGAAATAATCACAAAAGCCATACTTTGCATGACATTCTATAAAGTATTAACCCAATTTTTCTCTCTCTTTTTTTTCGCGTTTTTTTTTTTCTGAGATCACATATATTTTTCTTGTCACTTTTTTTTGGTACCACAGTTTCCTTCTCGCGGTACCTCATTTCTTTTTGCGTAAAACACAATCGCAAATTGACTGATTTCCCTCTTGCTTTCGCGTTATTGTATATTCATCGCCATCTTGAAAGAAGGAGCTTTGGCCGAAGAGTCTTGAACCCCGAAGTCGTCTTCGTTCTATGCAACTTCTCTTCTTTTCCGTGAAATAAGTCTAACTCTTCGGCTTCTTAGGGTCTGTTCTCAGGTGAATAAACTCGCATGGCGACAGAAAGAATAAACACACAAGTTTGGCTAAGTCAGAGGGTTGGCTTCTTGGGATTTCTCTTCAGATGTTTAAAATCGGATAACGGCAGAAAGAGTACAAGTCGAGTTAGAGTTAGGTACTCAAAGGAATCACCCTTGTCAGTATAGCAGATTGGGGCTAAGTGGCATGAATAAGATTCTTTGTGAGGATATGAATCTGTAGTAGATATGCATCGCCAAAAGGAACCATAGGTTCCAGAGGTTCTCCCATGGTCAATATACATTTAAAATACTTCCATCACCGACAACCATGACCTCACACTCGCTTCCTGTACAAAGACTTCTCTTAATATTTTTTTTTGTGACAGTATGGATTTGACAAGGTCAGTATTGATTAGATTACTTCAATATTGCCAATAAATATTTATTGTCTAACTGGCTTTCCTCGACGGGAAATAAGAGCCACAAACCAGAACTTCGACATCAAGAAAGGGGAATATGAGTTAAGCTTCTGAAGAAAAATGCGGCCCATGACTGTACAAAATGAACATCAACTGCAAACTCCTGTTCACGATGTACATGACCGGTTCATTTAGCCTATAAAGGATCCATGATGGGTTTGTTTATGGAAGCGTCCACTTGGGAACTGTACATTGTAAAGCTGTACTTCCCCCTGCACGAGAAAGTCGTGGTCCTCAGCCTTTCTCCCCCTTGTTGGATATATTTCAATATTGCGCTACTTGTGTCGCTTCGACTACTTTATTGATGCCCTGAAAGTCAATCACCCATTTTATGTAATGCCTAAGTTGGTCCACGTGGACCCGTGAAATATGCAGAGGCGATCTGGGTCTGCAATGGACAGGGGGAATGACACCAAGCAAATGGACCGGATTGGGTTTTAATATACGCGGACCATCACCTCTTCGGGTCAGAACTCAAAAAAAGAAATGGAAAAAAAACGGAAAAAAATAGAATAGAATAAAATGAAATAGAAAAAAAAAAAAATACTGTAACCCATCGATACCGGTAACTCAAGCAACACTGGGTAAGGTTTCTGAGATGTGCAATAGTCGTCCTTACACGACCGGATACCGAGTTTCTCCTTGCCGAGTATAAGGTCTGTGATGTATTGGAAAGGCTCGTTTGTTGTGTCTTGCTCCAACTACAAAACGCGTTTACGTTCGTTGTAATTACCAGAATGCAAACAAACTTTTTGCCTTCTTTTGCCCTCTCCCCCTCCTCTTCCTCTTCCTCTTCCTCCTCCTCTTCCTCCTTCTCCTCCTCCTCTCCCACCATCCCTATCCCCTCATATGTTGTAACTCAGTCTGCCCAACAACACAGTAATATAATCACGTGCTTATACCGATCTCCCAAGCCACGGAAGGAAAACATTTCATTTTAACCCCAAAAAACATAGCTACGTTCTCCAACTAC
This sequence comes from Oratosquilla oratoria, assembly GCF_046742065.1. Classification (NCBI taxonomy): domain Eukaryota; kingdom Metazoa; phylum Arthropoda; class Malacostraca; order Stomatopoda; family Squillidae; genus Oratosquilla; species Oratosquilla oratoria. The sequence continues at coordinate 9,001,544 of NC_134789.1, read as the reverse complement.
AAGCCTACAAAACACCGAAAGGGTTTTTAATGATATTTCTACGTCAGAAAAAAAAAAAGTGCAGACACGTTTTTCAATTATAATCCCCCCTCCCTCCCTCCCTCCCTCCCTCCCTCCCTCCCTCTCCCTAGCCCACAACACGAAATATACTCTTTCCAAATACCGTCAGACCAAAAACCAGGAGCAGATTATTTCGGTGTGATTCTGTGGGTGGGGAGGGATGCTGGGGGGTTGCGGGGGGGGGGTAGTCCCCTTGAGCAATTTACCATTAAAACATAGGCCCCCCGCAGAACACTAGGAAGGCACTTCCAAAGGGAGGGCTTGGGGGGAATAGGTTTTCCTCCTTCTCTCCTCTCGCTCGATTTCCCGTTTCAGAATTCTGTGAAGATATTTCTAAATGGGTGTGTTGAGAGGGGTACATTTTCCTCTCCCCACTCCCACAAAGGAGTACTGGGAAGAAATTTCGGAAGAGGGATGTGGGGGGGAGAGAAATCCCTTTCCCCCCACGCACCCCCCTCCTTCCCAAATTTCCCATTAAAAGGATTTTATTCTCTCTCGATGAATGTCCTCAGACATGATTTGTCCGAGATGGTGGTGGTAGTAGTGGTAGTGGTAGTTGTAGTTGTAGTAGTGGCGGTTGTAGATTTGTTGTTCCTGGTTGTGGTGACGGTGGTGGTGATAGTAACGATGGTGGTGGCAGTGCTAGTGCTGGTAGCAAAAATTGTGGTAATGGTAGTGGTGGTTGTAATAGTACTGGTGCTGGTATTGGTAGTGGTGGTTGTGATAGTACTGGTGCTGGTATTGGTAGTGGTAGTGGTGGTTGCGGTAGTGGTATTGGTGATACTGGTACTGATGCTGTTAGTGGTGGTATTGGAATTCGTACTGGTAGTAGTGATGGAGATGAGGTAAGCACCTAACCACTTCACTATCTCATGATTACTTTCAGAAGATTTAAAAAAAAAAAAAAAAAAAAAAAAATCTTCGGCTGAAGACGGAGGACCTCTACTTGAACGGGCTCTATGAGGACCAAGATCACATTTGGGACTTCATCTTCCTCTCGGAACATGAAGGTGTCTTACAAGAGAGACTCCTCTTCTCTCTACCAAGAAGGTGCCAAGAGAAAGAGTAAAATATTCTTGATAAAATCGTTTGTTGGTTGTCAAAATAAAAAATATACAGTGCGCTATTGTATTCAATAGGTTATTCTATTCATACATTATGACAGCCATCGCTGCTTCTTACTCAGTACCCAGCCACGTACAGCCACTTCCACCACAGCCCCGCAAGCCGACTTCCGCCGCCTCCGTCCTGGAAGCCACCTTCAGCCAATGCTACATCGGTTCCAAAAGCCATTTTTAGCCAACGCTACCGCAGTTCCGAAAGCAGCCTTTAGCCAACGCTTTCGCCGTTCCGGAAGCCGCCTTCAGCCAACGCAACCGCAACTCTGCAAGCCGCCTTCAGCCAACGCCACAGCCGCTCCTGAAGCC
>NC_134789.1:8985057-8990057 GCF_046742065.1 Oratosquilla oratoria | reverse complement strand
ACGGTCTCATTCTTTCGCCTTCGCCTTTCTTCTTATTGATGAGATCGCAAATAACCCACAGGATTTCACGAACAGCTACTGAATGAACAGATGGACTGAAGGATGGACGGACGGACGGACGGAAGGACGCACGGACGGACGGGCGAACGGGCGGCCGGAGGGGTACATGGATGAACTGACGGACGGACGGACGGACGGACGGACAGATGGTCAGACGGACAGACGGATGAACGGACGGACGGACGGACAATCCCCGAGGCCATTTTTATCCACAGGGTCCATCGAAAGACGAGCGCAAGCGCCCTTTCTAAACAGCTCGCTGATTGTCTCCTTGACAATGGACCTCTTCTTCAACCTCTCCCTCCCTCTCCCTCCCTCCCTCCCTCCCTCCCTCCCTCCCTTCAGTACCCGTGCCGTCTTCCTTCGTTCTCGACAGTATCTCCAACACTTCTCCAACTCTGCCAACCCACCCCGGTCCCCGCCCTCATCCGGTCACTTCAGCGTATGTGGTGCGCGCGTAATTGGGTGACATTTTCTAGTGTTTGGTGTGTTGCCGTTCCTGGCTCGACGTCTAAACACGCTCCCTTTTATTCCTTGTTTACGAATTAAGGATCCACAGCCCGTTGGGGATGGGAGTGGTAGGGTGGGGGGAAAGGGAGGAATGGGAGGGGGGGAAAGGGGGAGTAGGAGGGGGGAAAGGAAGGAGTGGGAGGGGGGGGAAAGTGTCCTTTCTGAAGACGTTCTCCCCTCACCCCCACCCACCTTTCTCCCCACTTCTTCTTCAACCCCTTTGCTCCCTTTCACATTTATCTTTTACACTTTGTCAATATCCTTTCCTCCCCAGCTCACACAACCCTCTCTCCAATTTCTCCCTACTCTCCTCAGTTCTCTTCATCTACTATTTCCTCTCTACTTTTTTCCTTCACCCTGTGTCTCCTCCTCTCTTTCTCTCTTCATTTCCCCATTCCTTCCTCACTTTCTCTTTCTACCTTCTCTCTTTCTTTCTTCATCCACTTCGTCAAATTACTCCCGTTCTCTCTTCTATTCCCTATCTTCCCTATACTTAGTGTTTTTCTCATTTTCTCTTTCTATATCCTCTCTTTCTCTCTTTGCTTTCATCATTATGCCTCTCTCCTCGTACCGGTCAATCCATCTTCTTCTCTAGCCAGACGTTTCTCTACTCCTTTGATCTCTCATCCTTGTTCGTATCTTCTCCTCAACCCCCCTCCCCATTCCACCCACCCAACCACCCCCCTCCACTGTCATCTTCATTAACGATGACCCTTGCAATTTGAATCGGGGCGATGGGTAGTAGGGACCCGGGAGGCCATGGACTCTCATCAATGTCCAGGGGCCCTTTCAGCCCACTCCGTCCCTGACCGGCCCCTGGCCGGACGGGCGGGGCCGTCCGTCGACGAAGTGGGCAAACAAGGCGGACCCGAAGGTCCCTCGTATTGAGAACGACCATTGGATGTTGACCAAGACTCACCGTAGATGGACACGACTGCAAGGCGGCTACTTTGGCCCCCATTGATGTTGTTGTTGTTGTTTTCATTGCTGTTGATGACATTGTTAAGGATGGAGAGGGAGAAAGAGGAGGAGGAGGGGAAGGAGAAAGAGAGAGGAGAGAAGGGAGGAGGAGGAGGAGGAGGCGGGAAGAGGAGCCAGTGAAAGACTAGAATAAATATAAGAGGGAAAATGGAAGAAGATGACGAAGATGTTTCTGATGGGCCAAAAACCAACCAGGATGATCTCATTCCTTCAAACTATTGTTCTTCCTCCTTCTCGTATTCCAAGGCATACTCCATTTCATCTTCTCCTCCTCCTGCTCCAATTCATACTCCATATCACCACCGCCTCCTTTTCTTCTTCTTCCTCCTCTTTCTTCTTTTTCTCTTCCCGCTCCTACTCCTTCTCTTTCTCTTTCCTCTGTCCTTCCTCCTCCTCAACTCTTTTCTCTTTCTCTTCCTTCCCCTCTTCCTCCTCTTTCTTCTCTTTCTCTTCCTCCTCCATCTCCTCCTCCTTCTTTTTCTCCTCCTCTTTCTTCTGCTCTTCCCCCTCCTCATCTCTTTTCTCTTTCTCCTCCTTCTCCTCTTCCTCCTCCTCCACCTTCGTCAGCACTCATGTTGAGTTGTTGGTCCGGCTCTACAGAGGACCTAGCCACCAATGTCGTAAACACTTCTTTGGCTTAACGAGCGAAAAGTCTCTCCGTTGCCGGGCACCACCTCAGTCCGTTTGTCCGTCCATCCGTTCGTCCGGCGGGCTATCCGTCCTTCCGTCCGCCCGGCCGGCCGTCTGTGTCCGACAACCCTTCCTCTCCGCCTTTTCACAAAACCCTTTTTCCATCTCCTTTCCTTTCCATCCTTTCACCCATCCCTTTTCATCCCCTCCTCCTTTCCTTCATACGCGCCTTTGCCTAGCCTACTTTCACCACCCTTTCCCTTTCTTTAAAAAATCCCCATCAATTCAACGCAGATATTTCCAAAATTTCTTGAAGGTGGCCAAGGGTAGGCTTAGGTGTCAATCCCTTTCCCTCAGAAATCTCCATCAATGAATACCTATCACATATATTTCCATAATTTCATGAAGGTAGACTTAGATGTCAATCGCTTTTCCATATAAGGCTCCATCAATGGATATCTATAGCAGATATTTCCAAAATTTCTTGAAGGTGCCAACGGGCAGGCACTCCCTCAGATGACAAGGACACCTCAAGGTGCCAACCACCTCACGGGCTCGCAAGCGGCAGCTGCTGAGCGTACACATACAAAGAGAGCCGTAATGATGTAAACGTAGCTAGAATTAATTATCTGTCTTTTTAATCTCTGTTCTGTGAATGTGTTTTGAAAACATTGGATCACTATTGAGCGTCTTACGTTACTGAAGTGAAAATATATTCATACAAAGGTAGGTAAATTGACATGCATACACACGCGCGCACACACACACACACACACACACACACACACACACACACACACACACACACACACACACACACACACACACACACAGAAGAGAGAGATATATATATATATATATATATATATAGAGAGAGAGAGAGAGAGAGAGAGAGAGAGAATGTGAATAAAATCGCCCGGCGGTAACCGAGGTAAAATTGATTAATTTGTTGTGGTCATCATTGGGTGGAAGGTAGCAGGAGGGGTAGGGTGGGGTGGAAGGAGAGGATATCTGAATCCCAAGAAATCCTTTGTAGGATTCTAGTTCTCTTCATTTGAGGCGCACCTCTTTTCGTCTCTCCTCTTTTTTTTTTCTTTCTTTCTTTTGTTTTGTTTTTTTGGAATGCAATTTGTTCAGATCACTGCATTAAGTTCCAGGCAATTTGCGAAAACAGATTTTTGAGTTTTGTCTCTTATTTTCGAAAACCTTTGCCAGTATGTGATGAAGACAAAGATAAACGCTACCCTTGTGCTCAGTTCTCGAAATCTACCTAAAGAGGTTTGCCAACTCCTTGAGCTCCTTGTTGTGTTGCATTTGGGCCGGGCCTCATAACTGGCCCTTACTACTGACCGTACTGTCCGCGTCAGTAGTCTCCTCTACCGGCCGGCCGGAGAACTGACGTGTTCAGTAGTTCGTTTTACTTGTTGTTAGGGTAGTTTATGGTTTAGTAACTGTTGGTGTGGGCTGAGATCATGCACATCCCTTTCCTACTGACCATACAGTACTGACCGCATCAGTAGTCTCCCCTACTGACAGAGTCACTGGCCACGCCAGTTTTTACCAGTCTCTAAGTCAGAAGTCCTTCTCCTCTTCTCCTCTCTATATGGCGTTACTGTAGTCTCCTCCCCCTTCTGCGTTAGTAGACCATCTCTCCATTTCCCCCATCACCCAGTACCAGTACCCTTCCCCTTCTTTTACTCTTTACTTTTGCGTTAGTACTCTGTCCTCCCCCCTCCCCCCCTCTGTCCCCGGGTCCCTATCGCGCGTCGGTACTCTCTTCCTCCTCTCCTTGTCAGTAACCTCCTCAGTCGTGCAGTAGTTCGTCTCCTGGCTTGCTGCTCGGTATTTGCTATGCGACCCTCACCGACCGCTGGCCGTCTCGGCTGCAACGTCGCTTTAAGCCTAAGTAAATACGAAGCTCGTTGCAAGAACCTCATCAATCTTTTCAGAGTGACCACCAGCACCATCTCCTTGGGGCTCCTGCTGCTGCTGTTGCTGCTGCTGTTCCTCCTTCTCCTCCTCCTACTCCTCCTCCTCCTGCCACTGTCCAGGTAATGAGCACTTTCCTCAGTATTGATTAGCTCCAGACCCGGCCAGGTACCGCCATAGCTTTCCTTGGGATGATGATAAATTATATTCTAATTGAGTGAGATTACCCGTGGCTGGCTATTCTGCCTTACCTACCCGAGCTACCTGCCTGCCGTGCCTGTCTTCCTTCCTGCCTCCTTCACGCGTGAAAAGGAAACAGAAGACTCCCCTGCAGAAGAAGGGAAAGCAGGAGGCGGAGGAGGGGGGCCGGGGAAGAAGCTGGCGCTGCTTGTAGCATGGGCATACCTTGGGTACTGAAGAGTGGCGGGAAGGGATGCAAGACGGGATGCTGGTTCACCCGTCCTTCGCTCGGCCGGGCGTGTATCAGTACACCCGTGTGAAACACATGCAGGAAATTAGATTTGATTTCCATTGATTAATCCCGGCCTTTGCCAACCACCACCATCCCCCCTCCTCTGCCCCCGCCCCTACTCCGCCCACCCTTCCGCGCACCAGCTGGGGTGGGACCCCCGCCTTCCGTAGAACACGCACACTCGCACGCACGCGGACAGGAGGGAACAGCAGCTCGCGCTACCCTCCTGCAGGAGAAGAAGGCAAAAGAAGCGCTGACGACCAGGGCCGGTTCTTATCATGTAAATGAAAAATACATAACACAAAGTGAAACAGGAAGTGGGTGTAGGGGGGTGGGGTAGGGGCATCTAATTTGAATTAATTAATCAGATAAAGTGTGATCAGAGTCTCTTGGCGCAGAGTAGGGTTCCCATCTGGAA
>NC_134789.1:8975057-8977557 GCF_046742065.1 Oratosquilla oratoria | reverse complement strand
CCTTTTTTTTCTGCCTCTGCAACAGAGATGATCATATTTGTTCAACTTTTCGAGAGTGTTGACAATGGCGGTGGCCAGAGTTCTTAGCAGCGGGGTATTTGCTCTTTAGGATATTTGAGGGACATCCATGCTGGCCATAGACGTTAACGATGGACGCTGGAGAGAGGGTAACTACGACGACGACGATGTTGACGACGACGACGACGACGATGACGATGATGATGATGGAATCCAATGTTTTCATGATGTCAATAACGACGATCGTTTTTTTTTTTTATGACACCAGTCCCCTTCGTCAATAAGGAAACAAAAGACGACGATGACATTATCGACGACGACGACGATGACATTATCGACGACGACGACGACAACGACGACACGAAATCAGTGGCGAACAACTGCGACCAAAACGAAAAGCCATTGTTATCGAAAATGTCCTATACTTTGACGACGACGACGACGGCGACGACGACGAAGATGACGACGACTCGTGGTGCAACGACGACCGACAATACACACGACTTTCTCTTTATGTGGTTTTACTGCTTAAAAAAAAAAAAAAAAAGGAAATGGACGCAGCTCTGCGGATTTGAAGAAATTGCTGTTTATGCGAGTGTTTGCATATGTGCTTGTTTATGTGTGTTTGTCTCGGGATTTATGCATTCGTGTGTAAATTTGTGCGTGGGTGCACATTTGTGGCTGTAGGCAGTGAGCGTATTTGTGTGTATGTGTGTACATGAGTGCTAGTGTACGTGGGAATGTGTGTGTGTGTGTGTGTGTGTGTGTGTGTGTGTGTGTGTGTGTGTGTGTGTGTGTGTGTGTGTGTGTGTGTGTGTGTGTGTGTGTGTGTGTGTGTGTGTGTGTGTGTGCATGCATGTACATTTCCACAACGTTAATATGTGTACTATATGCCAACAGGGTGCACGTGTACACACACACACACACATACACTACCCGAGCACAAAAAGTCGCTTTCCTAAGCGTGTACAATCCCGTACTCATATCCACACACACTCTCTCACACACAGACACATAGTCGCACGCAAGCCCGCGGACAAAAATCACACACACACACGGATTAAGTCCGATTGAAATGTTACACTGAAGTGTCGCTGGCAGATCGAGTTTTCTTAACCTTAGAGGTAAGCAAGGGATATTGGCTGGCTCGATGACTGCATTGTGAATCACTCACGAATTTGTCTTCAAGCGTTAAGCTTTGGATATTCTTTGGTACACGAACAAAGAAGGTCTGTCAACTTGTGAGTTATAATCTTTGATATAACAGTAACCGAGAGGCTAATTCCATGGAGCAGAAAACAAGGTGGCGATTTTGAGTCTCCAGGCACGCGCTAAGAAGAGGTGTACAATAGAATCTGCAAGAAAAAAAAAAATAAGGAAGAAAGAAAAAAAGTGAAAAAGAAAACAGAAAAACGGGACGACTGTGTTTTGTTTTCCTTCTGTCCCCCTTTTTTTTCATTCTTCCTTTATGCCCACCTCCACCGCTCGCTTCCCCCACCGTCCTTTTTACTTATCTTTTTTTTTTTTTTTTTTCATTTCTCCTTGGCGCCTGATGAGCCATACACGAGATGCATTCTTGAAGTTTCAAAAGTGGTTCCCAGCCACGCCGACGCAATTTCTTGGGCCAGCTGAGCATTAGCATAGATATTAGCATAATAAGACCCAGTTTACTGTTTTCCAGGCGCCAAACCACACCGAAACCTCCTTCTTCAAGAGCAGAGGACGGAACCTTCCGCCCCGGCTTTTGACCCCCGCGTACGCAGGGGCTGTGTGATCTTTGTGTGCGGCTTTCTTTGTAGTTCGCTGGCTTGGGTTTCACGGTCTCTGTGAGCCCTCGCCCAATCGGTATTGAAAAGGGATATCAACATTGTCAATAACTTGAATATTGACCATCATTTCCCCCCTTCTGTGCTTTCAATATCAACCACACATAATATATATCACACATATTTCCAAGATCAATCTCACATGATCAATATTATTGAACATACATGAAAATTTTTCAGTAAATAACGTTGAAAATAATTGAAATATTGTCAATACATATTTATTTCGAAGGAATTCCTTAACTTCTGCGTTAGCGGAATTAGCAAACACAGTTACTGACATAAGCGTACTTGGTTAGTATTACCGTGATGTAAAGCACTATTACCCAAAAGTGTCACTAAATTGCATAAAATCTACTGTCGCTAGACAGATTAGAATATTCAAAAACACTACAATCCTTTAATATATTTTTCATTGTTTATCTATTTATTTATATATCTATTTGTCTATTTTCTAGTATCCATAGGGGTTCATGACTAAAGTGGATACAATTTGAAGCCCACTCGAAAAGAAAATGTCTAAAGAGGACACTAAGTCTTGAGTTTGATAGGTGAAGTAGTGAACTGATTTCCTCATACATGTATAGTTTTAGTTAACCAAGTTATGCCCTATTTTCTGTCCAAACAAGGTAATATCTTTCTTTGGTAAACGCATT
>NC_134789.1:8971932-8974557 GCF_046742065.1 Oratosquilla oratoria | reverse complement strand
GTATCTGTGTCTTATGAATGGACGTTTCTAGCCAATGCTCTTAAACGTTTTCAATTTATCAGGTTTAGTTGTTTTTTAAGAAATGTTTGTCAATACGCAAACACACACACACATATATGTACATACATACATACATGTACACACACGCGCACGCACGTACACACACACACGCAAACACACAAACACACACACACACACACACACACACACACACACACACACACACACACACACACACACACACACACACACGTGCACGCAAACAACTTGGTGTCCTAAGTAATACAGGATACAATCCCAATAAATAAAGACATAAACCAGTCTGGTTTCTCAAAGGATACAGTACAAAGACCTAAGAAGTCATGACACATGGTCGGTATTCGTATAGGAATAAAACGGAAAGATAATAGTCAACAGTAAACAATAAACAATACTAAGGAAAGAATGACAGATGTACACATACACACATAAAGACATACATACACACACGCACGCACGCACACACACACACACACGCATACACACAAATACAAATCACATGCAAAACACACATACACACACACACACACACACACATGCATACACACGCACACAAAACACTCACAGAACGCGCGCGCACACACACATACACATACACACGCATACAAATCACACGCAAAACGCACATACATAGACACACACACGTGCATACACACGCACACAAAACACTCACAGAACGCGCACACACACATTGACACGTCCAGCCACAAACGAAGGCATGGCACAAGGTCAACTTTCTTACAGGAATGAACGTTCCCCAACGAGGTCAACTTTCTTATAAGACTAAACGTTTCCCAGTTTGTCCATCGGAATTCTCTGTGTATAAATCTTTGTTTCCTCTATCTGCTTCTTCATTCAATCTTACACCCTTTTCCCTTCGAGTTACCCTCTCCATTCACCACTTCCTACTCCATTCGCTCTCCCCTCTCCCCTTTCCTGCCATTTTCTTCATTAGCCTTCCGCTCCCCTTGTCCTCCTCCTCCTCCTCCTCCTTCTCCTCCTCCTTCTCGTCTTCTTCTACTTCTCTTTCTCCTCTTATTCTTCTGCTTCTCCTTTTACTTTTCTTTTCTCTTTTGGTTTCACCGTTTCCTGTTCATACTTCTCCTCGTTCTTTTTGGAGATTTGATGTTTATCTCCTCCTCTTCCTCCTTCTTCCTGTCTTCTACTTCTTCTCCTCTTGTTCTCTTCCTATTTTCATTTCTTTAACTTTACGGTCTCCTGATCTCACACCTCTTCCTATCTTTGAGCATCTTTCTTCCTCCTTCTTCTCCTCTCTTTTCTTTCCTTCTTCCTGTCTCCCTTTTTCGCCCGTCTCATTCTCACCATTTTTTATTTTCTCCTTTCTACCTGTACGTTCTCTCGGCAATTCTTCCCCATCTCTCTTTTTTTTCTCTTTTTTCTTGATTATTGTTGTGCTTAATGCTTACCCAATCATTTCCTCTCCTTATCCCTTTTCTCCATTTCTTTCTTTTATTTCTTTTGCTTTCTCTCTTCCTTCATCTTTTGCTGCTCTTCTTCCCACCGGTTCTAACTTTCCTCATTCTTCGTCTCCTCTTCTTACTTCTCTTGATCCTCTTCCTCTTTTTTCATTGTTTTTATCAGTCTCTTTCTCCTACTCCTTTATTCTCCTATTCCTCTTCCTTATCCTAATCTTTTAACCTCTACCTTACTTCTTTACCTCCTTCTTCTCCTCCTTCTCCTCTTCCTGTTCTTCCTCTTTCTCTTCCTTTCTCCCTTACCTCCTTCTTCACCTCCTCTTCATCCTTGTCCATCTTAATCTCATCCGTCTCATAGAAATCGTTCCCTCTTCCTCTTCTTCTACTTCCTCTTTCTCTTCCTCTCTCCTCTTCTCCTTCTCTTCCTCCTCCTCCTCCCCTTCTTCTTCCTCTTTTTTTTCCTAATCCTAACCTCTTTATCTACTCCTTCTCTTAATACGTATTCCCTCTTCTTCTTTCTCCTTCGCCTGTCTCCTCTTCCTCCCTCGTCTTTCTCCTCCTCCTCCTCTTCCTCTTCCCCTTTGTGTGCTGTAGCTCCTTCTACATCTCCCTTTCGTCCTTTTAATTTTCTTCATTGTCTCTTTTCTGGTAACATTTCTCTGTTACTCCTCCTTTTTCGAGTCGTTTCCTTATTTCCTTGTCCCATTATGTCTCCCCCTTTTCCTCTTCCTTCTCCCCCCCCCATTTCTCTTCCTCTCCCCTCTCCTCCTTCTTCTGTACCCTCTTCTTTCCTTTCTTTTTTTCTCCTCCTCTTTCTCCTCTTCGTCTTCCACACTCTTCTCTTCTCCTCCTCCTTCTGTTCCCTCTTCTCTTTTTTTCTCCTCCTCTTTCTCCTCTTCGTCTTCCACACTCTTCTCTTCTTTCGCTTTCCTTTCTTCATCTTTTTTTATACTTTTTATGGCTTCTGACCCTCTTTTTCTTTGCCTAATTCACTTTAGTTCATTATTCTCTTGTTCTATTATGTCCACAGGCTCGATTTCATCTACTTTATTCCTCCTACCCCTCTTCGTCCTTCTCCTACTCTTCGTCTACTACTTCTCTTCCTCCTACTTATTCTCTTCCTGTTTTAGATTTTCGAGTGTTTGTGCCT
>NC_134789.1:8956932-8964432 GCF_046742065.1 Oratosquilla oratoria | reverse complement strand
TTTTTTGTGTATATATGTATATATATATATATATATATATATATATATATATATATAATAACAGACATATATATATATATATTATATAATATATATATAATATATATATACATATATATACACATATATATATATACATATATATATATATATATAATATATATATATATATATATATATATATATATATATATATATATGGGGGTATGTGTATGTGTGTGTGCTTGTGCGTGCGTGTGCGTGTGTGTGTGTGTCTGTGTGTGTGTGTGTGTGTGTGTGTGTGTGTGTGTGTGCATGTGTGTGTATATGTGTGTGTGTGTATGTGTGTGTGTGATTGTGTGTGTGTGTGTGTGCCTGTCTCTACATGTATTTGTGATCATACATTGATATGAGTACATGACTGTATTCATGTTTTCATGAAAGGTCCGAATAATGCGCTTATATATAAACTTACCTACCTACGCAATTAAGCGCTTATTTGCATAGTTTTTCATGAGATTTGTAAGTATGGATGTTTACGTGTTGCTGGCTCCAGCCAAAGGGGTTGGGAGATCGAGTCTGGTACCTATTGGAGGAGGAGGAGGAGGAGGAGGAGGAGGAGGAGGAGGAAGAGGAGGAGGGAAGAGGAGGAGGAGAGAGGAGGGAAGGTGGGCTACCCCCTACGCAACACCTAACTCCTACGCATTTCGTCACCTACGCCCGGTTTACTACACGCGTCACTTGACCACGTGATCGCACGTGACGCTTCGGGTGACCACGTAGACACGTAGAATCCTCCGTGTGCGCATTGTTTTGCAGGTTGAATGAGGTGCACACCTCCACGTGTTATACACGTGTTGGAATATGCTTTGCTCACAGGCCAGCGAGCGTATCATTCAATGGCATGACGTAAGTTCCTAGAGTTCCAGGCATATGAAGCACGCATGCAATTGTCTATTGAAGTATGTTGAAGGCCAGGCAATAGTATTATCAAGTAAGTCTCTGTTTTATGGTTTGTGTGTTTGTGTGGTACTGGAAGAATGACGAAGGCGTGAAAAAGGTTTCTCCTGATGGCGAGCTCGGTGACGGAGACGGTAAGGTGGAGATGACGGTAAGGTGTCCGGTAGGTTGTCTGTCCGGGGAAGGGGGGAGGGGGCAGGGGGTGGGGCAGGGGGTGGGGAGGGGAAGGGGGAGGGGGAGGGGTGGGTGGAGTGTAGAACCCGGGTCTCGACTCCTCGCCGTGACACGACACCCGAGCCGGGCCGCGCGTCAACTGTGGCGCCGGCAGCGGCGCGCGCCTTGTAGCGACGGTAGCGCATTTTTGGCATTGCTGCTTTGAGATGATGGATTGATAAACTCTCCGATATTAGGTGGAATTTCTCTTTGGTCGCTCACGAGGCTTTCTAATGCTCTCCTGCTCCTTTGTTTGGGAGTCTGCGACACTGAAAAAACATACACCGTTTGATCGACTTTGCAGCCGGAAAAAGGGGGGCTCATTTGCCAATGTGATTAACATGAAAGAGATTCCTCATTGAAAGCCCTGCGCTGGGATGTTTATCTTATCATTTTTGCTTATAGGAATATCAGACTTTGATCAAACTTTTTCGGGAACCATGAAGTCGGTGAAAGCGGAGGGAAATTGTTGCAGTCTGCGTCGGGTCGCGCAGGAATTAATTATTCGCCAGTACAATGCTTGATTATCGCTGGATTTTTCACCCCACAGGTAAAACTGTCGTATTCAGGGCTTTGCGAGCGCTGCCGTTTTATCTCCCAAAGCGACGAACAAATTTATATTTCGTTAAACGGAAAACTGTCAGTCGATAGATTTGCCAATCGCAAATACGATAGTTTGGCTCGGCCAGGCACGAAAGATGCGGACAGGTTCTGCATTTTTCCGCAAAAATTCCCAGTTTGAATGTGATTATCCAGGTGGAAAAGTCGTCTGTGACTACCGGCAACAAAAAATCACTCATGTTGACGATGGACATTCTGTTTCTTTCTGCGAGTTTGCGAGATGATATTGTGCTCTTTTTAGCTCCTCAGCTGTGTATCCGTAGCAATACACAGCAAATTAAAGCCAAAATTGTCCCCCCTTTTTTTTATTTCCCCTTCCCCCCACCTTTTTTTTTTTTTTCCTAACTTTACACTCTTCGCCTATCAAAGAAAGGGTCAATCATGGAGAGGTAAAGCATACGATAATTCAATCTATATGTACATATGTCCGTCCGTTCTTTTGCAACAGACTGTGCTCGTGACACTTTTTGTGACTACGCCCGAGTCAGGTCTAGTAGGACGAACGGACGGACGGACAGACAGACAGATAGACAGACAGGCAGGTAGACAGACAAACGAAAGAGCAGGGAGCTACAAAAGAGAGGCAAGGCGAGGACCCTAACGCAGTCATACAATCACGCATACATAAGATAGGTAGAGGGAGAGAGGGAGAGAGAGAGAGAGAGAGAGAGAGAGAGAGAGAGAGAGAGAGAGAGAGAGAGAGAGAGAGAGAGAGAGAGAGAGAGAGAGAGAGAGAGAGAGAGAGAAAGAGAGAGAGAGAGAGACAGCTGGAGTGAGGATGTAAGTTTTTAAGGAAACCCTTCAGGAATGTACACCCATGTGTTTGTTTCGTGGACCCTTGCGTGTGTGTGTGTGTGTGCGCAAATTGTCTTTTATCCCGAGTGTGTTCGGAGGAATTTGCGGACTACGAATGGATGAGTTTGCGGACTTAGAAATATAGAACTGATGCACAAAGGCTAATCACACGCACGGATGCATTCCTTGCATATATATATATATATATATATATATATATATATATATATATATATATATATATATATATATATATATATATATATATATATATGTATGTATACATATATATATGTATATATATACATAAATATATATACATATACATAAATATATATATAAATATATATATAAATATATATATATATATATATATATATATATATGCATGTATGTGTGTCAGTCTGTGAATATAGGAATTTATGCACATACGCGTTTTTCATGTACATATACCATGTGTAAACACAGTTATACTTACCATAAAAAACATGCACACAGAGATCGCAATGATTGCAGCGTATAATTAATCAATCTTATTCATCTTATTGACTCGACATTGATTGCACGTCAGTTTTAGCTACGAAACAATGAACCAACTGGATAACGGACACAGCCTACCTTCGCCCCCCCACCATCACACACACGCATTCTTGTACTCGTCTTCTTATCTTGGGGGAAGGTGGGGGGGGGGGAGGGTGATGTATGGGTGGTTTGAATGGTCACCTGGATTATATCGTGTCCTCGGTCCGAACACAAGCTGGATCAAGTGAGGTTCGTTTCACACGTATCGACTTTTTGCCGTGCGCCGTCCACGACACGACGTCGTGCTCTCAAATAGCCATGGGTGTGTATATACGACGCTTTCACACGTGACGACCATAACCACGTGTGGAAGTGGTTATTTGAGAGCACGACGTCGTGCCGTGGACGGCTCACGGCGTAAAGTTACGTGCGAAAGGAGTCTGAGTAGACCGTGTTTTCTTTCCTACCACTCTTCAGAGCAGTCTGGAGTTCAAAAGAAAGGAGAAAGATTCCATAGTGGACAGACTATTTGCATCTAGTCAAGTCAAACATGTAGTCACTCCACCAGCTACCTTGACATTAATCGACCAGCTAGTTCTGTCATCATTTAATTCAGAAAGCTGACAATCATGCAAATGGCTGAACGTCGGTATCCTTTTTCTATCCGCACCAGCTGACACACGGCACTGGCGTCAGTCATCCTAAAATGTGTCAGCGCGCGGCGGCGTCAGCGGGCCACAGCCAACGGACAAAATGTATCTGTCATCCCGGGGAGTGGAGGCGAAGAGTGAGCGTTTGTCCAGAAGAATCCGAAAACCAGAGAAAACTGCCTGAATGCTAAGGTTTGGGGCAATTGGAGAAATAGCTGGCATAGTGTCTGGGGAAGGCCACTACTGGCCTCCGCCCACACCCGCGCGCCCGGGAACCCACCGCCCGCGTCCGCGCACGAAGGACGCGTGCCGCCCATGGCCGCAGCAAAGGGCGTGGAGAGGCGGCCGTGAGGGCGTGCGGGCGTGCTGGAGTTGGTTGGGGTGAGAATTTTGTAACACTTGCCCTGACGATTGTTCTTCGTTACTTGTTTCCTTGATGTAATAATGTCGAGGGAATTCTTCCTTTTGTTGGGTTACATTGTGTGTATTACCCATGATCTCTCGCTTTGTGTCTCTGTCTCAGGACTTTGTGTTTGGCTAGAGGTCCTGCCACGATGAGGGAAGAGTGATTTCCATCGTTGGAATCCCTTGGTCAACGTGTCTGCTTATTCTATCTACCACTAGTCTATTTTATCACGCATATATTCATACATATACCAAAAGGTCCTTCTTTTTTACCTCTAAGGCAAGGGGAAGGAGGTAGTCGTATCTAAGCACACCTATCTTATTCATCTGAAGCAGAAAAAAAAATCAAACATATAGATATAAATAAATAAATAAATAAATAAATAGATAAATAAATAAAAATCTATGGACCGTTAAGCATGATCTCGATCAACATTTGGACTGTCTTATATGATTTATATCCTTATTCTGTCTACCAACAGGCAATTTTATTTATATAAAACAAAACTCATCAACCCCAAAGGAATGAGTCATCTGAAATGAGATGCTTGTCTGAAAACGGCCGTGATTGGTTGAGACCCCATAGACACGAGTCTTATTTCTCATTTGATTAAAATCGGACGTCTGTCTCAACGAAAGCTATACAATGAGGCACAGTAGAAAAAGGTTGAAAAAAAGGTCATGGGACATATACTAAGTCGTTGCTATGCCATGGCTCTAATAAATGAAAAAAATGAGTACTTCGTATATAAAAAGAGTCCTCTAACCTGTCAGGCAAGTCTAAACCAGCAGCTGGCAGCATTTGGAAACGCTGGTCAAACATGGAAGCTTACAGGAGCTGCCCATGTCCCAGCAAAGTTGTCTAATCGCATATTTATCGCGACCCTACAGCAAGCAAGAAGATCCATATGATATCATAGCCAGAGCCGGCCGCCTACAAAATTCCTATGTTGTCTTCGACCTCAAGCGTTTGAGAAGCGATCTTTGAATGGCAGCGTTGTATGTTGTCTTGTAATTTGTTCGCGATATGCTCGCTCTGGGGCCACTCTGTCGATGGTTTTATAAGGTTCGAAGGATCCCCAACAAAGGGACCTTGACAACTTGTGTTGTTTTTGAAATAAATATGAATTCTTTCTCGCAGTGCGAGAGAGAGAGAGAGACAATGGCAGGTAAGTCATGTTATTTATGAATAAGACATGTCAACTTCTTCCGCATTATTTTGATGACAACGTGGTTGAATTTTTTTTCGGGTCTTGTGTTCATAAGGGAACAGGCTCTTCTTGACGGACACTCACAAGAATCAGCTTGAGAAGGGTTAAGCCTTCAGAGGTCAGGGATCTTCCTTCAACTGATTATAAAAACACTTAGCTGAAGGCAGGGTAAACATAATAACGACTGAAGTAGCCAAATGGTTGATCAATATAGATTTTAACACATACAGCAGCGGTGCGAGATTGTCTATAGAAGCTCTGGTAAGTTACATTGTATAACAATAACATATATATCTTTAACTGTAAAAAGCAAAGGTTCTTCGGGTCCTTGTTGTTGATAGATTCTGCTGGAAATGTAGATATTAGAAGGCGTATGTATTTATAAGACAAACTCTTAGACGGTAAGAATGTTGATAGGTCTGGTGGAAGGCAAGTCAGGCCAAAACATGTATGCTAGGGATGTGAAATTATGTCAAAATTAGATTATAACTGCTGTTCGTATCACAAGGTTAGATGGGTACAATGCTGTCAAGTTAGGTGGAGGAAAGATTAGGATTAGATATGAATACTAGAAATCTGAATTTCTACTGTGGCTAGATATTAGGTATTCTTGGTATCTAAGATTTGTAGTGTTGTCAGATTAGAAGGGAGGAAGATTTAGACATGAAATTTTGAAATATGAAAAATAGATATCAGAAAAATTGGAAAGATGACAGAACGAAATGATTTAAATAGAAGAAGTGATGTTATATAAATAAATAAAAAAAGATCCGTTTAGTGACCCCATGGGTTAAAAAAAAAGATATTTCAATGTATGAAAGGCGAGAGGCGAGGACACAGGGATGGTGGCTGTCGGAAGGAGGGGTTGTTGCAAAGGACCACGCCACAATTCTTGCTAATTTGCATATACGAAGTAAAAAAAAAGGGACTAAAACATTTGTCACCGAAACCCATTCATAAAACACAACTGTCCCTGCATGCGAAACGCCCTTAGAGAGAAAGAGAGAAGGGGGTGGTTACAACATAATAGCCCTTACGCCTAAAGGTTATAAGGGTGTAGCCAAGCTATAGGCTCAGGGCGTGCTTACGTCATCAGTGAGAAGGGCTCAAAAGGAGCACACAGTTCGCCAAGATGGGATAATTATTAGAAGAGTGTTCTTCTCTGTTGAACCATTTATCAAAGACCTCGCGAGCAATGTGACAAGCCTGGAACCGATGCAAAAACCTCCCCTTTCAAGACTGAAACAAAGAACACTGTATATTTGTCTCTATGTCTTCTATCTAACCCCACCCCTTCAGTCCCAATCCCTGCTCCAACATCGCCACCACGACATCCATGAAAACCTTAAGCCCGAATATGTCTTACAGATCAGCGTCACCTGCGACAGGAACGACAAGAACGTCCTCGCAAATCTTAGTTCTTGGGAAATTCATCTTTGTCCCTTTAAGCTGAATGTCGATGGAAGTGTTACCATAACCCCCCCCCCCCCAAGCCCACCCACCGCCAACCCATGTAAGTCTACGGAGGAGATGAATCACCCAAAGAAAGGGTTTTCGAAACGAAGAAAACTGTCAAGGAGAAATTATAAGAATTTTCAATCGACACCACACTTTCTTCTTTCGTTCTTTTGGGAGCAAATATTTCAGACAAAGACGGAAGACATGGAACCACTGAAGCCGTTTCTTGGACGTTTCGTTATATGTGCTTGTTTGTGTCTCCTTGTTCACAGCTTCTTTGCAAGATGAGTTTCAGTGTCGTGTAGGGTTCCTGAAGAGGCAGAACTTCGCAAGTAACCGCAAGTGGAACGCGTTATTCCAGTAGACACGCGACGTATCAGATTCTGAATGCGGCGCCAACGAAGTCTTCCAGATAAACTTAACCAAAGGATTGTGAATCAGAGAGTCTTTAGTCTAAGCCTTCTTCTTAGTTAAATAAAGGCAAATTATGCTATCTAGATCAAACTCTAGAAACTACGCCATCAAAAGGTCTTAACAGTTCTCCGATGTTTTCCGCAATTATTACTTAGAACGAGAAAAATCCACAAACTAGGTTCCTGGGAGAGGTGCTGCATCTAATATGAACTTATAAGGCATCTAACAGTACCGGTGTTTACTAGTTTTGATGATATCTTCATCATACTGTA
>NC_134789.1:8944432-8949432 GCF_046742065.1 Oratosquilla oratoria | reverse complement strand
CTTTCCACTCTTACATCCTCCCTGTACTTCTCTCTGCCTTCTCTCTTTTTTCTCTCTATTTCTCCCTCTCTGCCTTTCTGTTTGGTGTTCTCCTCTCGCCTGTTTCCCCATTTTCCCTCCTCCTCCTCCTCCTCCTCCTCCTTTCCTCCTCCTCCTTCTTTGCCTCCTCCTCCTCTTCCTCCTCTTTCTCTTTTTCCTACCTCCTGCGTGTCTCTTTCATCCTGTTCTCTTCCCCCTTCCCTTTCTCATCACTAGTCCCTCTCTCTCTCCCATTTTTCCTCTCTTCCTCCTTTTTCTCTCAATTCTTTACTCCCCATCTTTTCAGCTTTGCCTACCCATCCTTCGTTCTCTCCTTTTTTTCGTCAGTTCCTCCTGTTTTCCCCCTTTCTCTCTCTCTCTCTCTCTCTCTCTCTCTCTCTCTCTCTCTCTCTCTTTCTTTCTGTCTGTCTCTCTCTTACTTTCTATCTGTTACTCTCTTTCTCCTTCTCTCTCTCTCTCTCTCTCTCTCTCTCTCTCTCTCTCTCCCAATGTCCCCATTTCTGTCTTTATCTTTTGTGGTCCACCTTTATCTCTTCTGTATTTCTCTCCCTGTCTCTCTGTCGTTTCCTCCGTCTCTGTCTCTCTGTCTGTCTGTCTGTCTCTTTATCTTTCTATCTATCTGACAATCACCATCTGTCTCCCTTCTTCTCCTTTCCCCCTCTCTCTCTCTCTATTTTTCCCTTTTATCTTTGCCATGCTCACCTCCACATCTGGGTCCTTTTCGCCTGCCTTCTTCCTCTATGTTGATCATCATCACTCCTTTATTTCCTTCCATTTTTTGTATTTATTTTTCACCCCCTTTCTTTTCTCTCAACTTCATTTTATTATTTCAAATTTCTTCGCTCTTCTAGCTTAACTGTGGCTCTTCTTCCACTTTGACTTCTGTGTAAATTGTCTTTGAAACCCACTGTGTTCATTTGTGATAATACTTTTTTTTCATATTTTAATTTGGTTCGGTTTTATTCGATCCTACTTTCTTTTTTTTATTTTTCACCTTTTTATTTGATGTTTTTATTCTAATTTATTCTTATTTAGTTTTATCGTATTTTGTTTTATTTTATTTTGATTTAAGTTATTCCATTTTGTCTTAATGCTTTATTCTATTTCATTCTATTTTTTTTTTTATTCTGATCGATATGGTCTTGATTCTTATTCTATTTCATTCTTTATTTTATTCTACTCTATTTTATTTACGTTCTTTATCTCTTTATTTATATATAAAAAAAAATTGTTCGTGGTTTCGATGCTTTCTTATCCCTGAGCGCATCCGCCATTTTCTGTGCATCGTCTGGGCCCTCAACAACTGCACTGGCATGAAGACAAAGACGAAACTCGCCGCAGCGGCCAGGCACTCCAGAGGTGTCCGTCCGCGAAACCAGAGACCTTTTGGTGGACACCCAAGAAGACCTCGGCATTCTTCCTGTCATGGACTCCTCACTCCCGAAAGCGCTCTTCAGAGGCCCACGTGCCGCTTTGTGGATTTTTGTGGACATATCTACCTAGTCCATCAGGTATTGTAGCTATGTCAACGTGCCTTTCATTGTTCACTAATATTCTGGATTTTTATGTGTATATATACATACATACATACATACATACATACATACATACACACACACACACACACACACACACACACACACACACACACACACACACACACACACACACACACACACACACACACACACACACATATATATATATATATATATATATATATATATATACATATATATGTATATATATATATAGATATATATATATATATTATATATATATATATATATATTGTAATAATCGTGATTTTGTTTTAATAATTTTTTCTTGAAGGAAGAACAACCACG
The DNA here is from genome assembly GCF_046742065.1 of Oratosquilla oratoria. Classification (NCBI taxonomy): domain Eukaryota; kingdom Metazoa; phylum Arthropoda; class Malacostraca; order Stomatopoda; family Squillidae; genus Oratosquilla; species Oratosquilla oratoria. The sequence goes on along the minus strand of NC_134789.1, from coordinate 8,947,546 downwards.
ATTGTATTTGCATAACAATGACGTACCATGGGGGCAGTTCCGTTTACCGACAGTGGTACTTTAACCACGTTTAATACCCAGACTGACTTATGTAACACTCCCAACAGATAACATCACAAACAACTCAGACATCACACAATCCCTTCTGGTGCAACTTCTGCTTAGTCAATACACAACACAAAGGACACTAAGGTATAAATTTAATTTTAGAATAGAATGATACACTGAGGGTTTCTTAAGCCCAAGGATGGTAGTTGTGCCATGAATAGAAAAGACTGGCAGCAGCTAGATAATGAATAAAATCGTGTGGTAGAAGCAGAGGTAGAAAGTAAAAGATCACCTGGTTCGGAAGTGGTCGATGTAAAAACCGTAGCATAGCAAGGCAGACACTGTCACTTGTTTATGAATATAGATATAGATATGAATACGGACATAGATATAATTACAAATATGTATATAATTATAAATGTTGATATAAATATAAACATAAGTGTAAATATAATTATAAATATGTAAATATAAGTATAAATATAAATATAAATATAACATACAAATATGAATATAAATATATGTGTACAAATATATATACTTATAAATATGAACATAAGTATCTGATCGTATATATATATATATATATATATATATATATATATATATATATATATATATATATAAATATATATATACATATATATATATACATATATATATATATATATATATATATACATATGTATATGTATATGTATATGTATATGCATATGTATATTCCTTATCACTGTAGATGCTCCTATGTTTCCTAATACTAACATTACCAACTTTATTTTTTCTTATACTATGCTATTTTTTCAACTGTTAATACTACTGCTACTACCATTACTATTATAATTACTACTATTACCACCACAACTACTATTATTACTGATACTACTGATAATACAGTTTTTTAGGATTACACCGTTTCTAGTGCATATATCATTACTCTTACATGCATTATCAATGAAACTATAACTACTATTTCTATTACTATAATTACTATACAAATCCTCCTATGTATTATACCAGGAATACTTTTGCTACTTCTACTATTGATGTAACTATTCATTTGCCATCACTAAGAAACAAGAACAGTCATAATATCTACTATTACTACCATTTCTAGTTTTACTACTATTTGTCTGTTATTGATTAATGCTAATACGACTATCACTACTGTTAGAACTCTTATTACTACTATTACTACTACTACTAACACTACAACAACAGATTCCATCAATGAGTACTTTTTTTTTCTAAGCCACCTCCATCCATATGGAATTGTACGCTGAAGAAGGTAAGTCTTCTCCCTTTTTGAATCACTACTCCAAGGTTGCTGCTCCGTGTATTGGTGCAACAATGGTAGTTCCAGGCAGGCTTCGTCCTGGCAACTTCTTAGGGCTTTGTAGAGTGGAGATCGTGATCTTTGGCCAGGAAAGTAAACGAAAGCAACAACGCTTTGTATGTTGTATATTTCACAAGCACAGGTCATTGGGCCCATTCACGCTAATAACTGTGGTTGGCACCCATTTATATTTTGATACATTTATTTTTACTTTTCATTTTTCTTTATTACTAGCATATTTTAGACCTTCCTTATTATTCATACTACTATAATACTGCTGCAACTACTACTTTAACTACTCTTAATATTGGAATTGCTTCTGTTACTATCCTTCCATCTACTGATGTTTCTACTTTCATTCCACCTATCAACAATATCATTAGTAGCTTCAGTATTATTAATAGAATTTCTTCTACTACTACTACTACTACTACTACTACTACTACTACCACTAACTGTACTTTTGCTATACCTGCTACCACTACTGCAATTATTATCTCTACTGTCGATACTACCATTACCGCTACTCTTTCTGTTACTATCAGTAATATTGCTACTATTTATGCTATTGATATGCTACTACTATTACTGCTATTCATACCACTGGCGCTACAATTACTGCTATTTTTGTTACTATCACGACTATTATAGATATTATAATTACTACAACTAATATCACTACTGATTTGAGTGTTACTACTACTAATACTATTACTACAACTATACTACTGTCACCATCACTACTGTTCCGACTATTACGATTGTTGCTGCTATTAATACTATTACTACTACTACCACTTATAATTTTTTTTTTTTTTTTTTTTAATAAGATGACCTCCATCCTCGTGGAACTGTGTGGTGAAAGCAGTCAGGATCTGTCTTTCACAGACACAGTTCATTGGCCCCTCTCTCGCCAATGACTGTGGTCGACTACCTTTTCATATTTTGTATTATTTCACTTTAATGAAGCTTAATACAAAAGTTCATTTATTCTACTTTCTACTACAGTCTGGTCATAATCGAGGTTCTGTATATGTGCTGATTTAGGGGGTGGGGCCCTGGTACCTCTCAGGTATAGGAGAGCTGATCTTAAGAGTGGGAATGATAGTCTACATTTCATCCACGGTACAATGCTGCTCTTTGGTCGTTTTTTCCCGTAAAGGTTATCGGAGTGAATGAGCCTTGGTTCACATTCTGTCCACGCTCCTCGTACATCCTGCTCCTCCTCCTCCTCTTCCTCCTACTACTACTACCACTACTACTTCTACTACTACTATCACCACAACAACTACTACTACTACCACCACCACCACTACTTCTACCACCACCACTACTACTACTACTACTACTACTACTACTACTACCACTACTATCACTACTACTACTATTACTAGTAGTAGTAGTACAACGACGACGACGACGAAAACAATGACAACTATTGCTACTACTACCTCTACTAATGCTACTACTATTACTGTTACTACTACATTCACAACTACTCCCACTTCTATTATTACTAGTACCAACCAATTCCAATACAAAAATAACTACAATTATTATTACTACAGCTACTAATTCCTATGCAGGTTATATTTTTTAAATTATTACATATACTAATACTACTAATACTGCACTTATACGATAGTTACCACTAAGAATTTCTGCAACTATTGTTGCTGACATTATTACTATATTTTCAATCCTCCTACTATTACTCTAAACATCTATTACTA
>NC_134789.1:8936932-8939432 GCF_046742065.1 Oratosquilla oratoria | reverse complement strand
GTCAGGTAACAATTTCAGGGTCAGGGGTATGTGGATTTGACAAAAATAATTTTTAAGGGCACAATCTTATTAGGGTATATAAGGGCAAAGGGATGGTCAGGGTGGTTTGGTAAGGTATATATGAAGCAATACAAATAACACTACATTTTCAAATATATACAGTAACAGCATCATCAATGAGATTAGTCAACTATCAACGGTAAAGATCGACTGGAATTATAATGTAAAAAAGGAGCTACTATTGATTAGTATTTGTGACTGAGAATGATATTCTACTAGGAACTTGCCTACTAAGTGGCTCAAGTAGGCTATTCAGTGTTTTACAAGGATAAAGAAGATCTTATATTTCCTCTTTTTTTTCTTCTTTTTTTTTTTTTACATGTGTAATTTTGGCCATCTTTGATCGTGATGGCGGTGAGATCATCGCCACCATGGTCTTAGTCTATTAGCAAGACCAGGAGACCAGTAGATGGCAAAAATGTGTTAGACCGGGAGCCAGACTAGCTCTAGGAGGAGTGCAAGACGTCATGGGAAAGAGTTTAGAAAAAATATTCATCTACTAGGTCTATTGTACTCGGCCTAGGTCCAGATGACTCCCGTTCAAGGTTCCAAGGCGCTTCAAGAACTCGCAATACTTAAACGTAAAGAGATTTTAAAGACCTTCCCATTCCTTTGTCATAAGATTGACTTTCATCACTAAGTACCCGGTATTTTGACCTCTAAGTAAACTACTCGCCGGGACCTCTGACTTGCACCAGACAGTCTCGGAACGCTTAAGATTGCGAGTTCGGTCGAAGACGCCTTCGAAGTCCTTCAAGAACTCCCGAAGAACGTAAGAAGTGGTCTTACCTGGAAGAGGTCAGTAGGCATCCCGAATTGTCCAGGAGGCGGCGGAGAGCCGCGCGAGGTCAGGCTGGAAAGACTCACGTCCCCTCCAGCACTACCCTCCAGCGACTGGGCTTTGTCGCTGCTGTTCGCCTGGAAAGAGAGAAAAAAAGGAGGGTTAAAAAAATAATGATATCATAAAATGATGGGGAAAGATCGGCGTTGTTTTGATCACAGTCTCATTCCTCACGGCACGGATGGGATTGAAAGAATGAGCTTAGAGACACAGGGAAACATTATCGGAAATATTCTATAAGCATATCGGACAAATAAAATGGAAGATTAAAAGTTCATTTTTTTTCTCCATATAGGCGAGAATATACTTTATGCACCTGACAAAAGTAACCACATCATCGTCCAACAGTACTAAGCGTATGCATAAGGTCTCACGCACATAGACATACACATATACATATACAGACACGTACACATAAATATACCATACGCATGTATGAATATGTGTATGTGTGTGTGTGTGTGTGTGTGTGTATGTGTGCATGCGTGCTTGTGTGTGTATGTGTGAGTGTGTGCATGTGTGTGTGATTGTATGTGTGTGTTAGTGTATTCACTACTGCAGCAAAGGAATTAGCAAGGAAATCCTGGTAGGTGACACAAATCTTCAAACAATATCTTGATAAAACACTTTCTTTACTTATCTAAACACTTGGTTAATCAACGAGAGCAATAGCTATATAACCTAGGGAACAGTCACAGATCTTCAGACAGATTGTCAACGGAACATTTTGTCTTTTGATTTTCATGCTTGTTTATGTTTAAAATCATTGTGAACACCATGAAATCTGATATTACAATGTTCTTGTCAAGAACAAGGGTGTGACCCCCAAGACATCATCACAACATGTGACAAGTGACATTACAAGTGTAGTTATTCAAGACAAAGTGGTGAGTGATGAAATGAGAAGAGAGGAGGAAGAAAAGGAGAAGGAAGAGTGGAAGGGCCACGAGGAGGAAGAGTTTGTATGAGAGGAATAGGACTGCGAGGTAAGATGAGTACATGGGGTACTAAGAGAAAGAAAAGAAGGAGGAGGAAGAAAAGGAGAAGGAAGAGTGGAAGGGCCACGAGAAGGAAGAATGGGAAGAGAAGGAATATTTTGTATGAGAGGAATGGGAGTGCGAGGTGATATGAGGACATGGAGTAATAAGAGAAAGAAAAGAAGGAGGAAGAAGAAAAGGAGAATGAAAAGAGGGAAGATTTCTGTTAAAGGGATATGATTGTGAGGTGAGATGGGAGTCGAGGAGAAGAAGGAGAAGGAGGAACATACAAGGAGGAGGATAGAAGGACGAGAGCTGATGGTAGAGTCGGGAATGAGGAACGCCCTTCTATAAGACGCTATTCGTGATAATGGGGGATTGTTTGACTGGGCAGAAATATTGCGGAGTCGTTTTCTGAGCCGAGATGAGGGCGCGCAACTCCCGCGAGAAAAGTTGCGGTCCAACAGTAGAGAATTTGCGGAAAAATACACAAAGCTATTACTTGACCAAAGCTTTTTCCTTTGGCGTTCACACACACACAACAGTCCACAAACTTTCTCAAGGCGGAAAGCGCTACATTGTCAATAAAGTTACGAAGCAAAAATACTGATGTAAATTCCCC
>NC_134789.1:8926932-8931932 GCF_046742065.1 Oratosquilla oratoria | reverse complement strand
GTGTGTGTGTGTGTGTGTGTGTGTGTGTGTGTGTGTGTGTGTGTCCCTATTAATTCATGTCTCTTTATCTTCTTTCTCTTCCAGTCTCTTTCTCTCTCTCTTTCTCTTTCTCTCTCTCTATCTATCTATCTCTCTTTCTCTCTCTCTCTCTATTTATCTCTCTTTCTCTCAGATTGAAATAGTGCATCTAGAGCAGTTTTGATACAATGGAATATGCGGTCTATATTATAGGGCGTCTCTGAGGACGAAGTATCAAGCGATCGGAACCTGTGGAATAAAGTGGATTGCAGTGGATCGTGTGGATAAGCAAAGAAAGGTGAATAGAGTTTTTTTGATTTAAATGATGATGAGGTAAGTACAAAAGGGTTTACTAGATTGAGTAGATAATATTCAAAGTAAAATATTAAATGAGGGCCAGTTAGGAAAACTAAATATTTAGTAAATATGGTGATACAGGAGTAGATGGCCGAGTAGATAGTTAAGGAATTGACATGTTAGTAGAAAAGGTAGAATGGAGTGGTATTATGAAAGTAGATTGTGTGGGTGGAGTAGATAGGAACAGGTGGTGGGAATTTGTGGAACGTGTACGAAGAGATGGAGTGGAAGTCATGATCAAGGGTCTGGAAAACATGGTCATTTCTTTCCAGGCCGTGACATACACGGAAGAACTCTTGCCGCTGAAGAGGAAGACGTGCATAAGGCAGAGCACACACTTTTGGGAGGATGTCCTCCACGCACGCCCGCACGCCCACATAAGCCTGTAAGGCACACCCACCCACACCCACACCCTGCCCCCACACCCACACGCACGCCCACAGCCAGTCAGTTTTCCAGCAGAAGAGCAGAGTTGCTCCTCGTCATATGGACGTGTGTGTGTGTGTGTGTGTGTGTGTGTGTGTGTGTGTGTGTGTGTGTGTGTGTGTGTGTGTGTGTGTGTGTGTGTGTGTGTGTGTGTGTGCGTGTGTGTGTGTGTGAGAGAGAGAGAGAGTTCTGGGCCGCCTGTCTGTCGGTCCGTTTGAGTATTTTTGTAACAACCCAAGCGCACGCGATAACGCGCGCACACACATGCATACATACATACATACATACATACATACATACATACACACACACACATATATGTATATATATTTACATACATATATATATATGTATATATACATATATATATATATATATATATATATAGATATAGATATATATGTGTATATATATATATATATCCGACATTGGGAGTGTGTACCGTGTACAAATGCCAAAACAAGTGAGAAAACTGGCGAGTGTGTGGATATGAAATGTATATGATATACTGTATGAGCGTTTGTTTGCATGTTTATGAACGCTAGCATTTAATTGCAAATCCAAACATACTTCGAGAATGCATGATATTTATTTTTGCATAAATGTGATTCACTCCCCTTTCCTCTCTCTCTCTCTCTCTCTCTCTCTCTCTCTCTCTCTCTCTCTCTCTCTCTCTCTCTCTCTCTATCTCTCTCTCTTTCTCTCCCGTCTGCTTCAATTTCTTTCGGTCGGGCAGAGTGTGTTTGCATATTTTCATCTCGCTGTCGGCATGAAGGCCCCCAAAGGACAACTAAAGCTCAAGACCTGCCGACCCACCGCCATCGTCTTCTGGAAATGTTTGAGATCCCTGTCTTGCAGAAGTTTGCGGCTCGACGGCTCCTGATGACGACAATTTTTCCGTCGTGTGTGATACAGGTGTACCTTGGTGGTTCGTCGGCTCGATAGTCCCCTTAAGCCATGAAGAGTCTGACTTAAAATGTCTTTGTTGAGAAGGGTTTCTTAGGCGGTCTGGGGAGAGGACTACAACAAATCATGAACTTTATATTGATTGTAGTACCGCCTGGGAACCATCTGGCAGAGCCCTGGGCCTTCTTCTTCTTATTCTTCTTCTTCCTCCTCCTCTTCTTCTTCTTGAGCTCGAAGGAGGACGAAGGTCTGGAAAAGACTCTGCGGAAACTTCTGCTGGAAATAGCGCCGCCCGTCTTGCATACCAAACACCAGGGTCCGCCACCTCTTCCTCCTTTCTCTTCCTATTCCTCCTGATCCTCCTCTTCCTCCTCCTCCTTTCATTCATCTCCTCCTCCTCCTCTTACGTCTTCTTTCCCTCTTCCTTTTCCTCTTGATCCTTCACCTCCTCCTCCCCGTCCAGAGACTTCTCCTCTCTTCTTCCATGTCCTCTTCTACGTTCTCTTTCTACCCCTCATCTCTTCCTCACAGCCCTATCGTACTTTCTAGATTCTTTTTCTCTCCTTCTTTTTCCTTTCTCTTCCCTCCTACCATTCCTCCTACTTTCTCTTCTTTCTCCTTTCCATTTCTCTCATCTATCTCCTTCATCTCCCTCTTCTCCATTTCCTCTTCACTTTCATCCATTCTTCAACCCTCCTGTATATCCCTATTTTCCTTGTGTAGTCTTCAGTCCTCAATCACCACAGTCTCCTCCAAATCCTCCCTTTCTCTACCTCCCTCTCCTCTTCCTCCTCTTCCTCCTCCTTCTTCTCTCCCTCCTCCTCCTCCTCTTCCTCTCTTTCACCTTTTTCCCTTCCCCTCCTCTGTTTCACCCTCCCTTACTTTTTCAATATGTCTCACCTTCCTTGTAGTCTGTATACTATTCGTTTTATTCATATCTGTCGTTGTCTACAACGAGTTTTATTTATAACCCATGTGTCAGTAACAACTTTTATCTGGAACTCCAATCCTTTCTAACCTAAGAACCTAAACTAATCTAACCCCTCACCTTTTGTTCTCTTATAAAATAATTCTGCACAACCTAGTTATATCTACATATCGTCGGGTTCTCCAGTTACAACCTATAATTCATAACTTCCGAAAAAATCTTTCGTCTATTAAAAGCAATCCTACAGTTTCATCCTATATCATAAGAGTCTCTCTCTGTCTGTCTGTCTGCCTGTCTTGCCAAACATGTAATTTTCTTCTCTACCCGTCTACAACCCATAACCGTAGTGCATCTACAACACTACTTCCCTGTCAATATAATTCCCGTCTACAGCCTCGACGGAGTGTCTCATAGGTATCTCGGTCTGTCTACAACACTCTGTCGACGGGTCGTTTGTTTATAAATCCGTCTTTCTGGCACCAAGCGTCTGAGGTTATTTGAGTAAAACTTATCTCTCGTCATTCTTAGGCAGTATGACATTCTACAACCTCTACTCTGTCACCATAGTTCCAGGTCTTCCAAACCATCTCTACTCTGCCTAGGAACCACCCTTTATCTATGTGGTAACTAGTTCAGTATCCTAGTTCACCTACAACACTAGCCCTCACCTTGTGGGCTATGCTCCCTCTAGAGGCCCACTGAGTGTCTCTAGTTGGTCCACAAACCAAAATCTAGTGGAAGTTAGTGGATGCCTAACGATTCTATTCAGTGTTGCTTTGCATTCCAGGAGCCAAATAACCAGAAATACATAAGCTTGGGTGATGTGAGAGAACTGGTTATCCGTAGCAAGCAATCACTCTTTTGTATAATTTCAGTATATATATACATTGTAACTCTTCATTCGTTTGTGGGGCCCTCACTGTCAACCTTATCCCTGTCTTCAGGAGATCTACGACTTCAGCCCGTCTATGAGTGTCTCTTTCTGTCAATATAGCTTCTGTCCATAACCATAAACCTGTGGATATGTATAAACCTCTGGACAATATTCTCTCTCTCTCTCTCTCTCTCTCTCTCTCTCTCTCTCTCTCTCTCTCTCTCTCTCTCTCTTTCTCTCTCTCTCTCTCTCTCTTCCTGACCCTTTCTCTCCCATTTCTGTCCTCGCGCCTAAAGCGTCATCTGGTTTTCAGTTTCAATTTTCATAACTTAATCAATTTTCCCTATTCTTTTGTCGCGATATACACAAGCGCAGACATATTGCATGGCATAGGCATAAAAAAAAGGCGCCGTGTGACTTATGAATCACAATGCTACCACCACCACCGCCGCTGCTGCTGTTGCACTCCTCACTTTCTCTTTCTTCTCTCTATTTCTCTCTTTATCTCTCTCTTTGTGTCTCTTTATGCATCTTTCTCTCTCTATTAATCTTTAGGTCTCTTTCTGTATCTACTACTCTTTAGGTCTCTTTCTCTCCGCTGCTGCTGTTCTCCCCACTTTCTCTTTTTTTCTTTCTATCTCTCTCTTTATGTCTCTTTATGTCTCTTTCTCTGTTACTCCTTAGGTCTCTTTCTCTCCGCTGCTGCTGCTCTCCTCACTTTCTCTTTCTTCTCTATCTCTCTTTATCTCCCTCTTTGTGTTTACGTTTCTTTCTCTACATTACTCTTTAGGTCTCTTTCTCTCTGCTGCTGCTGCTGCTCTCCTCACTTTCACTTTCTTCTCTATCTCTCTCTTTGTCTCTTTATGTCTCTTTCTGTCTATATTACTCTTTAGGTCTCTTTCTCTCTCCCTCTTTTTCTTTCTGTAATCATCTATTTCTCTGTATTTATCTCTACCACCATTTTCTCTCTTTCTTTCTTTCTCTTTTATTCTCTGTATGTCTGTCTCTTTGATTCCCCCTTTTTTTTATCTATCTCTATCTCTCTCTTCCCCTCCTTTTTTCTCTCTTGTCCTTCCTCTTTCTCTCTTTCCCTCTCTCCCTTTCTCTCTCTTTCCCTCCATCTCTCTCCCTCCCCATCTTTCTTTATCTCTATCTCACTCGCTCGCCGGGACGTTATCTCTCCCCCTCTCTCTCTTTCTCCCTCTCTCTTTCTCCCTCTCTCACACACATATATATACACAAACAATACACGAATTTCGCATCTTCCGCGCTATGCTAACCAATGGACAGGTAACTCTTTCAAACACTAACACACACACAATGCAGACACTAGATACTTTTTCCCTCCACCTCGCCTGTTCCACCCCTCTTTCCCTCCACCTGGAAACCACACCTTTGCTTCCACATGGATCCATCCCCACCCCGTGTTCCACACTACCACCCACCACGCGTCTCCACCTGGAAAGCACGCCTTTGCTTCCACATGGATCC
>NC_134789.1:8896932-8916932 GCF_046742065.1 Oratosquilla oratoria | reverse complement strand
CTGAGTTTGCTTATTTGTTCAACCGTGCGGCGCTCAGCCAGGCTGAGGTGAGGGAGCTTCGGCCGAAGAGCCGGAATGGAATGAGTTACGAGGTCTAAACTAGGGTGAGGTGACGAAGAGCAAAGAGGGAAGAGCGAAGAGCAAATGTTCATTGACAGGGCAAAGAGAGAGAGAGAGAGAGAGAGAGAGAGAGAGAGAGAGAGAGAGAGAGAGAGAGAGAGAGAGAGAGAGAGAGAGAGAGAGAGAGAGAGAGAGAGAGAGAGAGAGAGAGAGAGAGAGAGAGAGAGAGAGAGAGAGAGAGAGAGAGAGAGAGAGAGAGAGAGAGAGAGAGAGAGAGAGAGAGAGAGAGAGAGAGAGTAGATTCTAGAAAAAGAGGTATTGTTACAGTCTTCCCTCCCTGATCCATGATATACTAGAACTAGTTACATATTCTAGATACATCTATTATTGCTTTCATGTTATGAATGGTGAAGGTTCCTAGGATAGGGTGAAGTGACAGAGGAGATTATAGAAAAGAGGTACACCTGCAGGAAAAAGAATCTGCGACAGTCAATACTATTTAACAATAATGATAATGTGAATGATCTCTTCTTTAGTTTTAAAACTAAACAAGTTTTCTAGATGTTTTTCTAGGATATTTGGTATTCAAGTGACACAGCCAGTATCGACAAAATTACTTTGATATTGCCAGTAAATCCTTCTCGATCATGGGTCCTTGACATCTTTTGTTATCAAGGAATTTCTTCGATGATTCTCATGATCTCTTCTCAGGAGTCTCCTGTTTATGTTATACTGTTTCTTGACCTTCCGGAGATCCCTTCAACACTCATTAAAATCACCTTGTATCCACTAACGCCTACTAGATAATATGTGCTGTCCTTCCTCTATGCTTCTGTAAGGGGGGATTCTAGACCGCTAGTTGAGACCCATTATTCTAAGATAAATGAATATCGTCTGGCGACATCCAGAGAAGAGTTCAGAGTCCGGTCAAGACCGTAAAGGATGTGATGTCATTACAGGAAATCGATTTTACTGACAAAATGATGCAATATGGAAAAAAATAATTCAGTTCTTGTTAAATTAACACAGCGATGTCGCCAATTTCGCCGTCATTTCTGAAGCCTTTAGTTAGGTTAGGTTAGGTTAGATTAAGTTAGGTTACTAATATAGTCTATATTACTCTACGATCCGCGCTTTCTCTTCGGCAGAACAAAAGCCGAATATATAGAATAAATGTGGGTTGACAGTTGATATGACTTTTTTAATTTATTTTTTTAAGGTGATGGAGTTGGCGGTGGAGAAGGAAATGGTGGAGGATGTGGTGGTGGCAATAAAGGAGGTGGTGATGGTGGTGGTGGTGATGGTGGTGGTGAACCCCAAGAGGACCCAGAGTATTTCAGTCGAGGGGTAAGGCCCCCTCCCTCCCCCCCTCTCTCTCTCTCACCACGACCATGGTAATGATATACGGCACTCTCCCATTCTTTCCTTCTGGTTTTGAGCGCCGAGTCTTGTGTTGAACGCGCCCACACTACGCCGTGACGTCACTTTGGTGCTGTGTTTTGTAGAGTTGGCGTGCTAATGACGGTTGTTTGTTGTGCTAATGATCAAGTGTTTTCGGAGAGCTCCCCCCCCTTTTCCCAGACACCCCCACCCACCCCTACCACCATCTCTTCCTTTACTCACCCCCCATCCCCCCACATACACACGCCTCCTACCCCCAGACCCCTTTACTAATGAACACAGTATGTAGTGTTGGTGATAATGACAGCGCCACGCAGTGAAATAAGGTTGTCCATTCTGGCGTTTCAGGTTACGCGTTTCTGAAAAAGAACGACTTCATTTGGTTCCCTTTTTTTTTTTTTTTTTTTTTTGCGGGGGGGGGGGGAGTGGTTGCTGGCAGGAAACAATGCAAGCACATGGCCACCGGCTCGGCGAAGCCACCGCGCTCTCCGCCCTTCCAGAAACGTCCTTTATTGGTAATGGACGTAAAATATCAAATGAAAATATACCAAACCCGAGTCTGTGGTCTCTATTAATTCCGGTTATAAGGTCGACGGGGGTTTTGGTGTTTCAGATCACGCTGCCAGTGATCGATTGAAAGGAGATGACCACGTGGTAAACTCACCACCAACCCAATGGCAGCATCGAACACTGTCCCCTCCCCTCCCACTCCTCCCCCCTTCTTGCAACTCTCACTTCCTGTCTCTTTGCTTTTTTCCCTACCTCTCTTTGCAACCCCTCCTTCTCTCTCCCCTCTCTATTTCTTGCCTCTCTTCTTGCACCCCCTATTTCCATCCTATCCTTTTCTCTTTTCTTTCTAACCACCCATCTACTCTCTACCTCTTTACTTCTTTCACTCTCTCTTCTTGTAACTTCCCCATTTCTCCTTCCCCTTCCACTACCATCTCTATCTATTTCTTTCTTTTCCTCCCTTCTCCTCCAAAGCTCCATCCTTTCTCTCTCTACCTTCCTTTTTCTCTCCGTCCTTCTTTCCCTCCCTCCTTTTCCACCTTCAAAACCCAGTTTCTTCCTCCTCCCCCCTTACCCTATTTTCTCTCTCTCTCTCTCTCTCTCTCTCTCTCTCTCTCTCTCTCTCTCTCCCTCTCTACTTCTCTCTCTTTCCCTGTCTCTCTTTTCTCTCTTATCTCTCTTTCCCCGGCCCAGGGAGCTTTGAACGTTCGAGAGGATCGGAAACGAGAAGAAAGGGCTATCGTATGTTTGCCAGGTGGTAACAAGGGAAACAAGTCACCAGGTCTGCATTTTTTTCTATATCTAATGGTGGATATTTTTTCCTCCTAATTTTTTTTATTTTTTTATTTTTCTTTTTAATTGGGAGCGGTGGCAAAAGATTCAAGAGCAGGTAATAAGTGTCCCAGCTTTGATGATGAAACCTTTAGTAATTGTTATTGGCCCGGCGGTTGCCGAAAAATTTCGTCATTGCCTCTCCAAGTGCCCACACCACCGCCACCCCCGCCGCCGCCACCTCAGGACCTTTTGGTTCATGCACAAGCGATCGTCTCCTCCTCCTCCTCCTCCTCCTTCTCCTTCTCCACCTCCTTCTCCTCTTTCTCCTTTTGCACCTTCTCTTCCTCCTCCTCCTCTTTCTCCACCTCCTCCTCCTTCTGTCTTCTTCTCCACCTCCTCCTCCTTCTCCTTTTCCTCCTCCTCCTCCTTCTTCACCTCCCCCTCCTCCTCCTCATCCACCTCCTCCTCTTCCTTCTTCTCCGAGGGAGACACCCCCTCCCAATATTCACGTGAATTCTAATCAGTGAAGAAATGCGGGCACATGTTATATGATATATAGAATTTAATGAAACTTCTTTTACACAATGACAGGACGTCATTACTTATTAGTATTAGTATATATAAATTTGTATATATAAAGTATTATGAAACTTTCGGGGCACAGAAGTTTTCATTACTATTGCAGTTCGTTACTGTCCCTCTTGAGCAAGGGGATGAGTCTGTGAGGTATGTAAGGTCGTACCATTACCAATCGATTACATGACCTCAAGCTCTCAGCCGGAATGTTAAAAAACTGTCGATCGCAAGTTCAGCACATGATCCAAGAACATGATGAAGAAGAGTTTTGGGAGTGTTTTGGAGTGTGGGAGGGAGAGGTGGGAGAGGGAGGAGGGAGAGGGGGAGGAGGAGAGGGGGAGAGGAGGGAAAGAAGGGAGAGAAGGGAGAGGGGAAGGAGGGGGAGAGGAGGGAGAGAGGGAGAGAAGGAGAGAAGGAGAAGGGGAGAGGGAGAGGAGGGAGATGGGAAGAGAAGGGAGAGGGGAGAGGGAGAGGGGGAGAGGAGGGAGAGAGGGAGAGAAGGAGAAGGGGATAGGGGGGAGGAAGGAGAGGAGGGAGAGGGGAAGAGAAGGGAGAGGGGGAGAGGGAGAGGGGAGAGGGAGAGAGAAGGGAGGGAGGAGGGGGAGAGGGGGTAGGAGGGGCCCTGGCATAAGAAGGATTGGGGATTACGGAACAATTGCATTAGAGGCAAGGATGCTTTGGAAGCCTTGGGGAAGATGACGAAGAGGAGGAGGGAAGTAACCTTGGGATGTGGGGAGAAGGATGGAGTAAGGAGGGTAATTGGGTAGTTGGTTCGGTAATGATGTGGAGGGTGAGGGGAGGTGTGGAGGAGGACTGAGATCTTGAAGGAGTGACTTGAAGGATGACCTGACCTTTACCAAGGAGGTCGTACTCAGCAATTGACAATAATGAGATTTTCAATGTTTTTATAAGTCTTCTCTCCCCTGCATTCAATAGTAACTTTGAGTGCTCTAGTTGTCTTACTAGGATTCTAGGCATCATTATTTCCATAAATAAATACTGGCCATAGGTCCCTAAAAATAGATAAATAAAATAAAATAAAAATAAATAAATATATAAATGAATAAAATAGACAGATAAATAGATAAATAGAATAGATAAATAAATAGATAGATAAAATATATAAATAGATAAATAGATAAATATAATAAAAAATAAATAGATAAATAAATTATACAAATAAATAAATAGATAAATAAAATAAATGAACAGATAAATGATAAATAAAATAAAATAACAGCCATACTTAACTTATTCTATTCAGACTGACGCCAGACCTACCAAGAGACCTCATCAGTCTGGCCAGACTGTCTACCACGTGAATAAAATCGCCTGACGCCAGCCAGAATCAGAAGTGTTAAGGGTGTCACCGGAGCAGAGGGACACAACAGACATCTGTTGCTTTGAGAACGCAACATCTGTTCCCAGTTGCATGACAGAAGGACACAAGCCTACAAGCAAAGTACTCGTGCATGTTAACCTACTGCCAATATCGTATGAATTTATACTCTTGTTTTACATACAAACATGCACACGTACATGTTTACACACATACATACGTACATACATATATAGATACGAACATACATACATACATATGTACATAAATACATACAAACATACATACATACATACATACATACATATGTACGTACATACATACATAAGCACATACGTGTGCACATATACACATATACATGCATACTTACAAACATACATATACATAGAGAGACCTACATATATGCACACTTGAATACGGTACACAAATACAAATATACATACAGAGTAAATGCATTCAGAGATGAATGCATCCATATACTCATAATGACATAAATTCACGCACGCAACCACACATGCATACACGCACAGAAACGCATATGTAAACATATATATGTATATATATATATATATATATATATTATATATATATATGTATATTATATATATATATATATATATATATATATATATTTATATATATATATATATATATATATATATTATATATATATATTATATATGTATCATGCTTACAGCTTCTCACAAACGTTTGTCTACCTCCCCAAGCTTAAATCTGTCTACCTGGGAGAAGGACGGGAGGGGTCAGAATCTGCACCTGCCTCGGGAGAGTGACCGTCCAGCTACCTGCCTGTGTTTCGAGAAGACTTTTCGAAATTCGGAGGCCCGGACGCCTCGACGTCTTCAACCACCCACGATGACCGATTTGACCGCAGTGGAGTGTCGTTATTCTAACATGATGGAGCGTTCCCTCTCGGTCGTTCGAGCCATCATCCCAGCGGTCATTTGGACGGTCGTTTCGTTTACGTTGGCGGTCGGCTAGTTTAGAGCCGGATTCTATTATGGTGGATGGGTGAGTTGTAAAGTCGCTGTGTGCGTGTGTGCTTGCATGTGTGTGTGTGTGTGTGTGTGTGTGTGTGTGTGTGTGTGTGTGTGTGTGTGTGTGTGTGTGTGTGTGTGTGTGCGTGTGTGTGTGTGTGTGTGTTTGTGGATAAGTGCCTTTTTACGTATCCGCGTGTGCACGTGTTTTAAACCCCTAACTGTTATCATCATCATCATCATCATCATCATCATCATCATCATTCTTATCATCATCATCATCATCATCATCATCATCATCATCATCACCACCATTAACATCTCTGCTGTCGTCGTTGCCGTTGCCATCATCATCATCATCATCAATATCTCTGCTGTCGTCGTCGCCATCATCATCACCATCATCATCATCATCATCATCATCATCATCATCATCATCATCATCACCATGATCACCACCATAACCATCACTGCAACCATATCTTTTGTTATCTTTTTGGGTCACCATTGTAACAGGCTACCTCCCGTATAAGGGGGAAAAAAGCCTTTGGTACATGTATAAATGTATGTACCATCATACCTTAATCTTCTTCATTTCCCCTACTGCATCCACTCCTCAGTCTTCTTTTCTCCTCATGACTCTCCTCTTTCCCATTTCTCCTCTCACTCCACCATACCCCTGACATCTTCACCTCTTCTTGCTCCATAACCCGTCCAACCCATAGGAACATGGCTAACGATCTTGTTCAAAACAACATCAGACGCTCTTATTCAGCTGAGGGGAACTAAACATCCCTCTGTTATTCATCAACGTCGTCTCCCCGTAGTACTCGCTGTATCCTTTTCCTTCTTCTTCTTCCTCCTTCTGCATAAAACGGGGATCTCTCTCCATCGTCCATTTCCACGTTTCTTCTTCCTCCTTCTGCAGTAGCCGGAGCGCTGTCCCTTTGACTAAGAGCGACGAATATCAAAGAGTAAATAAACTTGATGATTATTTCAACCTGCTTTTATATCCATAATCTCGCGCAAAGAGGCCGGGAAAGCGTTCACAAACACACCTTTCATTGAGCGTACAATGCCTACAACTCTCTAAACAAGGTGACGGCAACTTGCTCACTTCCACAATATTTTCCATGTAGGTTCACTGTATCGGAAAATTTGGCTACATTACCTCCTCACATTACCCTAAACCTCTCCCCTCTACCCACAACACCCAACCCCAGCCCTACCTCATGTCTAGATCCTGAAAAACCCATTCCTCCCTTCCTAACCTCTCGCTGACCAATCCCTCTCCTCCCATCCCACCCTTTTTCTTCCCTCGACTATTCCCTTTCCTCCCCCTCCCCGTCTCCCTCCCCCCCTCCCCCCACACCCTCTCCCCTAAGCACGTTATTGTGGACATTTGTTCAACACCACCTACCCACCCGTCTTGTGACTTAATTTCCGGTGTAAGGTATGAAACCTGCGGACTGTGTTTGTTGACCCTGTATGAGCAGGGCCGCCTCCGAAGCGCACTGCAACATAAACACTTCATTGCCCTTATTTCAATGTGTATACGACGCTTTTCATTTCCCTGTGTGATATACAACGCCAACAGGACGGGATTTGCAATGGGGATTTCTTGATCAAAATGGAGGAAGCAAGATTTTTTCTTTATTTGTTTATTTTCTTTTTTTTTTAATGCGAGCTACCTACCATGCACCTGGAGCCTGTGCTTGTGTAGATCTGGGTAAGTGAATACTTCCATGTGTATTTATGTAGATCAGGAGAATTATATAGACCGGTGGTAGAGCGCGGATACATGCAAGCACACACACACATACACACACACACACACACACACACACACACACACACACACACACACACACACACACACATACACACACACACACACACACACACACACACACACACACACACATTATATATATATACATTATATATATATACATATATGCAACAGTAATCACATAAAACACGTGAATAAAGATTTATGCTTGTAACCACGAGGAAAATAAAGATCGGAATACTGAACGTTTTCGTCTATTAAGACTTTGAAAATGTCTTAATAGACGAAAACGTTCAGTATTCCGATCTTTATTTTCCTCGTGGTTACAAGCATATATACATATATATATATACATATATATACATATATATATATATATATATACATACATATATATATATATATATATATATATACATATTAAACTCGTCACCATCTTGATAGGGGCAAACCGAGCTGGCTCCAGCTGGGCCACTCAAAATCCAATCAACCCTCAACGTCGGAGAGATGGGAGGAGGTGGAGGAAGAGGAATGGTGACTACCTATAACATACAAATGTGTTTTATTGATTTATTTATTTAATTTTATTTTCTGGGTGGGCTTAACACAAGAAATTTGATTCCTTTTCATTTAATGTCACCAAAAAACAAATACATGCAAGCATACTGTACATACATGCATACACAAGCGCGGGCTCACACACTTACACATACACACATGGCTGCCACTACGGAGGTCCGGGTTTGAATCCCGCCCAGGGCTGAAATAATTTCAGTATCGCTGCGCTGAGGGTTGTTACTCCAACTCTCGTGGGCGGGGAGTTGGAGGTATGTGTGCGTGTAAAGTCACAGTATTACCCATAGATCGGTCATATACGAGCTCTGAGCTCTCTTCCGGGCGGGAAATAGCTGTCGATTACGAGTCCAACACGTGATCCAAAGACCATGGTGAATCACACACACACACACACACACACACACACACACACACACACACACACACACACACACACACACACATACATACATACATTGACAATTCAGATCAATCTGTCACCGCAACAAAGAATCCACAGGCAAACAGTAATTAGGAAACCTAATGAAAGACTAAATCTATTATTTTACATAGAAACTGTTATCAAGAGCCTAAGAATTGCTGATGCAGAGTACATCCTCAACGAAAAATAAATATAAATATAAAACAAATATAAAGCACACGACCGTGCACGCACACACACGCACAAAGACACACATAAAGATCTCCAAACAGAAACCAATGTTTCTGTGGAAACTGTGCAAAATTCACGAATACTACAAAGAGCACTACACGGAGTTCCACCACGAAAAGGAAATACATAATGACTGAGCGCAATGTGACCTTCCCTTGCCCGACCTAGAAATTCAGATGGTCAAGGGAAGAACAAGACTTCTTCGACTTTGACTTCGAAGACCTCTCAAGAAAACAAGTTGCGCATTTTGAAAACGTACTGAGTACCCAGAGCTACGAAGCCAGTAACATACTAAGATTAAAAAAATTACGTGGAAGTTAGATAGTATTGTAAATTAGTTTTACAACTGATGTAACGCACACACATACACACACATGATATATGTATACACACAAACACACACACACATATGTATATATGTATATATATACATATATATATATATATATATATATATATATATATATATATATAATGAATAAAATCTAACGCATAAAAGAGTCAATCACTTTTGGTTTCGTCGATATAAACAGTTACTTAACCTTCCAGAGGGTAACGTGGCTTTCTTCATTTGAATAAATTCCTCTGGTGGCGACCAGAAAAAAATACTTTGCAAGGAAACATTTCCAGATCAGTTAAACGTTCTTCGGGGTTGAAGAACTCGTCTCCTGGAGTCAAAAATACGTCCGATAGAGTCGAGGGCGAGGCTAAGGGGAAAGGACGCTCTCGAGGCTTTGGTGTAAGCTAGAGCGATATATCAGAAATCCGAAAATATCCGAAAATCCGAAAATGTCCTTCGTGATCGTAAGCGAATACTGTTTCAACAATGTGGATGGTGGTGGAGGTGGCTGGGGGCTTGGAGGTGGCTTTGACTGTGGTGGAAGCCAAGGAGGCTTTGGTGATGAAGGAGGAGATGTGTGGCCGATTCTGCCTTGGATGATAGTGATGTTTGTGATGACCGACGTTAAGTGGTGATGGCATTTGTTTGTAAGTCGCCATCGTGATGATGTAGTGATGCGTATATGATTTTGGTTATGGTGGTGTTAGTTTTTGCTGTAGATCGGTGTTGGAGGTAGCTATGGTGACAGTGAAGACGAATATGGAGGTGGTTGCAATGTTGTTGGTGAATTATGCAGTGATGGTGATAACGATGATGATGGTTACGGTAAGATGATAAAAACAATAAGGATATGATGATGATGATGATGATGATGATGATGATGATGATGATGATGATGATGATGATGGATGATTATGATGATGATGATGGTGATGATGATGACGATGATGATGATGATGATGATGATGATGATGATGATGGTGATGATGATGACGATGATGATGATGATGATGATGATGTTGATGATGATGATGATGATGGTGTGTATTAGGAAAAATTAAAGAAAACTATGAAGAGGGAAACGAGAAAGAAAAAAAAAAGAGAAGAGGAAGAAGAAGAAGAAGAAGAAGAAGAAGAAGAAAAGAAGAAGAAGAAGAAGAAGAAGAAGAAGAAGAAGAAGAAGAAGAAGAAGAAGAAGAAGAAGAAGAAGAAGAAGAAGAAGAAGAAGAAGAAGAAGAAGAAAAAGAGAAAGAAGAAGAAAAAAAAGAAAAAGAAGAAAAAGAGAAAGAAGAAGAAGAAGAAGAAGAAGAAGAAGAAAAGGTCAATATGATGAACAGGGAGGAGAGAAGGCTGAAATAATAAAACAGAACCTGAGGAAAAGCTGGAAGACAGTAAAGAAGAAAGTTAGCTGGAAGTGGTTGTGGAGGAGGAAGGGGAGGGGGAAGGGGAGGAGGGGGGAGAAGAAGGAGGAGGGAGGGGGGAGAAGAAGGAGGAAGGAGGGGGAGGAGGAGGGGGAGGAGGAGGGGGAGGGGGGACCGCTGAAGACACAGTCGAGAAATGGCTGGAGGGGTTGTCTGTGGCAGTGCTAAGGACTTATTACTTCCTGTCCTTGTCTTGTCTCCTTCGCTGTCTCTTTCTACGGGAAAACAAATCCTAAGAAAGATAAGACGAAGTTGTACCAACAGGGAGCCTAAGATGGAGGAATGGAATTTTTTTTTTTATAAAACTTAAGTTAAATTTTATGAGAAAGAGAGACAGGGAGAAACAAAAAGAGACAGACAGACAGAGAGGCAGAGACGAAATAAAGTAGATATTAGTATGTAGGTTAATAAGTGAACAGACAGGAAATATATTACAGATAAGACATATGAAACAAATGCTTGTGAGAAGCCAAAACAATGTCACAACCCTTCAAAAATAATAAACAAAATAGAGAAAGAGAGAGAGAGAGAGAGAGAGAGAGAGAGAGAGAGAGAGAGAGAGAGAGAGAGAGAGAGAGAGAGAGAGAGAGAGAGAGAGAGAGAGAGAGAGAGAGAGAGAGAGAGAGAGAGAGAGAGAGAGAGAGAGAGAGAGAGAGAGAGAAAGGGAGAGAGAAACATAGATAGATAGATAAATAGATAGATAGATAGATAGAGAAAAAGGCTAAGAGAGAAAGAAACAAAAACAACGGAAAACAACAGGAGCGATATGAAAATAAATGCAAATTTAAGTTGCATGCCTGGCCATTACAAAGTACAAATTGCTTGATTATGGAACTTCACGAGAAGACCTGACTGGACTGTTGAAAAAAAAAAAAGTCCTGCAACACAGGAATGAAAATGACGCCCTTGTCGAATAGGCTCTTCGTCAACGTCGCCTTCAGAAGGACGTCTGCCGATGTTTTGCTAAAAAAAAAAAAAAAAAAAAAAAAAGTGGTGCTTGTAACTACTGTGGCATCTCTGCAGAGTGCAAATTTATTTATTTATTTATCTATTTATTTTTAAGCAAGAATAGAATCTGGAAATGATGTCAATGTCGCCTTATGGGAACGAACCCTTTCTTCCTTACTTCGTTTACATCGTCGTTAGGAGAGTTTCTTATTTTTCATTTCATTGTTGTTGTTGTTGTTATTACTATCATCATTATTTTTCATCATTATCATTGATTAATTATTATTATTATTATTATTATTATTATTATTATTATTATTATTATTATTATTACTACTACTACTACTATCATTATCATCACTATTGTCATTATCATTATTATCATTAGATCGCTGGGGTAGGTAAAAGTTATTGATGGGAATACGAGACTAGCACGTTTCTCATATCTCCACCCGTGCACATACAGAAAAAAATCAGTCTTTACCTAAAACATAAAGTAAAATTCATCATTAGCAAATATATGTGTAAGATGTTTCAAAGTATTCAAAGAAATACTCGAATAGTTTTGGTGACATGGGAGCCCTGGTGTGAAATGGTGATTGTGTTCATGCTATGAAGAATACTGTGGTGATGTTAGATATGTTGGAGGATGGTGATGGTGATATTTATAGTGATCATGATGATGATGAGAATTTTGGCTCCGATGTCGAAGGTGATGATGAGATAGTGGTTGTGTCGCTATAGGGTTTCTGTGATGATGTAACAGTGATGATACTGGAAATAGAGCCAGTGGGGGAGTAGGTAACGAGAGGTGACGATAACTGAAATTTTGTGAGTTGTAAGGAATTTTGGATAAGACTGGTTCCTCGGGAGACGTTGGTTGTGATGGTGGTGACAAAGAAGATTGTCCTACGAGTGATGACAGGGATGTAACTCCTACCTATGGTGATCAGGACAAGAAATGATGAGTGTTGGTGATTGAAGTAATGACGATTTTCTTGTTAGTGGTGGGGAACGAAGAAGAGGTGGAGGAAGAAGGGAAGAAGGCGCTGATGATGGTAGATCCAGTGGTCCGCTGTTTGACTTGGGGTGATAGAGAGGAAAGGTTTAACTTGGAGTCGGTGGGGGTGTGGTGGTAGGGTGGTACAGATATTTGACTTGGGGTGGGTGGCGGGCAGGAGAGGGAAAGTGAAGGCAGGGAAAAGGGAAAGGAAGGGAAGGGAGGGAAAAGGAAGGGAAGGGAAAGGAGGGAAGGGAGGGGAAAGGCAGGGAAGGGAAAGGAAGGAAGGGAGGGAAAAGGAAGGGAAGGGAAAGGAGGGAAGGGAGGGAAAAGGAAGGAAAGGGAAATGAGGGATGGAAGGGAAAAGGAAGGGAGGGAAAAGAAGTGAAAGGAGGGGAAAGGAAGGGAAGGGAAAGGAGGGAAGGGATGGAAAAGGAAGGGAAGGGAAAGGAGGGAGGGGAGGGAAAAGGAAGGGAAGGGAAAGGAGGGAAGGGAGGGAAAGGAAAGTAAAAGGAGGGAAGGGAGGGAAGGAATGGGAAAAGGAAGGGAAGGGATGGGAAAAGAAGGAATGTCTGAAGGGAAATGAGAATTAGGGAGGGAAGAGGCGAGCTACGAGAGATGAGAGTGAATTATGAGTAAATGGAGAGGTATACGAAGGAAGGTGAAGGCAAGGGAAGGGAAAGGAGGGAGGGGAGGGAAAAGGAAGGGAAGGCATGGGAAAGGAAGAAAGTGTCTGAGGGAAAGAGGAGGCTTAGGAAGGGAAGAGGAAAGTTACGAGAGATGAGAGTGAAGTATGAGTAACTGGAAAAGTACAGGAGGGGAAAGAGGGAGAGGAGGAGAGGGAAAGAAGAGGAGGGAACATTTGGGAAGATGATATTTTATCCGGGATATCAAGATCCGGGAGAGGTTAGAGTAACAAATACAAGAAAAGCTTGAGCTCATATGAGCAGGTGTAAGATGGTACGAGTTTTTGTACTTGTAGATGTGTATAAGTAGATGTGGATGCGTGGAAACGAATATGTGGATATGGAAATGTGGATGTTCGTAGGCAAGAATGAAGACGTGGATGGGCTAGGGGGTGAGGAGAAACTACGTGGGTGTAGCCATTTAGCCTTCAGCGCTTGGGGTAGTCGAGACATTGGGTTACAAAATGGTGGCAGTGGTGGGACCACATATGAGAAATAATATGACAGTAAAGATGATGACGACGGTAATAATGATGATGCTTATGATCATGATGATCATGATGATGATGGTGCTGGTGGTAACGACGGCAAAAATGACATAAGTAAAGAAAAAAATGCGGAAGTTCGTGTGCTGATGTGTATAAAGACCTGGGCGGTGGAAGACTTCAATCGTGAGAAGTAGTGTTGGGGAGTGATGAAGGAGGCGGAGAAGCGAGTGACGAGAGATGGAGTGTTGAAGTTTGTTGTTGCTGAAGCTGAAATAAAAATTTGATGCTGAAGTTTTTGGCACATTTAAATAAACTGAAGTTAAATGCACCATCCAAGTCTAGTTGTGTTATCCGAGATGCCTTCTGAATGCATGTCAGAAGATGTTGCAGAAAACAAGTGGTCAGAACCAAAATGGCTGAACTTTTCTATAATATCTGAATCTATAATGGAAGAACATTTCAAGAAGATTCCGAACCGTGATTATCAAATGAAATCGGAAAAAAGAAAGTGTTTGATATTAATGGAAAATATATGATGAGACTGAGGGGAGATGAAAAATGAAAAATAGGTTGGAGGTAGGAATGGAAGAGAGGGTGAAGAGAAATAGAAAGAGAGAGAGAGAGAGAGAGAGAGAGAGAGAGAGAGAGAGAGAGAGAGAGAGAGAGAGAGAGAGAGAGAGAGAGAGAGAGAGAGACCCCACCCAGGCAGGCGGACGAAGGGACTTGAAACCTCTGGGACAACGGAAGGACGCCGAAGAGGGAACTAGAAAAAAAAAAAAAAAAAAAATGGCTGGAAGAAAAAGATGACGCAGGGGCGGGTATGAATACGGTCAAGGAAGAGTCTCTAGTCGTTTCCCGGGTTGGAGGCATTTAGACTTGATGGGACCACAACAAGGGTGGAGGTGGGGGGGTGGATCTGGGTGATTATGGTGCTCTGGGAGCGGATGGGCTAAATGAACGGAGAGACACTGTATAACAAAATTATTTGAACGATGGCTAGCTGAATCTGATTTAGGTTAGGCTAGGTTAGTTAAGGTTAGGTTAGGTTAGGTTAGGTTAGGTCAGGATGATTTAAGTTAGGTTTCATTAGGTCAGGTTAGATTCGATTAGATTCAGTAAGTCAATATAGGTTAGGTTTGGTAATAAACATTGACAAAAGTAATAATAACTTATATAGAAATACTGTGAACACATTCATCTTTTTATTTTTCTTCCATTACATATGAAAAGAAAATCGTCAATTCTATATAAAAGGCTGAAGAAATGTCTATTAGATTCAGATGATCTGATTATAACCAATGAATCGTGATGGTATATTCTATTTTAGCTGAAACCACAATATTTCTTTCAGTGAAGAGTCGATCTGAAGCTTCCTGAAGAGATTATGGACACAAAGAAGTTCCTTGATTGCTGGTGCACCTGTGGAAGTTAATAATGAAATACGAATTTGCATTATCTGAATACATAATTGAAGACGATAACTGCTGCAATACGAGGGTGTAGACACCGGGAACTTCAAGCACAGAATCTTGCCTTTCTTATATCTTACGGTGGTATTGTTAAAAAAAAAAAAAAAAAAAAAAAAAATCTTTCCTTACATAAATCTTTCCCTTCCAAGGATTTATATAAGAATCATATAAGGAAAGAATTTGTTTTAAGAATACCCCCGACAGTCTCCTCTCACACATACGGACTCCCGTCCAACGAACAAGACCAAATGTCTTTGGAACATACAATTATACACAAAATGTTTCTGGTCAGACTTCATGTTACCAAAGACGAGACAACCAGAGACTCTCTTATTCTTTGGATGACCTCATCGTTCCATCCTTCGGTTCCCCTTTGCTACAGGGGGAGAAGCGCATACGCTCTCGTGCACAAGTATGAATACCAAAGTACAATTGTAAATATTATGTACTTGGATACAGTGGAGGAAGAGCGAAGGGGTGGGGCACAGGGGGTGGACGAGGGGAGGGGGCGGGTGAGTGGGAGGGGGCGGAAAGGGGTGGAACAGGGGTGGAAAGATTGGATGCAGAAGGTTTAGACTGAATGGGTTATGAAAATGGACGCTATTATGGCCACATGGGTGAAGAGGGCTGAAGAGGTGGAAATGGTGATGGAGGTGGAGGTGGAGGTGGAGGGGGCGGGGTCGTTGAAGGAGGACTTAGTGGTGGTGGTGAAGGTGACAGTATGCTTAAAAATGGTGGAGTGATATGATAGTGGTGGTGATAAGTGCAGCGTCACTGATGATGATGGTGGTGGTAATGAAGGAGACAACTGTGGTGCGCAGGATAACGAAAAAGGAATAGGGCGAGGAATTTTTTTTGGAAAAAATAAGCTAACGAACAAAGAGAATTGGGGAGGGAAAGCGAAAGAAGAAAACGAGAGAGAGAGAGAGAGAGAGAGAGAGAGAGAGAGAGAGAGAGAGAGAGAGAGAGAGAGAGAGAGAGAGAGAGAGAGAGAGGGGTTGATAGATATATATATATATATATATATATATATATATATATATAGAGAGAGAGAGAGAGAGAGAGAGAGAGACTCTAATAACATCACTACCTAACACTACAATTCCGTCTCCAATTCCACCGACGAAGACGACGACGATGAAGATGACGACGACGATGATGACGACGACGACGACGACGATGACAACAACGACGACGACGACCATGATAGCGGCAAGAACACCAATGCTTCCAACGAAGCCGTGGACACTTGTGACGACTTCCAACACTAATTACACCAAAACCTGCTGTGGTCAGAAAAATAAGGAATCCTCCCTTCTCTCAAGCACCCCCCCCCCACTAAAAAAAAAAAGAAAGAAAAAAAAAATGCGCATGCGCACAACGCATTCTTTCCAGTCTTCCAACATTCCTCTGACGTAAAGACTTCGGTAGCCATGATAAAATCAATTAACTTCACCGGGACGCCGAAGGCAAGGAGGAGAGAGGTAACCTGCCTAATTAAAGGTAAACTACCCAAGGTAATGGCCAGGCTTCAGGTAAGGTAAAAAGATGGAAAAATGAACAGTTGATGCTGATAAATTAGAATGAAGGAAGGCAGTGGATGACTAAAATCGCAGTTTAAACAAAGATGAAAGGAGAGAGAGAGAGAGGGAGAGAGAGAGAGAGAGAGAGAGAGAGAGAGAGAGAGAGAGAGAGAGAGAGAGAGAGAGAGAGAGAGAGAGAGAGAGCACAAACCGTGCAGTTGAGAAACTTGGTGAAGAGACACAAAATGGTGAGTTTGGGTTTAATGATAATGAGCAAGAGCTCTAGGTAGGAGGTATGAAAGGAGAGAGGGGGAGGAGGGGAGAGGAGTGGGAGGAGGGGGAGAGGAAAAAAGGGAGGAGTAGAAGGGGGGAGGAAGGGATGAAGGGAGTGATGGAAGGGATGGAAAGGAAAGACGACCAAGGTTGAACGAGTGAGAAGGGAAAGAAAAATTGTTGGAGTATTTGAAACTGTGATAGGATCTTGATGATGATGATGATGATGATGATGATGATGATGATGATGATGATGATGATGATGATGATGATGATGATGATGATGATGATGATGATGACGACGACGACGACGACGACGAGACGACGACGACGACGACGACGACGACGACGACGACGACGACGACGACGACGATGATGATGAAGATGAAGATGATGATGGGTTGGAGATGGAGGAGCAGCGAGAGAAAGAACAAGAGTATGAATATCATGAGGAGAGGAAGACTAGGAGGAAGAGAGTAAAATGAAAGAATAAAGATAACATTAAATAAAAAATTATAAAATAAAAGAATATAGAATAAAATAAAATAGAATAAGGTAACATAGAATAAGACACGTTAAATAAATAAAATAAAGTAAAATAACAAAATAAAACTGGATACAAATGGTCCACTTTGGCATGAAAGAAACAAAGAGTATACTAGATCAAGATCAAATGCTAGTACAGAAGAAACTTTCTCGAAATTCCCAATCAGAAAGAGTCCAAGTCATAAACAGGTAAAAAACCATCAGGAAGAAGAGAATTCTAGAACCTCAAAGTGGAAGAAAATATCAACAACAACAACAACAACAACATTAATAATAAAAACACGGGGATGAGCTGGAGAACGTGTGAATGAAATTTTGAGTGAGGACGTATGTGTACGAATGAGAGTATGTGAGAGCGAGTGTATTTTGGGTGCGTAAGAGTGTGTGTGTGGGGGTCTCGAAGAAGTCTTGGTTGTTGGCGGTGGTTTCCACTTCAGGAGGGTAATTTGTATTCAAAGAAAATGAGCGATGGTGTCTTGGTTCCCAGCGAAGAAGAGGAGGGGCGAAGAAAACTGATACTGATGGTAGAAGACGTGGAGGGAAATAAGGGGCTAATGGCAATGGAAGAGAGGAAGAAGAAAAAAAGGAAGAGGAAGAGAGGAAGAAGAAAAAAAGGAAGAGGAAGAGAAAGAAAGAGGAAGAGGAAAGGGAAGATGGAAAGGAAGAGGAAGAAAAAGAACCAGAGGAAAAAGAAGAACAGGAGGAAGAGGAAGAGAAAGAAGTAGCGGAGGAGCAAGAGGAAGAGGAAGAAGAGGAAGAGAAAAAGAAAGAGGAAGAAGAAGAAGAGGAGGAGAAAGAAGAGGAAGAAGAAGAGGAAGAGGAAGAGAAAAAGAGGAAGAAGAAGAAGAGGAAGATGATGAAGAAGAAGAGGAAGAGGAGGAGGAGGAGGATGTCAGAAGGTGGAAGGAAGAAAATAAGGAAAATAAAAAGGTAATGACAACAGACAAGAGGTAGGAGGACGAGTAAAAAGAAGAGGAATAAAAAGAGGAGAGAGTGAGGAAGGACAAGGAGAAAAAGTAGGAGGAAGAGGGGCAGTAAGAACATAAGAAGAAAAGAGTAGGGGGATAGAGAAAAAATGGAAAGAGGAAGGGAAAGAGTAAAGAGTAAAGGGAAAGAGGAAGAGTAAAGAGAGAAGAGAATAGGAGTAGGAGGAAGGCAAAAAAGAGAGGAGGAAAAGGAAGATGTTGAGGATGAGGAGGATGAGGAAAAGGACGGCGAGAATGAAATGGATGAGGAGGAAGCGAAGGGGAAAAGGAGGAAGTGAAAAAGGAGGAAACGGAGGAGAAGCAGAAGGAGGAGCAGGAAGAGAAGGAAAAAAAGTAGAGAGAGAAGGTCAAGAGATAATTAGGAGGAGAAGGAAAAAAGAACAAGAAGAAAAAAGGGGAAGAGAAGGAGAAAAGGAGAACGAAGAAGAAAAGGAGGATGGAAGAAGAGAAGAAGAAAGAAGAGGAAGAGGAGCAGAGGGAAAAAAGAAGAAGAAGAAAAAGGGGGAAGAGAAGGAGAAGGGGAGAACGAAGAAGAAAAGGAGGATGGAAAAAGAGAAGGAGAAAGAAGAGGAAGAGGAGCAGGAGGAGAAAAGAGGGAAAGAGAGAAAAAATATAAAGAATGAGGTTGAAGACGAAAATAAGAAAGTAGAAGGGAAAGATGTAAAAAGGGGAGAAGGAGAAAAAAAGAGAAAGAAGGAGAAGGGAGAATGGAAAGGGGTAGAAGGAGGAAGAGAAAAAGAAGGAAGAGGTGAAGCAGGAGGAGAATGAAGAAGAAAAAAAGAGAAAGAAAACGAGGAGAAGGGAAATGAAAAAAGTGTAGTATGAGGAGAATGAGGAGAAGAAGAAGTAGAAGAAAAAGAGAAAGAGAAGAAGGAGAAGGGAGAAGGGAAAGGTGTAGGAGGAAGAGAAAAAGAAATAAGAGGAGAAACAGGAGGAGAATGAGGAGAGAAAAAAATAGAAAGAAAAGGAAAAGGAGAAAGGAACAGGAATAGATCGTGGAGGAATAAAAAAAAAATAATAATAATAAAAAAATAATAAAAAATAATAAAATAAAATAAAATATAAAAATAAAAATATAAATAAAGATAAAAATAATAATAATAATAAAAAAATTACAAAGGGTGGCAAAGAACGGGCGGAAAATAGAGAAAAAAAATAGGAAAAAAAAAGGACAAAACAACAAAGCAAGGAGAAAAGATAGAACAAGGGAATAACCACAATGGGAATTAAAACAAATAAAATCCATCAATAAAAAGAAAATATAATGAAACAGAAAAAATGGGCGAAAGAATACAGGGAAGCTGAACAACAAATAATAGGTGAAAAAAATTAAGAGCGAGATTGAGACAAAGAAGAAGAAGACGAAACCGAAAAAAAAAGAAAGATGGATAAGAACGAAACAAAATAAATAAATAAATAAATAAATATATAAATAAATAAGAGAAGAAGGACCGTGACAGCTTCCTCGAGACTGTGATGTGACGTGACTAGGTATGACGTGAAACGGGCCAGGGCCACCACATGTGACGCAATGTAACGGACGTCATACAAACTTGTACAGAACGTAACAATGAAAAGGAAAATAATCAGTTGTGTCAATGCCTTAAATATGGTAACGCATTTACGTCTCTTGCTCTAACGA
>NC_134789.1:8869432-8886932 GCF_046742065.1 Oratosquilla oratoria | reverse complement strand
GTATGACAATGAACTAGTTGGTCTCATTCTAGTTTGTTTCTCATTTTTTTACATTCTAAAAAGTAAAATAATAAAATCAAAGATGAATGTGGATGATAAGGATAAAGACAAATATAAAGATGATGGAGATAGAGAAAATTATAATGATATAAGATAACTATAATGATAAATATAAATAAAGATACATTGAAAAATAAGGAAAATATAGAAAAATAAAGATGATCAAATATAGAAATAAATACATAAAATAAAGACAGATATGGCAACTGTAAAGAAAGAAAATAAAGATAAAAGATAACGATAAACATGGAACAAAGGTGTTGTAATCGGTAATAACATGATAACAATTACGATAAAGACAAAGAAGTTCTGGCCACTAATAAGAAAAGTGCAATGATGATGTAGCAACAGAGGAACATAAGCAAAGGGATGAATAAGAAACAGAACCGATAAGAAACGGAAGGGTGAGCTTAAAAGGGAACAAAACAGAAGAAAGAAAAAGAGGGAGAGAACAAGAGATAGAAAGCAAAGAGCAGGAAGGGGAATGAAACCAAGAAAAGGAAGAGGAGGAAGAAGAGGAGAAGGAGAAAGAAGACGAGGTGGATGAAGAGTATGAGGATGAGGAGAAGGAAAAGAAAGAAGAGGAAGAAAATGAGGAAGAGGAGAAGGAGATGGAAGAAAAGGGGAGGAACGAAAGGAGTAGGAGGATACGTAAGAAGAAGAGGACATGGAGGAGGAGGAGGACAGAGGAGGAGAAATAAGGAGAAAGAGAGAAGAAAGTAGGATCGAGGGTAGTAGGGAGAAGGGGAAAAGGAAGATGTGAATGAAGGAGGAAGGAGAAGGGAGGAAGGAGAAGGAAGGAAAGAGAAGGGAGTAAGGAGCAGAAAAAAGGAGAAAGATGGAAAGGGGAGAAGAAGGGAGGAAAATAAATAGAAGGGGAGGTAGAATTGATGGAGGAGGGGGGAGGGAGGGTAAGGGGTAGGGAGGAAGAAAGGAGGGAGAGGAGGGAAGGGGGAGAGAAGAATAGAAAAGAAGGAAAGGAGGAGGAAGGATGAGAAAAGAAAGAGGAAGTAGAGTTGAGGGAGTAAGGAGGAAGGAGGGACTGGGAAGAAAGGAGTGAGAGGGAAGGAAGGAGGGATGAATGAAAGAGTTGAAAGGAAGGAGACAAGAAGGAGAAAAGAAAGAGGAAGATTAGTCGTCGACGATGAAGACGGGAAGTAAGAAGGGAAGAACGAGTGGGGAGGAACGAATAAGGGGGAAGAGTAGAAACGAAGGAGAGAAGGAAAAGAAGAATAAAAATGAGAAGCAGAGTCGATGATGCAGGGAAGACGGGGAAGAAGGAGGGAATGGTAAGAAAGGAGGGAGGGAAAGGAAGAGTAGAAAGGAAAGAGAGAAGAAGGAGGAGGAGGAGGAGAAAGGAAGAGTAAGGAAGAAGAAGAGGACAAGGAGGAAAGGAGGAGGAAGAGGAGGAGGAGGAGTAAAGAAGGAAGAGGAGGAGGAGGGGGAGGAGAAGGCAAGCGAAGCTCCGCCAAGCCCTGGGGTCGTGCACTCATTTTTCGGCCAAGCTTCCCCACTAATTAAAATTTTGAGGAGATCCCACGGCGGTCTTCTTTTTATGACACGACCTCAAATTCGCTCATTTTATTTCTGCTCTCGCATTTTGGCTCGGCAGGCAAGTCGAGGGAGGGGTGGAGGGGTCCGGGGGTCGGCGGGCTCTCTTCGTCCGCGCGGCAACTTCGGCGAGGCCTTCCATGGCCACGAAGTAAGAGACGATGCCCATGGTCTTCGGATCCAGGCGGCGTGTTTATGTTTCTCCTCGCGCCGGAGTCCCGGAGCCACCCCGGGAATAGCGTTATCTTTGTTTCAAACTCGAGGTAAGCAGTGAAGTAATACTAATGAATAATTCTATATGGAAATGAAGATTAATTCTTCTCATTCTGGTATGAAAGGAGGAAGGGCCAGACTGAATCTAAATTTTCGGGCTCCGGTAAGACACAAACTAAAGCTTCTCCTTGCCTAATTTGCATCTAAAACAACAAACTCTCGCAACATTTCAACGTGGGTGGGTGGGGGAATGTTTTACATAATGCAAGCATTAACTTAAAGAACTGTGCTGCTTAGGAGAGAGAGTGAGATAGAAAGAGAGTGCAAGAGAGAGAGAGAGAGAGAGAGAGAGAGAGAGAGAGAGAGAGAGAGAGAGAGAGAGAGAGAGAGAGAGAGAGAGAGAGAGAGAGAGAGAGAGAGAGAGAGAGAGAGAGAGAGAGAGAGAGAGAGAGAGAGAGAAGAGAGAGGGCGAGAAGTTGAAGTCTTATTCAGCATTATCCAAATATTAAATACAGTAGTGAAATATCTATGCTTCTTCAAGGTATCTTTACACAATACATATTCACTGTCATTATTTCAAGTATTTTAGTAATAAGTGGGTTGATGGCAGACACCATATTAGCCGATATTCTAGACAGCTGATAGGAAACATCGCATTGCAGTGAATCAGGGTATGTACTGTAGCTTAGTTTTATATCTAAATTCCCATTGGCTGTTGGTCAATTGATTTCACTCTTTTTATTATTTCTTTATTTTTCTTTTATTATATTTTTTTCATTATTATTTTTCACTGTGTCCTCTCATTCAGAAAGAAGGCAGTTCCTTATGAAAAAAAACATCCACCGTTTCTAATTCCTTCAACGGGAGAGAAAGAGAGAGATATAGATAGATAGATAGATAGATAGATAGATAGATAGATAGATAGATAGAGAGAGAGAGAGAGAGAGAGAGAGAGAGAGAGAGAGAAAGAGACAGAGATACGAAAGTGTTAATGCGTTTGTGTGCGCGAATGTGAAGAAGGTGAGGAGTATACACCAGGAGGCGCGTAGCTGCGACCAAAGCCCTCACCTTTGCCCTATTATGTGCTTAAGGACTGTTGGGGTAGGAATCGAAGAGGAGAGCGGGATTCGAACCCAAAACTAAATGAGTGCGAGATCATTGCGCTTTCGATTGCGCCACCAGTGGGTTGGTAATGTAACTGATAAGAAAAAAGCGAACTTTTGTCTTTGATTGTATATCTTACATAGCCTCATTTCCTAAGCCCCTTAATCAAAGGACCACGGGTAGATGAATAAAATTGCTTGACGGTAGAGATAATTATAGAAAAAGTATCACATGGGACGGAAGTATATTTTTTCAATGCAGAGGCCCATTGTATACATATTATCTTGTCAAACATAAAAATCATTATTATTTATTTTATTCATGAGATCCCAGGGGCTGAAATAAATCCACACTTATTTATTTAAGGCTTTGGGTTCATCACAAAACTGAATGAAATCGCCTTGGTGACCATAAGATAAGGGAAAGGGCGTTGGGATCTCTAGACATGCTCAGAAGTGACCAAAAGTCTCTACCTTTGTCCCAACAAAGGGGCGGGAGGCGGGGGTGGGGGCGGACGCTCCATTGAAAATGTTGAACACAAAATATTCGAAAGATCCCCGGTTGATGAGCGGAATCTAATGACCGACACCCGACAGTCATGTTTTTGTACGAAGCCGAGAGTTTTCTTTCCACGTTTTTACACCGCGTCGGGTATTTTGCCTCTGCCCGTTTATAACAAAAATGAATCGCCCCTTTATCATGCGGACAAGCTTGGTCCCTTGGTAATTTGTGTGACTTTATGTTTATACACACACGCACACGCGCGCACACATACCAACACACACACACACACACACACACACACACACACACACACACACACACACACACACACACACACACACACACACACACACACACACACACACACACATATATATATATTTATATATATGTATATGTATATATATATATATATATGTATACATACATACATACATACATACATACATACATACATATATACGGTGTGTGTGTGTGTGTGTGTGTGTGTGTGTGTGTGTGTGTGTGTGTGTGTGTGTGTGTGTGTGTGCATGTGTATTTATGTATGTATGCATATATGTATGTATGTATACATGTATGTAAACACAAACAAGAGCAATACCATATAACTCGACAACGGTATCCTGTGATGAAGCCTATTGGGGTGGTGGTGGTTGTGGTGGGGAGAAAGGGGGAGAGAAACAGAGGAAAGGGGAGGGTTCACTTGGAATTGTTTTATTTATTTTTTGTTTTGTTTTTTAAACCTTGAAATCTCGAAAACAAGAGAAAGATCGAAATAATTGTCGTCAAGCGAATGGATGATGTTGTGGTGGTGAGTGGGCTGGGGGGAGAAAGTTGATTGAAAGTAAATTGATAATTGATTGTGTGGCACTACAGGTGAGTATATGCTCACTTCATGAGTGGAGAGTAGCTTACTCACTACTGTAATTTATTCTTTCACTAATTTACTAACACTATGGTTTTCCACTGTATTGGCCACGTCTACACCACTTCTATCACCATTATCAACGTCACAGGCTCAACCAATAGTGCCACTACGACAATGACCACCACCACTACCACCACCACCAACGATACCACTACCGCCACTACCACCAATAGTACCACTACCACCACTTCCGCCATCACTACCACCAACAGTAAAACTACCACCAACAGTACCACTACCACCACGACAACGACCACCACTACCGTCATCACTACCACCAACAGTATCACTACCACCACTACCGCCACCATTACCACTAATAGTACCACTACCATCACTATCGCCACCACTACTACCACCACTACTACCACTACCACCACCACTACCACCACCAATATCACCAACAGTACCACTACCATCACTACCGCCACCACTACCACCACCACCACTACCACTACCACCACCACTACCACCACCAATATCACCAACAGTACCACTACCATCACTACCGCCACCACTACCACCACCACCACTACCACTACCACCATCACTACCACTAACAGTACCACTACCACCACCACCACCAATACAACCAACAGTACCACCACCACAAACACCACCACCAGCTTAGCAACACCAGACTAAAACTAGAGGTACTAGTCATTTTCACCACTACGTTTTCACTCCACCAGATTTAACATCTAAAACCTCTCAATTACTTCTTTTCTTTCTCTCTCTTCTTCTCTTTCCTTTCCTTTTCTTCTCCTCTTCCTCCTCCTCCTCTTCCTCTTCCTCTTCCTTCTCCTCTTTCTCTTCTTCCGAACCCCAAAATCGAAAAAAAAAAAAAAAATGCAAGAATGAAACAAATGAAGAAAAATACCGTGGACAGAATATTCATTTGTGTTACCTTTCTTTCTTTCTTTTTCATTATTATTTGTCCATCAATTTTTTTTTTTTTTTGAGCAAACACTTTTTCTCCCCCCCAAGAATTAGCCTTTGCTGACTGAATATTTGGATGACTGTGAATTCATTTGATCCGACGTTACAAATGAAAATCCTGCGGCTAACAAGACTGAACGGCAGAAACATCCCAGCAGTTTATTGGCGAACACAGCCAGTTCTAATCCAGCCTGCCTTATTTACTGCCGCGACCTTTCTCATATTCATGTACCTTGCCTTCTCCCGTCCGGGCCTTGCATATTCACACGACGCAGCCTTGTTCAGCCTCAATCTTTACAACATCAATAAGTGATCGATCAGTGAAGATCAATAATGTCAACGAGTATAGAATGAATAAATGGATAAATAAATAAATAAATAAAGGAATGAATGAAAAAAATATATATATATAAACTAATAATGAATAAAAGAATAGACGAACAAATAAACAGATGAGTAAATGCGCGAACAAATGAATTTATAAATAAATAACAAACGAACAAATTAACGTGTATAAAAAAGACAAATGATATTTTACTTAGGCTACGCGTCATTTTTTTTTTTTTTTTTCGACGATTCTCTATCTCCCTTCCAACCTCTGCTCGGACACCCAGGCCACCAACCTACCCCCCCAACACCTTTCTCCCCCCTTTCTCCCCAACCGTTTCTTCCCCCAGCCCCCCAACTCACAACCCCACCCAACCTAACCAACCCCCCCGGTAGTCACCCAGGCACACACCCTCACCATTCCCCACCTAGACACCCCATCCCACCTCTGCTGTCCCTTCCCCCCTCCCCACTCCCCCCATCTCTGCTCAAGCGAGACCAGCTTCAAAATAATTTCCAGTCCAATAATAGGACATGCCAAACACAATATTCGTAAACTCATCAATATTTATAAGTTGCTGTTCGACCCGACTGTCCACTTCCCCAGAAGCGAATAAGGCAAGTGTTGTGTGTGTGTGTATCTGTGTGTGAGTGTGTGTGTGTGTGTGTGTGTGTGTGTGTGTGTGTGTGTGTGTGTGTGTGTGTGTGTGTGTGTGTGTGTGTGTGTGTGTGTGTGTGTGTGTGTCTGTGTGTGTGCGTGTGTGTGTGCGTGTGGGTGTGTTTGTGTATTCACCTTGGTCTTTGGATCACGTGTTGGACTCGTGATCGACAGCTATTTCCCTTACGGAAGTGAGCTCAGAGCTCATATGACCGATCTATGGGTAATGCTGTGACCTTACAATCACACACACACCCAACTCCCCGCCCACAAGAGTTGGATTAACGACACGAAGCGCAGCGATACTGAGATTATTTCAGCCCTGGGCAGGATTCGAACCCGGACCGCCGTAGTGACAGTCAAGGACTCTACCAACCGCGCCACCGAGTCGTGTGTGTGTGTGTGTGTGTGTGTGTGTGTGTGTGTGTGTGTGTGTGTGTGTGTGTGTGTGTGTGTGTGTGTGTGTGTGTGTGTGTGTGTGTGTGTGTGTATTTACCTAGTCGTATTTACCTAGTTGTATTTTGCGGGAGAAGAGCTATGCTCGTAGGGTCCCCGCAGTTGTATCTTTCCGTATCCGGTTCTTTCTTAAAGTCACTTATAGTTTTAGCACTCGCTATTTTCTCTTTCAATTTATTCCATGTATCTATCACTCTGTGTGGAAAGCTATTATTTTTTTCAGATCTCTTCTGTAACTGTCCTTCTTAAGTTTCTTCTTGTGTCCCCTTGTATTTCTTCTGTCTCATTTAAGTAGATCATCCCTGTGTGTGTGTGTGTGTGTGTGTGTGTGTGTGTGTGTGTGTGTGTGTGTGTGTGTGTGTGTGTGTGTGTGTGTGTGTGTTGTATAAGTGTAATTCACAGTGAATCAACATGGTCTTTAAACATAGTAAAATAGTGACTGACAGCTTCACCCTTCCGAATTAGTTATGAGCTCGTATACATACATATATATAGGGAATACTGTCATCTTACAAACATACACACCAGAGTCCCTTGCACAAGCGGGACTGAAACGTTACGCAGTGTGACCAGACCTTTTGAGCTTTGAGTGTGTTGTTGCTTACATGTGTATGTGTGTGTGTGTGTATGTGTGTGTGTGTGTGTGTGTGTGTGTGTGTGTGTGTGTGTGTGTGTGTGTGTGTGTGTGTGTGTGTGTGTGTGTGTGTGTGTGTGTGTGTGTGTGTGTGTGATTCACCATGGCCTTAGATCATTTGCTGGACTCGTGATCGATAGCTATTACCCTCCCAGATGAGAGCTCAGAGCTCATATATGACCAATCTATGGACAATGCTGAGACATTACACACACACCCAACTCCCCGACCACGAGAGTTGGATTACCGACTCGGAGGGAAGCTATACTGAAATTATTTTAGCCCTAGACGGGATTCGAACACAGACCGCTGGACCACCGTGTGTGTGTGTGTGTATGTGTGTGTGTGTGTGTGTGTGTGTGTGTGTGTGTGTGTGTGTGTGTGTGTGCAGCTATACTGAAATTATTTTAGCCCTAGACGGGATTCGAACACAGACCGCTGGACCATGTGTGTGTGTGTGTGTGTGTGTGTGTGTGTGTGTGTGTGTGTGTGTGTGTGTGTGTGTGCGCGCGTCACCCTATGTGCTTGCAAGCCTCCACCACACATCCCTACTCGAAAAAAAAACTACTTTTCAATTTACAGAACTACTTAAGACTACGGAGAACTACTCCAATACTGACACTGCACTTCTACAATGTTTGTCTAGCATATATATATATATAAATATAAATATATATATATATATATATATATATATATATATATATATATGTATATATATATGTATGTATACATATGTATACATATATATATATATATATGTATACATACATATACATA
The DNA here is from genome assembly GCF_046742065.1 of Oratosquilla oratoria. Taxonomy (NCBI): domain Eukaryota; kingdom Metazoa; phylum Arthropoda; class Malacostraca; order Stomatopoda; family Squillidae; genus Oratosquilla; species Oratosquilla oratoria. Next base: position 8,878,778 of record NC_134789.1, on the reverse strand, counting down.
TATATATATATATATATATATATATATATATATATAAATATATATTCTTTTTTTTATTGTGATCACGTAAGTGTTTACTTTGGTTGTGTTGCTCTGCCCACTCGCGTCCTAAAGCAAACGTTTAGGCATCGATGATCCTTGTGTTTATGATTTTATGCATGTGTACATACTTGTGTTTTAACGTTTGCAAAATACTCAGCGTTCTACTTCAGCGGCCGTGCCTACGAACAAGAGGCTCCTGAATTGCACAGCATCACTGCACTCCTCGAGAGAGAGAAAGAAAGAGAGGAAGAGAGAGAGAGAGAGAGAGAGAGAGAGAGAGAGAGAGAGAGAGAGAGAGAGAGAGAGAGAGAGAGAGAGAGAGAGAAAGAGAGAGAGAGAGAGTAGGTGTTAGTGCGCTTGTTTGTGTGTGTGTGTGTGTGTGTGTGTGTGTGTGTGTGTGTGTGTGTGTGTGTGTGTGTGTGTGTGTGTGTGTGTGTGTGTGTGTGTGTGTGTGTGTGTGTGTGTGTGTGTGTGTGTGTGTGTGTGTGTGTGTGTGTGTGTGTGTGTGTGTGTGTGTGTGTGTGTGTGTGTGTGTGTGTGTCTGCGTGTGTGTGTGTGTCTATTTTCGTCTAATAGTATTACATAATTCTAATGGGGAATACAGGAGCTACACTAATAAGGTCCTCTCTCTCCACTAGTACCTAAGTTTGAATTCGTTTATTTTTATTTTATCTTATTTTAATCTATTTTATTCTATTTTATTTATTTATTTATTTTTTTTTTTTGAGGAGGGGGAGGTTGTATATTATCTTCTTAACTATTTCAGGAATAATGTATCTATATATATATATATGCGTGTGTGAGCGCGCGCGTGCATGATCATGTGTATTTGTATGTTATTTTTCGTGTGTTTGTGTGTTTGTACTGCATACATGTTTTTGTGTACCAAGCATATAAAATAATAATGAGTTCTTTTGGCGGCCCGTTCGAATGTGGCCGGTCTGTGTATTCGTCTATATATGACGTATCTGAATAGCACTTTTGTATATCTCTTCTGCCAACGTAAACATAAACACATACACATCCAGACACACGCATAAACACACACACACACACACACACACACACACACACACACACACACACACACACACACACACACACACACACACACACACACACACACACACACACACACACACACACACACACACACACACACACACAGATCGGCAAATAATGAGCTCTGAGCTCACTGCCGTAGGGTGGTGTCTGGCTGTCTCGAACAGAGGCTGCAGCAGATCCGAGGTGAATACACACACACACACGACTCGATGGCGCGGTTGGTAGAGTTCCCGGCTGCCACTACGGAGGTCCAGGTTCGAATCATGCCCATGGCTGATATAATTTCAGTATCGCTGCGCTGCGGGTTGTTACTCCAAATCTCTTGGGCGGGGAGTTGGATGTGTTTGTGCGTGTAAGGTCACAGCATTACCCATAGATCGGTCATATATGAGGTCTGAGCTCTCCTCCGAGAGGGAAATAGCTGTCGATCACGAGTCGAACACGTGATGCAAGACCGTGATGAATCACACATGGCTGTTGGTGTAGTAGATAGCGTTGCGACCTTCCACGCTGCAAACACGAATTCGTGCCCTGAAGACAGTACGAAAGCATCTCACTAATATTGCAATCCGTTACTGGCCCCTTGAGCAAGAGGACGGGTGCATACCGTGTGTAAGGTCAAGATACTATCCATAAATAAGACAGAATGAGTTCCGAGCTCTCATCCGAGAGAATGGTAGCTGTCGATCACGAGTTGAGCACATACACACACACGCACACACACACACACACACGCGCACACACACACACACACATGCACATATACACGTGCACAGACGTGCACACACACACACACACACACACACACACACACACACACACACACACACACACACACACACACACACACACAGACGCCTGTTAATGTGTACAGCCTCTGCTTATTGCTCGCGCTGTCCGGCCAGAGAATTCTTTGTCATTTCCCCGCCATTTTTCTCCGTCGCCTCCTTTTTACGCCATAAACAATCTCGGCTCCTCCTCCTCTTCCTCCTCCTCTTCCCTCTCCCTGAGGTGGCAAACACTCTCCTCCTCTCTTCTTCTGCTCTCTATCACCTTCGTGGGATCACCGACAATCCGACATCGCAATGGAATGGTGTGATATTATACGATATCGTAAATCTACGAGGAAGAGACGATTCCACCTTCCGTTTCTTGTGGCACTTTACCCTTTTTCAGCTAAATACTGCCGTCATGCGATTTTATTAATTTTCATGGTAACCCACTCAGTAACCGAGGGGTAATTCTGTAACTTAGTTTGGGTAATCTCCTTTAGTCCCCGTTAGCGACAGTGTTAGAACAACATAATATAGAAATACTATCACGTATCTAATTACTGCGTGCGTGCGCGCGCGCGCGCGTGTGTGTGTGTGTTTGTAAGCGTATGTGTCTCTGTGTGTGTATGGTTTTCCTTTGGGACTATATAATTATATACATATATATATATGTGTGTGTGTGTGTGTGTGTGTGTGTGTGTGTGTGTGTGTGTGTGTGTGTGTGTGTGTGTGTGTGTGTGTGTGTGTGTTAGTGTAGAAATAAAAAAATTAACCAGCGTACCGTTAGATCAGTAGTTCTGAAGGCATGGTGGGCTTCGGAAGATGTCTGTAGAGGTGACACAGAAAAAAACAACAAATAAATAAATAAATAAACGAAAAATAAACAAACAAAACAAATAGATATGTAAATACATAAAACAAATAAATCTGAAACACAGTCCCAGACGATTCTGTTCAGGTCAAGGGCACACGCACACACACACACACACACACACACACACACACACACACACACACACACACACACACCCTTCTTCCTGCGGAGGACAACCCTAGAACAGGATATAATCGTTCAATGATCGACATAAAAATTAATAAACCGATTGGAACCGATAAAGAGTTAATCATCAAACGCCATTTCACCTCTGTGACATGTCAAAAGCGTCACGAACTTGTCAGTGTCACTTCAGCATGATGTCAGCTCGCGTCACGCGTGTCACTCGGATCAGTGTTTCTGGGGAGTGTCACGTCACTGTCATGTCACTCTCAGGGACGTGATATGTCTGTTTCCTCGTTGATATTATATCAGGAGTCTGGTTACTTGAATTAAATCGAGTGAAGATTTTCTGATCAGAATATTTTGGAGGGATTTGTTGATATTGTTTTAGATTGAGGGGGGGGGCGGTGCGCCCTTATTAGAAGAAACTAACCTAGGGAAATCTAGTAAACAATTAAGTTCTAGAATCATAGCTCTCATTCTAGATCCGTCCCTACCTTATAAGAAAATTAATTTAATCGCTAAATGACTACTATAAAAATCCTAAGCGTTAAGACGATTATGATAACTTTCTAGGAAGACTAACTAGCTTCTAGTGTCTATTAGTTGAACAAATCAACGAAAGTCTCGAAATGTTATTCAAGTTTGATCTAGGATTAGCGTCTTTGATTCCAGAGAGACTTTCAGGATTTGATCTAAATGAAAACCAAACAACATTAATCACCTGAGTGGCTATCTGAGTGTTAAGTTTGTTAACATGTTAATCTTAGTTAAGCTAACGACGGACTTCATAGTCTACCTTCTGGTTAAAGTTAGATTATTTCATTTAGATTCGGGAGGATGTGACTCATTAATTAAGGGTTAGAAATGTTAATGGAGTTTTAAATTGGTTAACATTAGTAAACAAAGAGAGATAATTCAATACCAAGAAACGCCTAGTTATGACTGAAGACTTTATGTCTATCTCACGTATTATCTTACATATCTCACGTATTATTTCAAATATCTCACGATTCTCTCATATCTCAAGTATTATATCACATATCTCTCGTATTCTCTCACATATCTCACGTATTCTCTCACGTACCTCACGTACTATCTCACATATCTCAGGCATTACCTTAAATATCTCACGTATTATCTCACATATCTCACATATTATATCCTATATCTCAGGTATTATCTTACATATTTCACGTGTTCAGACAGAGAGGGTAAGTGGTAATCACTAGCACTCGATTACGATCAAACCTGGTCTATCCCGATCACACAAATCGCGACTGATTGGTTGATTGACTAATTACCCAGAATGGATTGACAGATTGACGAGTAGAGATTGACAAATTTTTCCTACAGGGTGACGAGCATTCAGGAACCGTTAGTGCACGTCACTATGTACAGGGTATGCCATAAATTAGTGTGCACAGACCAAAAATCCCTAAATTTATTGTACATATCGTGGGTGGTTGTTGTAGTGTCAAAACTTATTAATCGTTTTGTATCACTCTGTACCTAAACTCTTTCATACATAGTCCCTGTTCACACTAGCAGTCTGAACCGCGCGTAAACCACGGTGGTACCGCATAGTTAGGAAAAACTTCGTCGTTGTGTGTGAACGCCTCCACTGACTTATACTGTAACTGAACCGCAACGGTTCAAACCGCTAATGTGAATAGGGCCATGGTGTCGCACCTTATATATTTCATTCTAGCTACCGCGGGGACGGAGAGGGGGGGGGCGTCGCCGTTGAAGTGCTGTGTCTTGCGACACTGCTTCTGACCCAAGGCAGTGGACAGGATGCAGGGGTGACCCGTCATCCAGGAGGTGCCAAGATAAGAGGGAGGGAATAGGGTAGAGGGGAGTGGAGTATGTAGGGGATGGAGTGGGTAAGAGTGGTCTCTATGCCTTTGTTTTTTGGCTACCTCCAGTGTAAGGGGGAAAAAGCCTTTGGTATATGTATGTATGTATGTATGTATGTATGTATGTATGTACCACGAGACGAAATTTTAGTTGTCTGAGGGTTGGGGGAACTGTCCCCCTGTTGAAGGTGACTGGTAATCAAACAAGTAATCAACATTACGAACTAAATTAATTAATTTTTTTCTTTGATTACAATTCTCGGGATCGATTGACGAGTCATACTTTTCAATAAGGTAACGGATCCTATTTGTTTATTTATTTATCTATTAGTTTATATATTTATTTATTCATTTATATATTCATCTACCTAATTTTCGATTCGTTTATCTATTTATGTAATTATAAAGAATTTCTTACATACAAACATATAATCTCGCTGTCTATACTTAAGAACTAATACCTATATATGTGAACAAATTCACTACATCTAAAGGAATTAATATTTCATTTAAAGAAACGTATTTAAAAAATTGTACACGCTTTAGCTGCCGCCACTTGATTTAATTCGGTTAATGAAATTTCACTTCTCAACAGTCGTCAAGCGTTTTTATTCACGTGAAGGAAACCTCAGACATTCGGATCTTAAGCTTTTATCTAGGTTGATTTGGCCCAAGGGATTTGGCACACTGTCGGGGCGGTTGGTGACTGGGACAAAGGTGTTTGTCCTGACTGACTGACTGGATCGACGCTTTTGACATTTGGTCGAAAGAACCTGTAAACCAGAACGACGTCGTCGTCGTCGTCGTCGTCGTCGTCGTTTTTATTATCACTATTATTATTACTATTATTATTACTATTAATTATTATTATTATTATTAATTATTATTATTATTATTATTATTATTATCATTATTATTATTATTATTATTATTATTATTATTATTATTATTATCATTTTTATTATTACTATTATTATTACTATTATTATTATTATTATTATTATTATTATTATTATTATTATTATTATTATTATTATTATTATTATTATTATTATTATTATTATTATTATTATTTCTATTATCGTCATTAGTGTTATTATTATTATCATCGTTATTATCATCATTACTTTTATTACTGTTGTTGTTGTTACTATTATCATTAATATTATATTACAGTTATCATTGTAATCGATATATTCACTATCATTTTGATAATTCTCTGAATTCTTTCGTGGTCCAATTTAATGACGGACAAGTAAACCAAACATAATACCACTTCATCACATCCTGTTGATTTCATTCATTTCAGGGAGCCTTGGTCCCTTGGTCCTTCCTTACTGGGCAGTCCTTTTCCTTTTGTACCTGGTTGCCGCCAGCCTATTTTATTAAATTGTATGTGAAGCCTATAGGCTACGCGGAGGACGGGCGATGTATTAAATGGATGTTGTTATAACGATGTATGATTTTATTTGCTTCTCTGAAACTGATAGGGTTGTGAGCATGAGATCGTCCCATGAGGGATTTGCATATTATGCTTTGTTTTACCATTAACAAGGCAGCGGGTAATGCTAATAAGGGATTATGGTCAAGTTTGCAATTGACGAAATGGTGTGGAAGGATATTAACACCACGAAATTAAGTAACTATACACACACACACACACACACACACACACACACACACATATATATATATATATATATATATATACATAATATATACATACATATATATATATGTATATGTATATACATATGTATATATATACATATGTATATATATACATATATATATATATATATATATATATATATATATATTCATTTCCAAGTTCTCGTCGTCCATTTTTGTCTTCTCTGATCGCTCGGATAGTCATCGTGATCGATCATAATGGGATTGAGTAGAGCTGTGATTGATCCTATGATCGATTGAGAACGCTCCAAAAACATGTCTCAAATGATTGTGATAGATTTCAGAAGCTGATATACCTGTAGCTTTGCTCTGTGCTCTTTACGGTTTTATAAATGAGAATGAATCACTTGCAAATGAACACGTAGAGATAATTACAACTATTATGCCAGCCAAGAGAAGCGTCGAAGGCCCATATTAAAACTTTTCTTGATAAGAGAAATAGGAAATTATTGGTTTCACGTGTATTAAACGGCGCAATGCAGAGGTCCCAGCCAGCAGTGGAAAGATACCAGAGCGTACTGGAGACCACCCCACACCCCCGCCATCCCCGTCCCAGACCACCTCCGTAATGCACGGGACCTCCCTGTGGAGACGGAACAGAGGGCCGAAAAGAGACAGGCCCTCCTTATCTCACGGCGACGGCGACGGAGGCGGAGGTGGCGGCGGCGGCGGTGGCGGTGGCGGCGGAGTCGTCGCCAGGGCAAGCGGTGGGGCGGGGAGGCTACAGCTCTCGCCCCGCCCCGACCGCCATTACGTGAGAGTCTTCCTCCCTGACGTTCTTCTTTCCGACGCGCTGGGCCGAGCGCGGACTCAGCCTCGGCCTCCTCTTCGGCCCGCTTCGTGGAACAGCCGCACCGAACCACCTGCACGCGGTCTTCGCTGAGGAGCTTACTGGCGACTTTACCGGCGACCTTACCGGAGCCTTACCTACTGGGTACTGTATCTATTGACAATATCAAAGGTCCAGTATTGGCAATATGCTTTTGGTTCTAAAGGTATCAAAGTTATGGAAGCTTCCGGTCTTCGCTCAGAAGGTTTCTGTTGATCTTGAAGAGATCTTGTCAAGTTGATAAGTATTGTCAATATTTATGTATCAAAGATCAAAGGAACGTTTGCGTCTTCCAGTTCGTCACGCAGGGAACTCGTGGTGATTTGAAATCTAAGAATAGTTGCCCAACTGATACATACAGTGACAATATTAAATTACTATCTGTGAAATATTGATCATTTCTGGTTGGTACTAAAACTATTGAAAACTTTGGAAAGGTTGACAATGATGATGATATTGACAATATCATGGGTGTCCATTTAAAGTTTGTGTCTATGTGAAGGTATGTCTGGGTAGATCCATGTCAACCAGGGTGAGATCTTAATGTTCCAAAAAAGGGTCGGGGAGGTGGTGAAGATTAAGAACCCATATTTCCAAACTCAAACTTCTGGAATATTGATCTTTTTACATATCACAATCCATCTGGTTCTTCAAAGTACAAGATACGGGGAAATGTATTTTTAAATTCTGGTAGATTAAGCTAATATATGGTGAGTGGTTGACCATTTGAGTCAGACAATTTAGTACATGGAAAGAGGTACATGTGGGGGGGGGGAGTGATACTTTGGTTTGAAGTGAAAAGGGTGATACAAGGTAACATAAAAAGTTGAGTACCTTTACTATAGACGCGCGCGCGTGTGTATGTATGTGTGTGTGTGTGTGTGTGTGTGTGTGTGTGTGTGTGTGTGTGTGTGTGTGTGTGTGTGTGTGTGAGTGTGTGAGTGTGTGTGCGTGTGTGCGTGTGTGAGTGTGTGTGTGCGTGTGTGTGTTCATGTATGTGTTTGGAGATGAGGAAGGTGGTTGGGACAATGAAAGCATATTTTGACTCGGTAATCCCCTCTTACATTGGGAGAAAGGATCATTGGCATATACTGTATATACACGAGTACCATTGATGGTTTACAACATCTTAAAGAAAAAAACAAAAAAGTTTGTACAAAAAAATTATATGAAAAATTTCGAGACCTATAAAGCTACCCATCAGGTTTCGATAAATTTTGAACTCTTGCCTACAACAAGATTTATTTATTTATTTACTTATTTTGGGGGTGGGTAGGTTATTGGAAACGAACAATCAAGAGATCGACTCCTACCAATAATTCATCCATACACTCACTTACACGCACACACACACACACACACACACACACACACACACACACACACACACACACACACACACACACACACACACACACACACACACACACACACGCGCGCGCGCGCTTCTTATTCATATTCATATATATATATATATATTGTATATATATATATAATATATATATATACATATATGTATGTGTTTGTATGTTGATAATAAGATAACTAATCAATTCATGAAAAGACCTACAATCAGATTGATAAATCTGTTGATCAAACAAGTGTAATAAATATAAAGATATGTGAAGAAATAAGTATATAGACATATAAGATACAAGTAAGATGATAGGTAAATTAATAAATACTCGTGTATATATAAAAGCATATTTCTAACAAATCATAGAAATATATATTTTTGGATGTATGAATAAACTCAAGAATATTTTAGTAATTTGAATACAGAAATAGTAAATAAATATGTAAATAGAAAAGTAATAATCAAATTAAAAAACAAATAAACACAAATTTGAATACATTAATATAAGCAAATCGACTGATCAATTAGTTAATCAATCAATTCTATCTATACCAAGAGTTATTTCCTCCTTATAAGGGAGGTGACCACCCATTCCACTCCCCCCCTCTCCACCACCCCATTCCCCTGTCATCTTAGCTCCTCATGGATGACGGGTCATCCCTGTATCCCAGCTTATTAATAAATTGATAAACAAATTTTGCGAGAACCCCAAATGAAATATATGAATACTAT
>NC_134789.1:8841932-8859432 GCF_046742065.1 Oratosquilla oratoria | reverse complement strand
AGAGCATTGTCAAGGCTGAAGAAACCTGCCTGCAGATACACAAGATTGAAGATAACTAAATAGATAAGCATGTATTTATATGTATGTATATATATATATATATATATATATATATATATACACATACATACATACATATGCATATATATATATATGTATATATACATGCATACATACATATGCATATATATATATATATATATATATATATATATATACATGTGTATATATATAAATATATATATAGACATACATATACATATAGATATATATATATATATATTATATATATATAAATATATATATATACATATATATATAAATTGGTGATAGTTACAAGAGACATTGGTAAAAGTGAAAGAGAGACTCAACATAAATGACATTATTTTAACAAATAATCATGCAGCGTTTATAAGTTAGATAAATGATCATCATAATGGTCATAACTGTTACATTTTACTTTCATGAAGGATATATAAACCTGAAACTCGTCTATGGCGTAACGGTGATAGCCAAGCATATTTAAATTTTCATAACCGTCATAACGGTCATAACCGCCATAACGGTCACGAAGAAAGATCGGTCGCCATAGCCTGGCGAATTTGAGAAACGCAAAATGGCGAATGAGGCATACTGACTACAAATACTGATCAGACTTTTGCCGCATTTCTTCAGTCCATCCGAACCACTGCATTCTGCTTTTTGCGCGGCGAGGTTTATTGCTTCTTTTCTTTCTAATTTTCTTTATGTTAATTTTTTTCTTTCCTTGTCTTTTATGTCGGCTCCGTTGCGACGGCGGCGTCGTGTTCATTGCCGGATAGGGTGCGGTTGGCGTAGTGACCAGAGTGTATTGACTGACTGGCTCTTTTTGTGTGTGTACATGAATATCTAAATGCATACATGCGTGCATGCATACATATATATATATGTATATGTATATATGTATATATATATATGTATATGTATATATACACGTTAGTTTTCCTTGCTTGCTGAAGTGAATCTTCACAGAGGAGGATTCGAACCGGGGACTCTTTTCACAAGACTCATTCTATTGCCAAGTGATATCACATAATCACCAAGAGATATCTGATGCAATATTTACCCAGACAGTGAAGTGGGACTTATTTCCCGGAGGCGTGGAGGCAAAAGCCTTTTTTCAACTCTGTGGGTCAATCAGGGTGGCTTTGATGTGGACGAGACCACATACCCATTGAATGGACATTTCCTAACCCGTCCATTGCCTTCTCGGAAAGTGGATAAGATCTACAGCTAAACAAACAAATCATTTAGAATTATCTTGGAACAACACTCACGCCCCGACCTCCGGCTCGGTCGCAACTCAAGAAACTCTATCAAAGAGTAAACCAATTAAGAGGATATGAATATTGCAACATCGTAATGATGCCAACGATTTTTTTCATCTATTTCTATTCTTTCTTTTTTCTCTCTTTTGGACATATGGTTCTGAGGGATATACTTCCCATGTAGTTAATTAATTAGCATTTGTTGTTTTGTTACAGTGTGGCTGCTCTCGATTTAAGTCCCATTATTTCCATAGGTTCGGTATATCTATCCATGGTGTCTTGGGAAAAGTAAACTCAGGATATTTCCTGAAAAAGAAAAGAAGAAGAAGAAAAGGTAGAAGAGGAAGAAGAAAAAAAAAAAAAGGAGGACGACAAGAAGAGGAAGAGGAAAATGATAACAATAATAATAGTAATAATAATACTATTAATAACAATAATAGTAATAATAATACTATCAATAACAATAATAATAATGATGATGATGATGATGATGATGATGATGATGATGATGATGATGATGATGATGATGATGATGATGATGATGATGATGATGATGATGATGATAATAATAATAATGATGATAATAATTGTAGTAATAGTAATAGTAAGAAGAAGAAGAAGAAGAAGAAGAAGAAGAAGAAGAAGAAGAAGAAGAAGAAGGAGAAGAAGACAAAGAGGAAGTCCAGGAAGAAGAAGAGGAAGAAAAAGAAGAAAAAGAAGACGAAGATGAGGAAGAAGAAGCAGAAGAAAAAGAAGAAAAGGAAGACCAGGAAGAAGAACAAGAAGAATGGAAAATAGCGTACATTTTTCTTCAGGCGATAGAAACCCATTAGAATCGTCTGTACCCAAAGAGACACTCAGAAGGAGACCAAAAGACACCCCCTTCTCCACCCACCCCCACCTCCACTAAAAAAAAAAATAAAAAAAAAATGAAGACAATGAAAAACTAAAAAGGGCCTACCATATCGACAACCGGGGTTGAGGTCGGGGGGGTTGGGGGGGCTGGACGGGAGAACAGACAAGAACAACAGCTCGGCAACTAAATAGAAGTCGCCGGGCCGTGTTTGCGTTAGGGCTTCGTCAAGATTTGCATTATTGAAGAAACGAGAGGTCAAACAAGGTCGCTACGATCTCTTTCCGAGCCGATATCTATTGAAAGGGACATAGGCAGCCAGGCTTTGTGGAGGTGAGGGTGGAGGTGAGGGTGGAGGTGAGGGTGGAGGTGAGGGTGGAGGTGAGGGTGGAGGAAGAGGACGAGGAGGAAGAGGAGGAGGGGAGAGGAGGAGGAGGAGGAGGAGGAGGAGGAGGAGGAGAACGTGGTGAGGCGTGAGACCCTATCTCCACATGCATACATGTATAGATACACTTGTGTATTTACTGTATCTATACATATATACAATATGATATGATACTGGATACTACAATACATTATAGTAAATATGATGTAATAAGATGATATATTGTAACGTAATATCTTATAAAATAATATATTATAATACAATATGATATAATATGATATAATATAATATAATATAATATAACATAATATAATAAAATGTACTATAATGCAATACAATATAATATGTAATATAAGATTTGTATATGATATACTATAACTTGATGTAATACGATATAACACAATATAGTATAATACAATATGCTACTAAATCATAACAGTACAATATGATGTAATAATGAAATAAACATACATATTACAAGGGCTTTTTCCCCCTTACAAGGGAGGCAGCCAAAGTCAAAAGGCATAATTCTACTACCACCATAAATAATAATAGAATATGATAATAATAAAATATAATAACAATAATAAAATATAACATTCTTTTCCGCGTACCGCCTAGTGGCTTTACTAGGGATAAAAATATTCTCCAGTTTAAAAAGGTTAAATCTATTTTCATTCTCCTGTTAACAAGGCTGAATCTACTCTTATCAACATTATCACGGTTCACCCCATATACAGTCACAAGCAAAAGTTTTGACCCACTAAGAGTTTTCTTTTTTTTATAATTCAAAATTTAAAAAATTTGCCTGACATTTTTCTATTTATACAAGATATTGAACTAACTGTAAACTAAATATTGCATATGAAAAGCGTACTCGAAAAAAAAATAATAAAATAGAAATTAAATCATATTGACGTTGTAAGAACAGTAGCGTGGGTTAAAACTTTTGCTCATAGCTGTGACTTAAGTCTAGTTTCCCTAATGTGACTTTATTAATCTAAAAATACTCCCCTCCCCCCGAATTATAAAACAAAAATCATTATGAGATTCATAGACGAATAAACAGATAAACTAATAAACCACTGATAAAAAAAATCAGTTGATAATGATTAAATAAACCAATAGATAAAAAAAAATTGTAATTGGCTCGGCTTTATCGTTTACTGGAATGGAAGAATTGGATCGTACGAGTCATCAATTCGCAAATCAAAATTTCTTGAAGAAAATCTCAGATTCAATAGATCTCATTGTCGGGATGAGAGAGAAGAAGGTAATATTGTTATACGTCAACGGAAACCAAAGGGAATATTCCGGTTTTGGGAGTCACATATGTGAACGCATTCCAACACTAAAGGGAGAAGGAGGAAGAGGAGGAGGAAGAGAAGAAGAAGAAGAAGAAAAACAAGATAAAAGAAGAAGAAGATGAAAAATATGAAGAACAAGAAGTAGAAGAAAAAGAAGTGAACGAAGAAGAAGAAGAAGAAGAAGAAGAAGAAGAAGAAGAAGAAGAAGAAGAAGAAGAAGAAGAAGAAGAAGAAGAAGAAGAAGAAGAAGAAGAAGAAGAAGAAGAAGAAGAAGAAGAAGAAGAAGAAGAAGAAGAAGAAGAAGAAGAAGAAGAAGAAGAAGAAGAAGAAGAAGAAGAAGAAGAAGAAGAAGAAGAAGAAGAAGAAGAAGAAGAAGAAGAAGAAGAAGAAGAAAGTTCGGTTCTTCGCACAGATCTTCCCACTTCCCAAGCCGATAACTTAATAAGATTACAATATACAGTACGCGCTTATGTTAAATGTCAGTCTAACTCTCAGGTATTGAAAAGCTGAACCCACTGAATACCTTACTCTAAATGCAACTTAATTATTCCTATCGGCAGGCAATTCTATTCCACCCAATGACACTAGCTGAAGACCTACCACTCCCTCCACACCCACCTCCTCCATAATTCTCCTCCACCTCCACCCTTCCCCCACCTCCACTTCCCTCATCCTCCCGGTTCACTCACAATCAACAAGCGGACATTTTTGGGCAACACATTGAGTGATTATGATAATGATGTTCATGGCTGCGATGCCGTCGAGTGACATTTAGTGAATATATTGTTTTCTTGATGACAGAGGGTCTTATTTGTTTTAAAGTTAACTTTCAAGCCTTAGGAAGACTGTCGTCTTACAGAAGGATTCATAGTTGTATTTAAGAAAAATGAGAAAATATTCAGTTCAGTGGTATAATTACTTGAACTCAACTGGTAGACTCAAACAAAGCATACTTTCGTTTTGATAAAGTTTGGAACATTTTGGTAAGATTTTAATCATTCTTAGAGTAAAATTTTTGTTTCAAAACCATTGACACTTCCCGTGGGACAATTCGAACTTTCCGCGATTGTGATTCTGAGGATGATATTCTTCATGAATTGAATTCTTCCACGAATCAGTCAACAGCTTCATAGACTTGGACAAGGTGTAGGACTGCATTAGGTATGGCTATGAATAGATGAAAGCAAAGCTGTTAGCGTAATTGCTGTTTACCATTGTTTTTGTGAGCAAGTGATATGTGTTCTGCCCTTTGCTAGCCACTAGAGAGGAGAGAAATATCTTGTTTTGATCAATATCCTATGAAATGATGTAACCTGATCTTCAACATAAGAAAAAAAAAATTGACAAAGGGAAAGAGACAAACCAAAGACGACGACAACGACGATGAAAATGATGACGACGACGACGACAACGACGATGAAGAGGATGACGATGACGACGACAACGACGATGAAGAGGGATGACGACGACGACGACAACGACGATGATGTGGACGACGAAAACGACGACGACAACAATTACAGTGATGACGAAGACAACGACGACGACGACGAGGACGAGGACGAGGACGACGGCGATGATGATGAAAAAAAAAAAAAAACACTTAGGACATTTTGCAACAGACACTAAGGTGTGGGGTCTACGCCAGGAGGCGCGTAGCTGCGGTGAAAACAGTCACCTTTGCCCTATATGCTTAGACTGTAAGGCCAGGTTACAGTAACAGCTGGGAATCGGAGAGGAGTGTGGAATTCGAACCCACAATTAAGTGAATGCGAGACCAGCACGTTTCCGATTGCGCCACCAATCTGTGTTACATAAGAACATAAGAATGAAGGAGACTGCAGGAGACCATAAGGCTTACACTAGGCAGTTCCATGTCCATCACCATCTATCATTCCCTTCCATGAAGTTATCTAACCTCTTTAAACAACCGATAGTTTCAGCGCTCACTACATGGTCACTAAGTCTATTCCATTCGTTGACCAATCTATTGGTAAACCAGTTACAGGAGTACTGTGTATAAGCGAATGATCCAAAACTACATAGATTGGTGGATTAATAGATATTTAATCCCTGACGTTCCAAGTGGTGCTTGATATCTGGGTGCCTCACGATTTTATTCAGTTAGACGTGATCTTCTCGGTATCAAAGGAAAGAACCTCTTCTGCTAGTGTGGGGGACTTTATAAATTTTATTCTTACTAGTACCGGACGATTTTATTCAGCTGAAAATAAGTTCTGGAAAGACGACAGCGAGATCTTCCATAGTACAATTTTTTTTTATGTATCTTTATGTTTATCTTTATTTCATCTATATCTTTGTATCCAGCCTTGTTATGGACCAATAGGTCTCTTTTGGCTTCTCGTTTTGTGAATGTAAATGCCCGTAATGCAGTTGTTCGATTCTTTTCTATCAAAGATTATGGGATAAGCGCGTATATAAATAAACATGTGGATTAAGTGTGGATAAACAGTAAGAAACGAAAGCAAAGGTGAATAAAGGAGGTGTGAAATGAGATGCCAAGAATAGATAAAAAAAAAAAAAAAAAAAAAATTAAAAGAAATCAAAGAAAAAAAGATGCAAAAGAAATAAAAAATAAACATAGGATTTCATTCACAATGAAACTGTTAAAACGAAAACATTTAATAAAACAAATTACATCAACCCCAAAAAAAAAGAAGGAAAGAAAAGAAGTAAAAGAATGGCGGGAAAAAACAAAAGAAAAAAAAAGGAAAAAGAAATTACAATAATATAAAAACGAGGGGAGAATAATTTGCCGTAATTCCCTGACGGTGATCGCGGCATTGCGGGACAAGTTGTCCTCGGAGGACAAAAGGACAATTCTAATCAAATTTCACCCATTTAGCCACAGTTTCATTTAGCCAATTCCACGTCCCCAAGAAACACAGGTCCATCCAACCACGCCCTCCGTGGCTTAGACCACAGTCATTACCTCTTGTCGATGTCTCCAATTGCCTCATTAGAGGCTCCGGCCTCACAAAGCCGCGCCTCAGCCCCCATCATAAGACACGGGAAAGGTAATGACTTCAGTGCCTCCTGGGTGACACGCACGTGATGCGGTGATGACAGGACAGTGTGTGTCAGACAGCCAACGTGAGGATGTTGCGTGATGGACGTGGGTGTGTTTGTGACGTATCGACTCGGATGATCCTGACGTGACGTGACGCGACGGGACGCACTCAGTGACATGACGACACGCCTGACGTGATGTGAACGTGACACAGTTCGCAGCTACGCATGGGTTTCATCCCCAACCTCTTTCGATAAGCATACCGTATATATACATACATAGTATATATATATATATATATATATATATATATATATATATATATATATATATATATATATATATATATATATGTGTCCCAATCCACGTCTCTCACCTGGTGAAGACCTCTTGTATTGTATTTTTCTTTCCTGACGAAGGGAAAAAGACACTATTCGCATCAAGCCGGGTCCCCTGATTGTGAGAGTCATGAGAGGTCATGAGAATTAATTGCATAATTACCAGATCACGACCAAGACGAAAAGGAAGAATTAGAGAATGGAGCCGCAATTTGTCAAACATGGAATCATCGGAGGACGAGCATTAAGATGAAGAAGGCGCAGCAGAAGGAGGAGGAGAGGAGGAGGAGGAGGAGGAGGAGGAGGAGGAGGAGACGGAAGAGAAGAAGGAGGGAGGGGAGTCATGTGGGCGGGACACAAGAAAAACGGCACGGAAAGGGGAAGGGGAAGGGGAAGGAGGAGGAGAAGAAAGGAGGAGGAGGAGGAGGAGGAGGAGGAGGAGGAGGAGGAGGAGGAGGAGGAGGAGGAGGAGGAGAAGGAGGAGGAGGAGGGCACTCATCCTCTCGCTCGCCCGTTCAGAGCGCCCGTTCGCCCGTTCCGCCCGCGAGCTATTGACCAAAGCCGCCCGCGTTGCCTCCGCCGCCGCCGCCCGGGCAGCCCCCTATGCGCTCCTCCCCGTCCCCCCCTCCCCCTCTCCTTCCTCTTTCCCTTCTTCTTCCCTCCTCCTCCTCCTCCCACAACTTCCTCTCCCCCTCCCTCTCACACCCAACCCGGCGTGGGTCCAATAGGATGGAACAAACGAAATAACGATAGAGAAACCAGGACAACAGAACAATGCGGCCTTGTTAGATGACTCTATCGGATATTTCAAGCAATCAGCCAGGATCATCCACCTGCTTGCATGTGAAAGAAAAAAAAGACAAAAAAACAAAAAAGTTTCTATGCACGCGTTTCGACCGCACGCCCAAGCGTATATGCGGGTTTGTTTTGTTTGTATTGTGTACGTTTGTGTTGTGTGCGACTGTGTGTGTATGTGTGTGTATGTATGTGTATGTGTGTGCGTGTGTGTGTGCGACTGTGTGGTGTAGTGTGTGTGAGTGCATGTGTGTGTGTGTGTGTGTGTGTGTGTGTGTGTGTGTGTGTGTGTGTGTGTGTGTGTGTGTGTGTGTGTGTGTGCGTGCGTGTGTGTGTGTGTGTCTGTGCGTGTGTGATTAATCACAGTCTTGGATCATGTGCTAAACTCGGGATCACCAACTATTTCCTTTCCCGATGAGAGCCCTACAACTCGTCACACACACACACACACACACACACACACACACACACACACACACACACACACACACACACACACACACACACACACACACACACACACACACACACACACACACACACACACACACACACACACACACACACACACACACACACACACACACACACACACACACAACCAATTGGTATCATTTTCTAAAATCCGACGATCGAAAGGACCTCTTCAGTTCGTAAGCAAACGGCTTCATCGTTCCTCTAGGGCGTCGGATGCAAGAAAAGGGGGAGAACGAGAAGGAAAAGAAAAAGACAAGAGGTTCGCCAATGGTAAGAAAAGGACAGAAAAGGTAACAGAACCTCATGTATGATGAGAAAATCCCCGAAAATGACAGGAGAGAGAGCTAAGAGTGGACTAAAAAAGGACATGAGAGAACTAGGGAAAGGACATAAAAGGACAGAGAAGAGCTAAGAATTTGCCAGAAAAAGATAAGAGGTTGAGGCAAGATGAAAAGGACATAAAAAGACAGGAGTGTGAACAAGCAAGTATAAGAAAAGGACAAGAGAGAGGAAACATGTATAAGAAAAGGATAGAAAAGGACAAGAGGGTACAAAAGGCCAAAAAGTTAAGGGCAAAGAAAGATGAGGATGGGGAAGGGTAACACTGTGAGTTAAGAATGGTTATAAAAAAAAAAACGTTAAAGAAAAATATAAAATGTCTTAGGATACAGAACCTAAGGCAAGAAAATTATATCATAGATACAGAAAGTAAAAATATATATATATATTAGTAATCTTGGGCCTAAAATCACAAATCGTTATAATATGACCTAAAAAAGAATTTGAGAAATCTTGAAAAAGGTAGGAAGACATTATGATATTTAGATATTTGTTATGTAAATATGCAGATCCTTCAGAGAAATTACCCTTTTTGAATACCTTATTTGACTTCTATATTTTTTTTCTAAAACCAGGTGATTTTATTATGGTGATGGAAGCTGTTGAAGACCATGAAGAGGGAAAGATTCTTATGGTCTTTGGTTTACCAGCGATTCTATCCTTGTGGATAGTCTTGCGAAATACAGATAGAGAGAGAAAAAGAGAAAGAGAGAGCGAGAGAAAGAGATCGAGAGAGACAGAGAGCGAGAGAGAGAGAGAGAGAGAGAGAGAGAGAGAGAGAGAGAGAGAGAGAGAGAGAGAGAGAGAGAGAGAGAGAGAGAGAGAGAGAGAGGACGAAACGAAGACCCATACCAAGAAGTAAATTTAGGCAAATATTTAGACCCGCAAAGGGAACAAGGTGACGGTATTCTTCTTCCCCTCCCTGAGTGATGACCATAGGAGGTCTGATATCATTCAAAGCTCCCTCTGTACTGAGTAGAGTCACCATGAATTGATCAATATTCACGCTGCATAGTATATCATTATTATAAAGATCTTATGGGCGTAACCATTGTAGATGGAAGCATTGGAGAGGTAAGGGAGTGGAGAATGGGGATTGAGGAGTGTAGGGGGGGCAATAGGGGTAGGTCGAGAGAATGGGAGTTTTCTAAAGGGCGAATCAGTCAAAAGGGGTGTGGGGGTGAGTTTATATATGCAATATGCATGACACGCCCACAGGGGATCATCATGTACCGTTCGGAGGCAGAGTTCTACATGGTCGCATTAACTATTTCTAGGTTGTATCTTTTTAGAAGGGTGGTTCTCAATCTAGTTTATATATCTGACTGGTATAGATCCATGAGTACACACAAACATATACAAACGCACACACACACACACACACACACACACGCACGCACGCACACACACTCACACACACACACACACACAGTTCCTTCCATATGACATTCCCCTCACCAAGCCACGCTACAAGGTACAACAGCAAAATCGTACCCATCAGAGCATCAATGACTGCTAAAGGAACAGCACCATTCCGTCCATAGTGTACATTATTAACTCAAAATAGCCTAGTCCTAAAATTAGCGCAAATTGTATATTGACAGTGTATCAATGTATCACTGTTGATTGAATAAACTGATTATTATTGTTGTTGTTGTTGTTGCTATCATTATTGTTGTTGTTGTTGTTGTTGTTGTTGTTGTTGTTGTTGTTACTATTATTATTACTATTATTATCATTATCTACTTAGTTGTGGGTTCGATTCCCAGCAGTGACTGTCACCTGCCCCGGTATTCCCCAAAGCTCATAGAGTAAAAGTGACGGCTTCGGATGCAGCTACTTAGCGCCTCCAGGCGTAGGCTCCTCACCTTCTTCAAGAAAGGAATGTCTAGATTATGAGCATTCCTAGGAATGGGAATCTGGTCCTGGAATGGCGCCCTGTGCTCCCTTTTCCCCCCCTTTGGAATACTAATAAGGTACAGACCGAGGCTAGGAGGAATTGGCTTGTTTGGAGAAATTATATGGTTGCCTTTGTAAAGGTGGTTTAACAAACATGTAAGAAGAAGTAACCTTACGAAGTGTATATTCAAAGGAATAGTGTCAGTAAAGGTAGATGTATTTAAAATGTTTCTGAGTTTTAATAACATTATTGTTACTTATGAATTTAGTATTTAATCTAGATGCCATTACGCGATTGTATCCAGATAAGAAAAAAAAATCCATAATAAAAATATTTTGATTTTTTTTTTGTTACGTTCTGTATTTATTCTAGTCAGTAACAAACTATTCTAACCAGCTGAAGGAAGTCCCGAGAGTATAATCCAATGAAACATATTCTGTTCAAAATAAATTAATAAATAAACAAATAAATAGATAAATAAATAAGGGTATGTACACCTTTGTTCGGATACACTCCTTCACAACCACTTTTTTCAACATAGTGGAATCTCTCAGGTGTAAAGCTGCCCCACCTGAATAAAATCACCTGGCGGCAGGTAGCCGAGGTGTTGAGGAGGAAAAGGTAAGGGAGAAAGTGCCGGACAATTTCCAAGTTAGGTGAGGTTAGTATGAAATGAATTTGCCTTCGTCGTTGAGGCATGATCCACCACCTCCACGTTCCATTGAAGTATCGAGTCTTGTTAGCGACAAGTTCTTAATCAAATTATTCAACATGAAGAACCAGGAAAAGGTTCAATCCTTTATCATGGTATCGAATCCCACCCAACGTCGCTAATCCAAAGCATTCGAGCGTTCGAAACCCGGGCGGCTCGGTGTGCGGACGAAGATCCTAAAAGAAACATAAACAATAAGGACGCCTTCACGCATGCGCTGTAATAATGGCGTCTTGCAGCCCGAAGACGTCTGCAGAACCTCCTCCTTTAACTGGAAATAAGTGGTTCCTGGTTGTAACGATGACGTATTGCTTGCCGGAGGGCGACACCTTGAGGTCGTGCTTGAGACCCCGGAGGGCAAAAGCTCGTGAGACAAGCGTGATTACTTTGTCACAAGAGCGAAGAGTTGTCGAAGTGAAGGATCAGCATTTTTACAAGATGGCGGAATATATTTACAAAAGGTCTTCGCCTTCAAGAAGTCATGCAGACGGGAGCCAAATTCGCCTCAAGAAGAAGAAAAAAAAAAGGTTAAAAAGGCAGAAGTTAATACCTGTACTTATAATGCATATCATACGCTGGGAGTCTTATAAACAAGACCAGCGCGTACAGCAAACAGGAAGACCAGATTACGCCCGCAAGAGTCTTTTCGCGGTAAATGGAGAGGCGGGAAAGGAAGCCATCTCACCAGAGATTATAATGCAACCACGGCCGTTTGCCATCGAAATAAAATTCGACAAATCATTGGAATTTAGCCGAACGCTAATAGCGCAAAGGGTTAGCGGATAGGTGGAGGCAATGCGAAGCGCGGTTATAGCTAAGAATCTAATGGAAGGCTCTGGGTGGGAATGGGAACATATCAAAGCTCGAGGTAATGGAAGCAGAAGAGGGAAGTAGTCATTGGGATCCTTGATGACAGAGCGGCGAATGAAAATGATACGGAGGGGGAGGGGGGAGGGGGAGGGGGTGGTGGTCGTGACGTCATGACGTTCAGAAGAGATTTGGGAACATGAAAGTCAGAGGATGGAGGAGAGAATCTTCTGGGAAATCAAATAAAAACAAAATAAAAAGAAATGGAGGAAACGAGATGGAAAAGGATACGAAGGAAAGGTAGGAAAATGAGGAAAAAAGAAGGGAGAAATGAGGATAGGAAGAAAGGAGGTAACAGAAGTAAATGCAGATTAAAACTAAGGAAAGGAGATGGATGCAAGAGATAAGAATAAGAAGAAAAATGAAGCGGTGTACAAAAAGAAGGTTAGATTAGGCACAGGTATGGGAAGAGCAGCGTAGAGGAAAAGGGAAGGAAAGAAGAGAAGAGAGGGGAAAATATGAGATGAAAAAAGAGGGGAAATGGAGGGGCGTGAAGGAAAGGAAAGTAAGAAGAATGGCATCGAGAGAAGGTGAGAGGAAATTAAGAAGGATGGGATAGGAAAAGGAAAAGGGGAGAGGGAAAAATAACGTGAGGAAGAGAGAAAGAGAAGAGGAAAATGGAGGTTTCACTAAAGAATGAGTTGGAGAAGGAGGAGGAGGAGGAGGAGTAGGAGGAGGAGGAGGAGGAGGAGGAGGAGGAAGGGCACTTACACAAGAATGATGGATGGAGGATTAAGGGAGACTAATATTGAGCTAAAGAATGAGGGAGGATTGAAGGGGAGGAGTTGGAGGGTGGAGCGAAGACTTGGGAGGAGGAGGGAGGGAGGGAAGGAGGGGGGAAAGGAGGGAAGGGAAGAAGGAAGGAGGGAGGGAGGGAAGGAGGGAGGGAGGGAAGGAGGGAAAGAGAGAAGGAAAGAGGGAGGGAAGGAGGGAGGGATGAAAGAAAGGAGGACGGGAGGAATGAAGTTAGAAAGGGAGCAGAAAGGAAAAGGGAAATGCGAGGGAGGGAGGGAAAGAAAGAGGGAAGGAAAGAGGGAGAGAAGAAAGAGAGAAAGAGAGAGAGAGAGAGAGAGAGAGAGAGAGAGAGAGAGAGAGAGAGAGAGAGAGAGAGAGAGAGAGAGAGAGAGAGAGAGAGAGAGAGAGAGAGAGCGAGAGATAGAGACAGATAGATAGGTAGATAGGTATATAGATAGATAGACAGATATATATATATATATATATATATATATATATATATATATATATATAGAGAGAGAGAGAGAGATAGAGAGAGAGAGAGAGAGAGAGAGAGGGGATGTAAGGGAGGAAAATGGGGGCGGGAGAAGGGTTATGGGTGGGTGGTCCTGAGACACAAATGATAGACTAAAGTCGAAGGGAGCAGATTCAGAGGGGGAGTAGAGATTGAGGGAGGAAGCGTCACGGATGACAGACGAAGGAAGAAGGGCGGGAGGAGAGAGGAAGAGGAGGAGGAGGAGGAGGAGGAGGAGGATGTGATACAGATGGAGGACAAAGAGAAACAAAAGAAGAGACGTGTAAAAAAAGAAAAGAGAGATGGTAGATGACACTGAGGAAGGAAGAGAGGAAGAGGAGGTGGAAGAGGAGGAGGAGGATGTGGTATGGATGGAGGATATAGAGGAATAGAAGAAGAGACGTGTAAAAAAGAAAAGAGAGAAGGTAGATGGCATTGAGGAAGGAAGAGAGGAAGAGGATGAGTGAAGAGAAAGACGATGAGGATCAAGCGGGAAAGAGGAAGGTGAAGATAATGTGGAAGAATGGGAATAAAAGGGTTAAAAAAGGAAACAGTAGAAGGACAAGAAACAAGGCAAATGATAAGGTAAAGGAAAGGCAATATCAAAGGAAAATAAAGGGCAAGAATAAAAAGAAAGAGGGAGGGAGAGATAGAGAGAGAGAGGAAGGCATGTGGAGGAAGGAAGCAAGGAAGGGGAAAAAGAGAGAGGGAGTGAGGGAAAGAGGGAGAAAGGGATTATATATAGGGAGGGAAGGAGATAGAGGGAGGGAGAAAGGGATTTTGTGTATAATCGCATAACTTCAGCAAGTATCAAATATATAACAAGTATCACTGGACTACGAGTCTCAACCCTGGACGAAGGTCAGCGAAGGCGCTGAGGCCGCCTTTGAGGGGGCGTATAGGGGAGGAGGAGGTGTTAGGGTAAAAAAATCAGGATTAAAGCGAAGGGGGAAAGGGAAGGTCCCTAGGAGGTGGTCAGCTTGGAGCAGTAGGGAGTAGGGGGGGAGGGAAGTACGGCGTAGAAGAATTAGGGTAAAATTCACGGAAGACCCCAAAGAAACTCAAAAGGGAACACTTAGTTTTGGAGATATAAAAGAAAGTCAGATTTGAAATATGGTCCAAGGTATTTACGTGGAAACAATGGGAGGGCAAACCAGTGGAAGACCATTAGGTCTGTAGAAGCTGACTACAGTTAACTAAACTTAGAAAAGAAAAACTGAGAAAAAAACTCAAAAGGGTGGAAGATGGGGGATGAGAGTGTGTGTGATCTTCGGATGGGGGTTGGTGGGGATCTGCCTCACAAACTTGTCTTTTAGATTTTTCGTTTTTTCTTTTTCTTTTTCGAACCGTGTTGACTGTGATTACTTTAGCGGGAAGTTGATGTCTTTTGGTAAATAAAAAACTGACCAATTTGTGACCAGGTCTGAAGGCTATATATTTCCGCTAATTTTTTTGTTCAATAAGGAAATGATATTTATAGCTAAAGCAGAAAAAAGAAGGATAGAGAGGAGGAAAACAGTGAAAAGGAAGAGGAAGAGGCAGAGGAGAAGATAGAGGACGAGACAGAGGAAAATGAAGGAGAAAAGGCAGAGGAGAAGGAAAAGAAAAATGAGAATTAGAGGAAGAGGAGAAGAAAGAGGAAGAGGAAAAGTGTGAAAAGGAGAGTTAGAGGCTGAAAAAGAGGCATAGGAAATGAGTGAAAAAGAGAGTTAGAGGCAGAGGAGAAGGAAGAGGAAGAGGAAAAGTGTGACAAAGAGAGTTAGATGTAGAGGAAGAGGCATAGGAAAAGAGTGAAAAGGAAAGTTAGAGACAGAGGAGGTGGAAAAGAGTGAAAAAGAGAGTTGGAGACAGAGGAGAAGAAGAGGAAAAGTGTGAAAAAGAGAGTTAGATGCAGAAGAAGAAGCATAGGAAAAGAGTGAAAAGGAAAGTTAGAAGCAGAGGCGTGAAAAAGAGTGAAAAAGAGAGTTAGAGGCAGGGGAGAAGGAAGAGGAAAAAGAAAAAATGTGAAAAGGAGAGTTAAAGACAGAGGAAGAGGAAAATTGTGAAAAGGAGATTTAGGAGGAGTGGAAGAGGAAGAAGAGGAAAATAGAACATAAGTGTCCGACGTTCACCAGAATAAAATGATTTAAGATGACCAAGGCCTTCCGATAGCGCAGGAAAGGGTTTAGCTAAAACCCGTCCATCAGTTAAACACGCAACATACAGAGGTGAAGGAAACAAATGCTCGCTATAGTCTGACACTAGATAATGTGGAGTCAAGAATGTGGAATTGATATCGTGGAGTGGAGAATGTGGAGGTGGGACACGGACATGTGGACGAAGGGAGATGGAGGGGAGTGTGGACTTGTTGAATGTGGATATAGTAGATAAGGACTTGTGGACTGTGGATTGTGGATTCGGAACAGATGTGGACTAATAAGCTTAAGAAGCTGTGGAAGGTAATCTCTTCGTGAGAGAGACTGTGAGACGAGTGGGAGATATCTGTGAGTCACATTAGCGGTTGAATTACAGTGAAAGTCAATGGAGGCATTCACACAGTTTTTCCTTGACTATGTGGCACCGCCACGGTTTCCGCGCGGTTGAAACCGCTAGTGTGAACAGGGCCTAAGTAAAGAAATAAATGAGAAAGACAAATAAAGGAGAAAGAAGAGCGTGAGAAAAATAGGAAGAAAAATAGGAAGAGGAAGAATAGAAGATAATAGTAAAGAAGGATATGTCAAGAGAGAACATAAGAATATAAGAACATAAGAATAAAGGAGGCTGCAAGAGACCATAAGGCCTGGACTAGGCAGTTCCATGTCCATTACCACCTGTCATCTCTACCCATAAAATTGTCTAACCGTTTATTAAAACAATCGGTAGTTTCAGCGTTCACTACATGGTTACTAAGTATATTTCCTTCATTGGCCACACTATTTGCAAACTAGTTCTTGCCTATTTCCTTCTTAAATCTACATTTGTTCAATTTAAATCCATTACTGGGAGTCCTGCCCTGTTGTCTTACTATGATGACCCTGTTTGCGACATCCTTGTTAAATGAATGAAGAATTGAAGTAAAAAAGATGATTTAAAATAAATATAAAAATAAGAGAAAAGACAGAAAGAATTAAAGGAAGAAGAAAGTGCATAAACGAAGGCCGCGAAGAAAGAATACAAGAAGGATATAAAAAAGAGAAGGAAGAGATAAGTAAAGAGGAAAGGGAAGACAACTTGAAAGAAAAATCGAAAGAAATAAAGCCAAGCCAAGCCCAGCCAAGACAGGACAAGATAAGGTTCCCCTAAAGAGATGTGCAGAGAGTGATGCAGTCAGGGAGTCTGAGGAGACGCTTTAGTGGAGGGTATTAGGGACCAGGGGATAGTGTCTGTGGTCCCTCAGGGTCATGGAACCGTGGGAGGGTTCCAGTGTTCCAGGGACATTCAGGGAAAGGAGACAAAGGTGGGACTGGGCGGGGCCTAGTCTGAAGGCAATCGTGAATGCAAATTGTGTTGCATGACCAAGTAGCAACAAACAGGCAAAGGTTAGACTGGGGGAGAAAAAGGAAGACGACGACGACGACGACGACGACGAAAAAAGATTGGTGGGCGAAACACACACACGAACGTCGGCTCTTCGCTTGAACGGGGATGTCGTTTGATCAACGACGACGACGAAGCGATGACAACGACGACGATGACGACGACAACGAAGGCAATGGCGACGATATTTTTGTGGTCGACGATTTATTTCTTTATTATTATTTTTTTCTCATTTATCTAAAAAAATAATTGATAACAGATGTAAATTGAATAGGTAAATAAATAAGTGAATGAACAGAAATTTTATTGAACTGATAATTAAACAAATAATTAAATGAATAAATAGATGATTAAATTAATATATAAAAATTATAGTAGTAAACAAAATGATGAATAATAACAATAATAATAATAACAATTATAG
>NC_134789.1:8829432-8836932 GCF_046742065.1 Oratosquilla oratoria | reverse complement strand
AAGGACCACAAGGAGGAGAAGAAGGAGGAAGAGGAGGAGGAAGAAACAGTGCATGCGGATAAAGCAAAAGAAGCTGAGAGGGGAGGAGGAGGAAAAGAAGAAGAGACCGGAAAAGTGGAAGGAGAGAAGAGGAAAAAATGGATATAACAGATGGAGGGAAAGGGGAAAGAGGAGGTGGAGACGAGGAGGGGAGGAGGTGGAGAGGAGGAGGGGAGGAGGAGAGGAGGAGGAGGGGAGGAGGAGGGGAGGAGGAGGAGGAGAAGGAGGAGCTGAAAGAGCTGGAGGAGGGGCAGGAGGATGAGGAGCAGGAGGAGCAGGAAGAGGTGGAAGAGGTGAAGGATATGAAAGGTAAAAGAGGGAAGAAAGGGGAGGGAAGGAAGAAAGGATGGAAGAGAAGGGAAGGAGGGAAGGAGGGAATGAGGGAAGGGGGGAAGAAAGGAAGGAGGGAAGAACACAAGGAGGGAAGGAGAGGAGGAGGAGAGGAGGGAAATGTTCAAACTTGGGAAGAATTCAATGAAGGAGGAGGGAAGGAAGAAAGGAGGGAAGAGAAGAAGGAAAGGAGGGAAGGAGAGAAGGAGGGAAGGAGAGAAGGAGAGAATAAGTCAAATTAGGGAAGAAGTCAATGAAGGAGGGAAGGAGGGGAGGGAAGAAAGAAAGGAGGGAAGAGGAGAAGAAGGAGAAGGAGGAAAGGAGGGAAGGAGACAAGGAGGAAAGGAAGGAATAAGTCAAATTAGGGAAGAATTAAATGAAGATGAAACCTATCACGAGAGAGAAGAGGAGAGAGAGGAGGAGGAAGACGAAGAGGAAAAAGAAGAGGAGACAGGAGAATAAGATACAGGAGGAGAAGTAAGAAAAGGAGGAAAAAAAAAGACAAATATTAGGAGGAAAAAGAGAAAGTAAAGGAATAGAGAATGAATGAGAGAAATAAGAGTAAGACGAAGAATAGAAGTGTGTGAAAATTTCACTGTAGGAACAACAATTGGGAATAAAAGGCGAAGGATAAGGAGAAGGTGGATGAGGAAGAGAAGAAGGATGAGAAGGAAAGGAGGAGAGAGGAGAAGAGTTTTGGAAAGAACGTAGGATAAAAATCAGGATAGAAGGGGAAGGACAAGGAAGAGAAGAAGAAAGAAATCAGAAGAAAAATAGGAGGAAGAGGAAAAGAAGTCAAAACAGATAGAGGGGAGGAAAAGGACGAGAGAAGGAAAAAAAAAGAAGAAGGAGGAAGAGAAGAAGGGAGACGAAGAGGAGGGGGGAAAAAGAAGAAGAACAAGGAAAAAGAAGAAGAAAAGTTGAGGAGGAGAATGGTCTGGAGGAAGATGAGGAGGACGAAGAGGAGGAAGATTGAGTGCAAAAGGAAGATGAGGAGGAAGAGGATGTGATAGAGGAGAGGCGGACGAGAGGATTAGGAAGGTGATAAAAAGAGGAGGAGGAAACGAGGGTGACAGAGGAAGAAGAGAAGGAAGAGGTAGAAGAGAAGGAAGAGGAAGAAGAGAAGGAAGAGGTAAGCGGAGGATTAGGAAGTAGGAAGTAGGAGGATGAAGATGGAAGATGAAGGAAAAGAAAGAAAAGGAGAAGGGGTGGAGGATGAGAGAGAGACGATGGAAAAGGAGGGGAAGAGAAGTAGAACTAAGTGGGAGGAAGAGGAGGAAGAAGAGGAAGAGGACGAGGAGGAGAAGGTGGAGGAAGAGGTGTAGATCAAAGAGGAGGGTGGATAGGAAGAAGAGGAGGAATAGAAGAAGGAGGAGGAGGGGGAGGAGGAAGGGGAGGAGGAGAAGGAATAGGAGGACGAGAAGGAGGAAGAAGGAAAGCAGA
This sequence comes from Oratosquilla oratoria, assembly GCF_046742065.1. Taxonomy (NCBI): domain Eukaryota; kingdom Metazoa; phylum Arthropoda; class Malacostraca; order Stomatopoda; family Squillidae; genus Oratosquilla; species Oratosquilla oratoria. The sequence continues at coordinate 8,835,120 of NC_134789.1, read as the reverse complement.
TTTAGATGGAGGAGGCTGAGGAGGAGGAGGAGGAGGAAGAGAAAGAGGAGGTGGGGAAGTGGAGAAGAGGAGGAGGTGAAGGAAGAGGAGGAGGTGGAGGAAGAGTAGGAGGTGGAGGAAGAGTAGGAGGTGGAGGAAGAGGAGGGGTGGAGGAGGTGGAGGAGGAGGAGAAGTAGAAGTAGGAGGAGGAAGAAGAGGAGGAGGAGGAGGAGGAGGAGGAGGAGGAGGAGGAGGAGGAGGAGGAGGTGGAGGAGGAGGAGGTGGAGAAGGCGAATGAATAAAATGGCGGAGAGGACGAGACGAGATACACGGAAACGGAGATGAGAGAAGGAGCAGATTTGAAAAAGAGGATCAAAGGGTGGAGGCGGGAAGGGTGGAAAGGTGGAAGGGTGGAAAGGTGGAAGGGTGGAGGAGTGGAAGGGTGGTGATGTGGTGAAGGGGAAAGAAGGGCAAAGGGGTAGAAAAGGAGAAATGATGTGGAAGATTTGGAGGGTGGAAAGGTGGAAAGGTGGAAGGGTGTAAGGGGGAAAAGAAGGGCAAAAGGGTTGAAGATGAGAAAACGAGTGGAAGAGGTGGAAGGTGAAGGGAAAGTGGGATGGAAAGTGGATGGGACGGAAAGGAAGGGGAGGAAAGGGGATGGAAGAAATTGGGAGGGAAAGAAGAAAAGGAGGAGGAGGAGGAGGAGGAGGAGGAGGGGGACGGGAAAAGGGAGGGGAGGGGAGAGTAAGGGAGGGGAAAGAAGTGTAAAGGAATAGTAGGGAGGGGGAGAAAGGAGAAAGAAAGAGAAGGGAGGGGAGGGGAGGGGAGGGGAGAGGAAGAGAAGGGAGGGGAGGGGAGGGGAGAGGAAGAGAAGGGAAAGAAGTAGAATGGAAGAAATAGGAGGGTAAGGAAGGGTAAGGGGAAGGAGGACGGGAAAAAGAAGGGGAAGGGAGAGAAAGGAAGAAGAAGGGAGGAGAAGGAAAGAGAAGGGGAAGGAAGAAAAGGGAAGGAAAGGAAGGGGAAGGGAAAGAAGGGGAAAGAAGGGAAAGGTGAAGGGGAGGGGAAAGAACGGGAAGGAAGGGGAAGGTGAAGGGAAAGGGGAGGGGAAGGAAGGGGAAGGAAGGGGAAAGGGAAGAATGGGGAAGAATGGGGAAGGAAGGGGAAGGGGAAGGGGAAGGGAAGGAAGTGGAAGGAAGGGGAAAGTGAAGGGGAGGGAGAGGGGAGGGAAAGGAAGGGAAAAGGGAGGGGAAGGAAGGGAAAGGTGAAGGGGAAGTGAAGGGGAGGGGAAGGAGAGGGGAAGGAAGAGGAAGGGAAAGGAAGGGGAAAGTGAAGGGGAGGGGAAGGAAGTGGAAGGAAGGGGAAGGAATTGGAAGGAAGAGGAATGAAAGGGAAGGAAGGGGAGGATGAAGGGGAAGGGGAGGGGAAGGAAGGGGAAGATGAAGGGAGGGGAGGAGAGCAGAAGGAACGAGAAAGGAAGGAGAGGAAGGGGAAGGGGAGGGGGTAGCAAGTGAAAGGAAAGGGAAGGTGAAGGGGAGGGGAAAGAAGGGGAAGATAAAGGAAGGGAAGGAGAGTAAAGGGAACAAGAAGGGAGCTGAAGGAAAGAGAAGGGAAGTGATGAGAAGGGAACATCGCATCACCAATGTGACACAATCTATGAATCTTAATCTAGATGTGACACAATCTATGAGTCTTAGTCTAGATGTCGTTTGGGAAATACCATCGTAGCTAACAGGGGGTCAGTGTTGCCACTGTGATCTATCCCATTTTCCACAAATGAGTGTGATTTTTACCACAAAATTCCCACAAGTAAATCTGGATTTCCATATTTTATTTCCACAAAACGGAATTATTATATACACAAATAAGTTCGTTGCAACATATTATTTCCTCACAAAACATCCCATGTGAGCAAATTTCTCACACAAATTTGTGGAACATTCCCACAAAATGGCATCGTAGCAAACAGCGGGTTGTGATTCAGCTATGGCTTTCTCCAGTTGATTTTTTCAAACAATGAAAACCTATTGAAAGACTAAACATCTTTACTATGACTGTCAATGTTGTATATACACATACATGTACATATGTACATAAATACATATATATGTGCATATACGTGTACGTAAAAACATACGGTATGTATACATATAACTCAGCATTATTCTGACTAAAGGACAAAGAAATCAAATATCTATTCCTGTTCTATATATTCCTTTCTTACCTATTTATTTTATTTATTCATTTATTAATTATTAATTTGATTTTGGATAGTTAGTTTAATTATCTGTTTATTTTGGTTCCATATAAAGCTCGAAATCTTCACTGGGTACTGAGATGGTTCTCAGACTAAGGTTCTTGGTTAGGGGCAAGACATACGGAGAGGATGTGAGTACATCTGATATCACGGTCCCATTTGAGGGGAGTATGCATGTGGAGGGGCGAGGGGAAGAGAGGGGAGGAAGTGGAGGGAGTCTGGGAAAAAAAAGGAAGGTGGCAGAGATAAGTAGGGAAGGGAGTAAGGGAAGGGAGGAGGGCGAGAGGGAGAGAAATGGAAAAGATAACTATAGGTAAACTTGATAGACATATTCGAGGGCTTTGTCCATTTCGTCTTGTGACCCAAAGCCAAGGGATTTTCTTCAGGTGAGGAGGAGGTTCGGGAGTGGAGGGTGGAGTGGAGCGGAAGTGGAGTGGAGTGGAGGAAAGAGTGGAGTGTCTTGATTGAGGTCCAGTTCAACCTCCAATGTGATTACATGAGATCGCTATGACTTGGTAATGACAAAAGTATAAAGGACGATACTGTATTGAGGAGACATACTAGGACAAGGCAAATCAAGGTAAAAAGAAAAGGGTAAAACGAGGCAAGACAACCCAGTCCAAAGCAAAAGAAGGCAAGGCAAAAGTTAGGCAAGGTAATTCAAGGGAGGGAAGATGCAAGGAAAGACAAGGTTAAGGGACGCAAAGTAAGGGAGAACTAGTTAAGGAAAAGTAATGCAGGAGAGCGGTAATAAGGCAACGCTAGGCAAAGCAAAGAAAAGCAAAGCAAAGCGAGGCAAAGCAAAAGCAACGCTAGGCAAGGCAAGGCATGGTAAAAGATGGGAGAGAAACAAATGAATTAAAAATTGGGAGCGGGGGAAAGAGGTGGAGGAGGAGAGGAGAAAGGGGGAGAGGAGAGGGGAGAGGAAAGAAGAGGGGAGAGCCGCGTGAGGGGAATACAGAGTGGAAGAACGGGAAGGGAGAGAAGCGAAAAGGGGAATTTCGGCGAAGTGAAGGAGATGGAGAAAAGGGGAGAAAGGGGAGAAGGAAGAGGAGAAGAGGAGAAGAGGAGAAGGGGATAACAGGAGAAGAGGAGAAGAGGAGAAGGGGATAACAGGAGAAGAGGAGAAGAGAAGAAGAGAAGAGGAGAGGCCAGAAAGTGAGAGGCGACAAAAGTGTCTATGAGCATGTGTTCGTGCTTATATGTGCGTGCGTGCGTGCGTGCGTGCGTGCGTGTGTGTGTGTGTAAGGCTGTATGTGTTCGTGTTCTATGTGTACGTATAAGTGTGTGTGTGTGTGTGTGTGTGTGTGTGTGTGTGTGTGTGTGTGTGTGTGTGTGTGTGTGTGTGTGTGTGTGTGTGTGCGTGCATGTGTGTGGGCGCGTGTGGGTGTGAGCGTGTGTGTGTGATTTGTGTGTGTGACTTGTGTGTGTGTGATTTGTGTGTGTATGTTTGTGCGTGTGTGTATGAGAAAGAGAGAGAGAGAGAGAGAGAGAGAGAGAGAGAGAGAGAGAGAGAGAGAGAGAGAGAGAGAGAGAGAGAGAGAGAGAGAGAGAGAGAGAGAGAGAATGAGAGAAAGAGGACGAACAAACAGTACGAAAGGAAAGAAGGACGGGAGAGAAAGAGAAGGAAAACAGACCTAAAAGGGAGAGAATTTAGGCAATGGGAGAGAAGAGGACCAGAGAGGAGGGGAGGTGAGGGGAGGTGAGGGGAGAGGGCAAAGGGGACATAAAAACAGAACTGAAGAAAACGAAGAAATAGTACATGAAACTAGGCACAGGAAGCTCGAGCCGTGGCCAGCAAGCGACGGGACTGAGAGGTGCAAAGAAGGCCGAGGAGGAGGAAGAGGAGGAAGAGGAGGAAGAAAAGAAGAAGGGAAGAGTAGGGTAGGAGGAAGATAGAAAGGAGAGGGAGAGGAGGAGGTGAAGGAGAGGAGGAGGACGGAGAAGAGGAATAAGGAGGAAGAAAAGAAGAAGGCAAGAGTAGGGTAGGAGGAAGACAGAAAAAAGAGGGGAAAGAGGAGGTGAGGGAGAGGAGGAGGACGGGAAAAAGAGGAATATGGAGGAAGAAAAGAAGAAGGGAAGAGTAGGGTAGGAGGAAGACAGAAAGGAGAGGGAGAGGAGGAGGTGAGGGGGAGGAGGAGGACGGGAAAAAGAGGAATATGGAGGAAGAAAAGAAGAAGGGAAGAGTAGGGTAGGAGGAAGACAGAAAGGAGAGGGAGAGGAGGAGGTGAGGGGGAGGAGGACGACGGGGAGGAGAGGAATAAGGAGGAAGAAGAGGACAATGAAATAGAACAAGAGAAGGAAAAAGAGGAACAGGAAGAGAAGAATGGAGAATACATGATAAAGTAGGAGAAACAGAAGAGGAAAAAGAAGAAGAGAAGGAAAAGGAAAAGGAGCAGAAGGAATCTGTGTTTAGATAAAAAACCGAATAGGAAAAGGTAAACAAGGAGGAAAAATGTGAAGAAAGAGAAGAAAAAAGGAACTAAAGAAATTCAAAAGATGAAGAGGAAGGACAAAAAGGAGAACGAAAAGGAGAAGAAAAATAAGGAAGAAAAAAAAGAAGTGAAGAAGCTGAGGAATATGAAAAAAAAGAAGAAAAAGAAGAAGAAAAGAAGAAGAGGAAGAAGAAGAAGGAGAAGAAGAGGAAGAAGAAGAGGAAGAAGAGGAGGAAAATGTAGATGACGAAGAATATAAAGGAGAAAAGAAAATGACGAAGAAGATAAAGAAGGAGAAAAGAAGATGGCGAAGAAGAAAATGATAATGAAGAAGAAAAGAAGAAAAAGAAGAGGAGGACGAGGAGGACGAGAAAGAAGCAAATAAGAATGAGGTGATATAAACGAGGAAGAAGAAGAGAAAGAGAGGACGGTAGAAAAAAAAGGGTGAAAAACTTGCTAAAGGAAGACTGAAATGAGAATGTATAAGGGAAACTGAAATATGAGTTGGGTGGGAAGAAAGTGAGGGATGGGAGGAGGAGGAGGAGGAAGAGGAGGAGGAGGAGGAGGAGGAGGAGGGGGAGGAAGAGAAGGAGGGGGAGGAATAGGAGAAGGAGGACGTGGAAAAGACTAAATAGAAGGAAAAAGAGAAGGGTAGAGGAGTAGGAGGAGGAGAAGGAGGGAATAAAGAGAAGGAAGAACAGAAAGAGGAAGGGGAAGGATGGGGGTAGAGGAAGGCAGAACGAAGATAAGGAGGACGAGGATGTGGAAGAAGGGTCCAGGAAGATGAGGAAGAGGAGAAGGAGGAGGAAGAGATGGAGGAGGAAGAGGAAGGGGAGAAGGATGAGAAGGAAGGGGAGGAGGAAGAAAAATATGAGAAGTAGGGGAGGAAAAAAGGAAGAGGAGGAGGAGAAGGATGAGAAGGAAGTGAAGGAAGAAGAAAAAGAGAAGGAGAAAGAAGAAGAGGAAGAGGAGGAGGAGGAGGAGGAGGAGTAGAAAGAGTAGGAAGAGGAGTAGTAGGAG
>NC_134789.1:8807645-8816432 GCF_046742065.1 Oratosquilla oratoria | reverse complement strand
CCAAATACGGATGGCGGCTTCTTTCTGTTTGTCTCGCTCTCTGTTTGTCTCGCTCTCTGTTTGTCTCGCTCTCTGTTTGTCTCGTTCTCTGTTTGTCTGCCTCACTCTGTTTTGTCTCGCTCTCCTGTTTTGTCTCGCTCCTATGTTTGTCCTCGTTCTCTCTGTCAGGTTCTTCTCTTTGTCTCTTTCTCTACTTTGTTCTCGTTCTCTCTTTGTCTCGTTCTCTCTGTCTCGTTCTCTCTGTCTCGTTCTCTCTTTGTCTCGTTCTCTGTCTCGTTCTCTCTATATCTCGTTCTCTCTATATCTCGTTCTCTCTTTGCCTCGTTCTCTCTTTGTCTCGTTCTCTCTTTCTCTCTTTGTCTCGTTTTCTCGTTCTCTCTCTCTCTCTCTCTCTCTCTCTCTCTCTCTCTCTCTCTCTCTCTCTCTCTCTCTCTCTCTCTCTCTCTCTCTCTCTCTCTCTCTCTCTCTCTCTCTCTCTCTCTCTCTCTCTCCCTTTCTCTCTCTCCCTTTCTCTCTCTCCCTTTCTCTCTCTCTCTTTATCTTTCTCTTTGCCTCTTTCTGCCTCTCCCTTCCTCTCCCTTTCTCTCTCCCTTTCTCTCTCCCTTTCTCTTTCCCTTTCTCTCTCTCCCTTTCCCTCTCCCTTTCCCTCTCCCTTTCCCTCTCCCTTTCCCTCTCCCTTTCCTTCTCCCTTTCCCTCTCCCTTTCTCCCTCCCTTTCTCCCTTTCTCTCTCCCTTTCTCCCTTTCTCCCTCCCTTTCTCCCTTTCTCCCTCCCTTTTTCTCTCTCTCCCTTTCTCTCTCCCGTTCTCCCTTTCTCTCTTACTTTCTCTCTCCCTCCCTTTCTCCCTCCCTCTCTCCCTCCCTCTCTCTCTCCCTTTCTCTCTCCCTTTCTCTCTCCCTCCCTTTCTCTCTCCCTCCCTTTCTCCCTCCCTTTCTCCCATTCCCTTTGTCCCTTTCCCTTTGTCCCTTTCCCTTTGTCCCTTTCCCTTTGTCCCTTTCCCTTTCTCCCTTTCCCTTTGTCCCTTTCCCTTTCTCCCTTTCCCTTTCTCCCTTTCCCTTTCTCCTTTTCCTTTCTCCCTTTCTCTTTCTCCCTTTCCCTCTCTCCCTTTCCCTCTCTCCCTTTCCCTTTCTCCCTTTCCCTTTCTCCCTTTCCCTTTCTCCCTTTCCCTTTCTCCCTTTCCCTTTCTCCCTTTCCCTTTCTCCCTTTCCCTTTCTCCCTTTCTCTCTTTCCCTTTCTCTTTCCCTTTCTCCCTTTCCCTTTCTCCCTTTCCCTTTAATCCTTTCCCTTTAATCCTTTCCCTTTAATCCTTTCCCTTTCTCACTTTCCCTTTCTCACTTTCCCTTTCTCACTTTCCCTTTCTCACTTTCCCTTTCTCACTTTCCCTTTCTCACTTTCCCTTTCTCTCACTTTCCCTTTCTCTCACTTTCCCTTTCTCTCACTTTCCCTTTCTCTCACTTTCCCTTTCTCTCATTTTCCCTTTCTCTCATTTTCCCTTTCTCACTTTCCCTTTCTCACTTTCCCTTTCTCACTTTCCCTTTCTCACTTTCCCTTTCTCACTTTCCCTTTCTCACTTTCCCTTTCTCACTTTCCCTTTCTCACTTTCCCTTTCTCACTTTCCCTTTCTCACTTTCCCTTTCTTTCTCACTTTCCCTTTCTTTCTCACTTTCCCTTTCTCACTTTCCCTTTCTCTCTCACTTTCCCTTTCTCTCTCACTTTCCCTTTCTCTCTATCCCTTTCTCCCTCTCTATCCCTTTCTCCCTCTCTATCCCTTTCTCCCTCTCTATCCCTTTCTCCCTCTCTATCCCTTTCTCCCTCTCTACCCCCCCCCCCCCCCTTCCCCTCCCTTTCCCCTTCTCTCCCCCCCCCCCCCCTTTCCCACCCTCCCCCCCCCCCCCCCCCCCTCCCCCTCCCCCCCTTCTCCCTCTCTCTCCCCCCCTCCCCCCCCCCCCCCCCCTTTCTCCCCCCCCCTCCCCCCCCCCCCCTATCCACCCTCCCTCTCTCCCCCCCTCCCTCCCCCCTATCCCCTTCTCCCCTCCCACTCCCTCTCCCCATTTCTCCCCCCCCCCCCCTTTCCCCCCCCCTCTCCCCTCCCCCCCCTCCCCCCCCCCCTCTCCCCCCTCCCCCCTCCCATCTCCCCTCCCCCCCCCCCCCCCCCCCCCCCCCCCCCCCCCCCCCCCCCCCACCCCCCACTCTCCCCTCTCCCCCCCCCCCCCCCCCCTCCCCCCCACCCCACCCTCTCCCCCTCTCCCCCTTCCCCCCCCCCCCCCCCCACCCCCCTCCCCCCTCCCCTCTCCCTTTCCCCCCTCTCCCCCTTTTTCTCTCCCCTTTCCTCTATTCCCTTCTCCCCCTTTCCCTCTCCCCTCTTTTTCTCCCCTCTACCCTTTCTCCCTCACCCTTTCCCTTTCTCACCCTTTCCCTTTCTCACCCTTTCCCTTTCTCACCCTTTCCCTTTCTCTCCCTTTCCCTTTCTCTCCCTTTCCCTTTCTCTCCCTCTCTCCCTTTCTTTCTCCCTCCTTTCTCTCACCTTTCTCCCTCCTTTCCTTTCTCTCCCTTTCCCTTTCCTCTCCCTCTTTCCCTTTTCTCTCTATCCTTTCTCCCCTCTCCCCTCTCCCTTTCTCTCCTTTCCCTTCTCTTCTTTCTCCCTTTCTATCCCTTTCTCTTTCCCTTTCTCTCCCTCTCTCCCTTTCTCTCCCTCCCTTACTCCCTTCACCCTTCTTCCTCTCCCCTTTCCCTTTCCCCTTTCTCCCTCCCTCTCCCCTTTCTCTCCGCCCTCCTCTCTCTCCCCTCTCTCTCTCCCCTTCTCCTCTCTCCCCTTCTCCTCTCTCCCCTTCCTTTTTCTCTCTCCCTTCTCTCTTTCTCCCTTCTCCCCTTTTTCTCTCCCTTTTTTCTCTCCCCTTATTTTCCCTCGCCCTTATCTCTCCCCTCCTTTTTCTCTCCCTTTTTCTCTCTCTCTCTCCCTTTTTCTCTCTCCCTTTTTTCTCAGCTCCGGCCTTTCCCTTTCTCCCCTTTTTTCTTCTTCCACTGTCAATCACTTTCTCTCACCTTCTCTCAAAGTCCTTTCCCTCTTTCCCTTTCTCCACTTTCTCACAATTTCCACTTTACATTATTCAATTTCCTCTAAACTTTCACTACTAATTTCTTCTCTCATATCACTCTTTCTTCTTCATTTGTTCCCTTGTACTATCGATTTCTCTTTTCAAATACTTTGATATCCTCATAGTTCAATAAATTTTTCAATCTCTTTGATATAAAAGGAAGAGAAATCAATAAACTACACAGAAAGTGTCACACAAAGGGAGATCAACATACAACATAGAAATACACTAAAGTACCATCTATTGTTTAGATGACAGTTGTGTAGACTCTGGAAAAGTGAAAATGGAGAGAGGAATAAATAAACAGAAAAAAAATTAATTGAAAAAGAGTAATGTTGCGGTTGTCTTTATATATTTTGCTTGGGGGTTTGGGGATATTGAATGCATACAAAATGTTTTGGGTGTGTGTGTGTGTGGTGTGTCTTTTTTGGTTTCGTGGAGTTTTAAAATTTATACAATAGATTTTTTCTTGATATAGATGTTTGATAATTCTACTTTCAATATAAAATGAGGAGAAAGTATTGGTAGTTTGGTATTGTTAGTCTAATCATATGTATATAAGGGATAAAATGAGGAGAAAGCAAGGTATGTAATAACGAAGATTAGAGAGAACAAAAAATACAGAAGAGACAATAAGTTATACAAAAAAAGAAAGAACAAGAAAAGAAATATATAAAAATTGAAAGATCATGAGAATGTGTGATAAAGAATAAAAGACCATTGGAAGACGCTGTAAATCAGATAACAAATAGAGATAAAGAGAATTGAAAGGATAGGGAGAGAATAAATTTAGATATATAAAAGAGATACAATATAAGTATATTATAGTTATAGTTTTATGGGAATATTAAATAAATATAATTTTTGAAAAGAGAGATAGATGGAGGAATATATACATGGGAGTGTGTGGACTGGGTGGTGTTGTTTCATGAGAGTATGTTATGAATAAATTACGCACATAGTAATTATATAAAAGAAGTGAAATATATAATAAGTACATCTATGAACATTCCAGACACAAGACAGATTACAGACAAATGGGTGACCGAAATCGGCAAATCATGCCCAGGGCCGGAATTATATCGGTATCGATGCGCTTCGGGTCGTTACTCTGACTCTCGTGGGCAGGGAGTTGTGTGTGTGTGTGTAAGGTCATAGCATTACCTATTGATCGGTCATACGAGCTCTGAGCTCTCTTTCGGGAGGGAAATAGCTATCGATCACGGGTCCAACACGTGATCCAAAGACCAAGGTGAATACACACGCAATGTCCAATTTTGATACAGTTGTCCCATCACTCAACGCCATCATATTACATGAATCTATAAAGTGCATTCCTAAGGTCAATAGAGGACACTACAACATGAATGACATACGAAAAATAGATTGTCGCATATCAGAATACAACAGCCTATTTCATATATCCCATACCCCTGTTACTACGTAAACAAAATACAATAGCCCAACATAATGATATACAACAGAATACAAAAACAGTGCCAACAAAAATGGTGAGGGTACGCATCAAAACTCAACCACAAAGCCAACGTATCCCAACTCTGAATACTTTAACCATGAATGAGTTTGAAATGTTTATCTGAAAACCATCTTTTTTTTATATTGTGACTCAAACTTGGAGGACGTCACGTATGGACTTTCATTTGGTTTGAAGACCTCTGGCCACAAGTGACCTTGGAAGGTCAATCTCCAGGTCACGCAGTTTTAAAAGACCTTATTCGAAAACGATTGTAAATAGATGTTAACTAATTATCGTTATACAGAAAATTGCTTAGGGAACTGTAAGGTAAAGCAAGTCACTATGAGTTGCACTAAGTCAGATGCTGTTTGGTGAAGATTCCAATGGATGACACCACCTTTTGGGAGATGGAAAGGAGATGTGTCTTTCTGGATGCCTCTAAAAACCAATTAAGATATTCCTCGAGGGTTATTGATTTATACCTTCAACAACACCTGCAATAGCGAGATGTATGTATATATGGTGCATGAATACACACGTGTGTGTGTGTGTGTGTGTGTGTGTGTGTGTGTGTGTGTGTGTGTGTGTGTGTGTGTGTGTGTGTGTGTGTGTGTGTGTGTGTGTGTGTGTGTGTGCGTGTGCACATCGTACACATGTATATTCATCAAGAAGGAGAAATAGGATACGAAAGCGTATCGGTACAGCAAAACAGTCCTCCCAACAGTCAGGCAGACACAGACAGACATTCAGACAGACAGACATTCAGACAGACAGACATACAGACGTACAGACAGACAGGCATACAGACATACAGGTAGACAGACAGGCAGACAGACACAGGCAGACAGGCAGACAGAGCGTTCTTTCCAGCTTCAGGCATGCAGCCAAATGGATAGCGAGGAGGGCGGTAGTTGCATAGAAATGTTGGAATGAATACAAATTTTCGAGTTGGTGTTTTCATCAGCCACCGTATAATAAGCAGAACCGACTCCTGCATTTTGTGTCTTCTTCGTTTCAGGAAGGAGGAAAAGGCTTTCGAAATAAAGTCAAAATTTCTTAACTGCACAAAAGATACCCGAAAACTACAGAATATAGTCGTTTCATGGCCAAAAAATAAAAGCAAAATCAAGCAAGTTGGGTTTAATTCTTTCTGGATTATACGCCTTTTTACCACTAATTACAACTGCCTTCAGGTAGTTCTATCCAATTCAGTGAGTGCCATCCTTCCATAACAAAAGAATTAAACACATCTCCAAATTATTCCAAATCCCTTTGCTGCACTTTTGCGATTTTTTTCATTTATTTCAGTGCTCTGTCACCATGTGCGCTGATGGTATAATCGTAAGCTTGCTGGTCTCGTGTTTGCTTAGCTATGGGTTCGAATCCCGCTCTTGTCTCCAATTCCCAGTATGACCGTTACTTACCCCAACAGTCCAAGCGCATAATGAGACAAAGTTGACGGCTTTAGAGGCAACTACGTGCCTCCTGGCTTAGGCTTTTCCCTTTCTTCTTCTTTTCACTCCCTTGGATGCAAAAGACCTCACTGTTCTATACATGTTGGCATTTTTCCTTATTCACCGTTCTGCCAGCCCACAGATCCGAAAGGTCTTTCGGTGGTAGTCTTAAAAAAAAAATAAAATAAAAAATAATAATAATAATAATAATAATATATATATATTTCCTTATATGATGATATGGTTTAACGTCACAAACTCCACCCTATCGGAAGGCTAGGACGGTGGCCCTCACAGAGGACTTTGTGTCTTGGAATTTAATGAACCATGCCTTGGTTCAACTTCGCCGGTGGCAGGGTTCGAACCACCATCCCCTCGACCATCGCCGCAAGTAACTACGCCCTAACTCGCTCAGCCAGAGAGCTTCCTTATATAATCTTGTATAAATCTTTGGAAGGGAAAGATTTATATAAGGAAATATTTTTTAAGAATACCACCATATATAAATCTTTCCCTCCCAAGGATTTATATAAGAAAAGATTTTTTTTTAAGAATACCACCGTTTTTCCCTGGTTATATGCTTAATCACGGTGATGATACCAAGTAGTACCAGTACCATTTCCCATGAGTACCAAGAAAAGAACCTGGTGTGGTAAATTCCCAAAAACGAGAGGTGTATTGAATACAGTGCTGGACACCAATGTACAGGAATTATATATATATATATATATATATATATATATATATATATATATATATATATATATATATATATATATATATATACATATATATATAATATATATATATACACTATTTTTATTTATCTATTTGTTTATTTTTTTTATCTTTATTTATTTATTTATTTTTTTTTTTATTATTATTTTTTTTTTTTGTATTTGTTTTTGTTAGTTTTTATGTAATCAAACTCCTTGTCACAGGAGTATATATTTCGTCTGTTTATTTATTTATTTATTTATTTATTTATTTATTTATCATTGTTTTTTAAGCAATTGTCCTACCTCTTACAGACAATGATTGGTATGATTGCCTTTGTCAGAACTCGAGAATTTAAGAAAGCATATTGCCTTTGCTGCCATCATGCGTTGGCCCTCTGGGGAGGTCGAACCACTATCCATTTAACGTCTTGCTTTTAAACGCCAATGCTGAAGACCGTTGGAGCACAAGCTTATGGCATATAATCAAGCTGTCTTAGCAAGCAAGGAAAGGGTGACGTTTATGTAACAGCTAAAGTATTACCTCTTTTATATTAAAGGCGCAGAAGAATAAGTCGAAAGAAATTATGGACAGCTCTCTCTCTTTCTCTATCTCTTTATATTTTTATCTCTCTCTCTCTCTCTCTCTCTCTCTCTCTCTCTCTCTCTCTCTCTCTCTCTCTCTCTCTCTCTCTCTCTCTCTCTCTCTCTCTCTCTCTCTCTCTCGCTCTCGCCTCATCAGGTAATGATCAGGAAGGTCACCACGATCTCTTTCATTAGGAGGTTGAGCCACATTTCTCGTGCGATTTGATCGTGATGGACATTTATCTCATTTGCCGGCTCACCTTCAGAGGTCGGGGGTCCCCCGACTCACACAAAGGTGGGGGCTGCCGCTGCCTCACCCTTTCACTCGCCTAAATAGGGTGTTGAAGGTGCGAGGGTGGGAGCAGGTGGGAGGAAAAAAAGAGGGTGGGAAGATGGGAGAGGGAGAGAATCAGAGGAAGAGAAAGGAGGAGGAGGAGGTGGGGGAAAGGGGGGATGGGAGATAAAGAGAGGGTGGGAGGAAGGGAGTGGATATGAAGAAGAGAGAGGGGAGGGCGCGAGAGGTATGATGGGGAGGGAGTGGTAGGAAGGGAGAGAGGGAGGGGTGTAATATTTGTGAGCTGGAGGAGGTAGGACGAAAGGGAGAGATGTGAGAGGAAGAGAGAGGATGGAGGGAGGGTTGAAAGAAGGGAGAAGGGGAAGAAAGGAGAAAGGGAAGAGATGAAAGGTATATGAGGAAAGGGCTGGGAAGAAGGGAGAAAAGGGAGGGATTAAGAAAGATACGATGGGAGGGGGTGGGAGGAAAGGAAAGGAAGTAGGATATGGACTATAATGGATGAGTAAGAACCTTGGGCTTCTACGCGTTCACGGAAGGACAACACTTGTATATGTGACACGTCACTCGTCCACGCTTGTGACACTACACACCCCACGCGGTTATGACGTCACAATAAGACAATGACGTCACAACACGACCATGACGTCACAACACGACCATGACGTCACAACACGACCATGACGTCACAACACGACCATGGCGTCACAACACGACCATGGCGTCACAACACGACCATGACGTCACAATACGACCATGAGGTCACACCGCGGCTATGATGTCACATTATCACGGGTGTGACGTCATATCAACCAACGCTCCCTGATAATCCCTAATAACTCCTCCCACGGGTGTAGTGCTGGGGGGTGGATTCAGTTCCCCTCCTCCCTCCCTCCCGTCGGGTTTCCATTTTGTGCGCGCGCGCTCAAGACCCGAGAAAGGGAATGTCTGCTTAACAACCGCAAAAGAATGCCTCAGGTTCTTTACAAAATGGCGGTCCGGAGGAGGAGAACGAGGAAGAAAAAAATGAGAGCCGAGGAGGGGGTGGATGGGGGTGGGGTGAGTAGGAGGAGGAGGAGGAGGTGGTGGTGGCGGGGTAGGGGATGCCGGAGAGAAAGAGAGGAAAAGAGAGAAAGAGAGAAGGGTCGGGGTGGTTACTGAAGAGCGGA
>NC_134789.1:8772645-8795145 GCF_046742065.1 Oratosquilla oratoria | reverse complement strand
TTAATGAAGGAGACTACAAGAGATCATAAGGCTTACATTAAGCAGTTCCATGTCCATTACCAAATATCATCTATATCCATAAAAGTTATCTAATCTTTACTCAAAACAACCAATAGTCTCAATGCTCAGATAAAAGCGCTGGTAAAATAAAGTTCATAACACTCTAGCGGCATTAGAGTTATTTTCTTATTGCGACCATGTTGGTTGATGATATCAAGATCCTTTGCTGTCTTGGCATCCGAGGACAAAGTTTACAAAACTGTCGCCGCAATTCATAATGAATAATCAGCAGACAGAGTCTCTTGTTTGCTTCTGTCCCCAGGACTGTCATTGGTGGACAATTTCACAACTCTGACACAAGATCCCTTTTCGTAACCAATAGATCCTCAAATTGTCTTGAAGAATTTATATTCCGACCTAGTGGGAATGCAGAGTTAGAATCAAGGTGTACATAAGAACATGAGTACATAGGAATAAAGGAGACTGCAAGAGAGCATAAGGCTTACACTAGGCAGCTCCATGTCTATTACCACCTGTTATCCCCATCCATAAAGTTGTGTAACCGTTTCTTAAAACAATAGATAATGTCAGCAAACACTACATGGTTACCAAGTCTATTCCATTCGTTGACCACACTATTAGTAAACCAATTCTTTCCTATTTCCTTCTTAAAGCTAAGTTTGTCCATTTTAAATCCATTACTGCGAGTCCTGCCCTGTTGTCTTAATATGATGACCTTGTTTGCGTCACATTTGTTAAAGCCTTTGATCCACTTGAACACCTCTATTAGATCACCCCGTACTCTGCGTCTTTCCAAAGAGTTAAAGTTAAGGTGCCTAAGCCTCTCTTCCTAGGCCTTTTCTACTACTCTTTAGTGTAGCCCCTATGGTCTCTTGCAGTCTCCTACATTCTTCTGATTTTCCCCGTGGCAAACAACATTTGCTAAACAGGTAAAGCCAAGAAAGGTTAATGCATCATCTCTTTACACAGTGGAAATGTTTTCAGAACTGCGATAATAATTGTTAGATGGGAAATTCTGTTCAACGTCCGAGAAATATATTATTTCATATCATGAAGGTAATAATCAAAACTCCAATCTGTAACAGCGTTCAATCAAACACAGGAATAATCTCTGCCGTATATTATGAAGAAGAGTCTTCAGAGAATGGGAGCATCTTAATTGGAGCCTTATTGATACACAGAAACCTTTACCATATAGGTAGTTTTGAGTTGATGAAGAGAAACTTCATACAAACGATGTAATAATGTAATAGACCAAACTACAAGAGATGGTCTGCCCACTACAAGGTATATTTGGAAGTAGAACGATGTTAGTCACATTGTCAGATGCCTTGTGACGTCACTTGGATGACCAGGATTGTCAGTCAGCCAATCAGCGCACAGAATAGTTTTCATTGAGTGCAATGTCCTGTATAATACTTTGGCTTCTGTATGACATCACTAGATCTTTTGTGGTTTTGGTCTTGATTACGTAATAATCACAAGAAATGATCTCTTCGCGACACTGAACAAATTCGTGTTCCATCGAGTTCTCATTTTAGCTTTCAACAACACACACACACACATACATACATACATACATACATACATATATATATATACATATATATATATATTGATTGTGTGTGTGTGTGTGTGTGTGTGTGTGTGTGTGTGTGTGTGTGTGTGTGTGTGTGTGTGTGTGTGTGTGTGTGTGTGTGTGTGTGTGTGTGTGTGTGTGTGTGTGTGTGTGTGTGTAAGTATAGTATCAGTGTAAACTGTTGTCGTGATGGTAAAGATAGTAGCGGTAGTGGTCGTAATACTGCCAGAATATGATCGTAATAGGTTGGTGACAACCGCATTACTATGATCATTGATCACATTACTAAAAATTAGTAGTAGTATTGTGGTTATCTTTATCATTATGTCTACAGTGTCACTATCAGATGATATCACGAATTCTGCCATTTCTGTCCACGGTAATGAAAATAGAAATGATAGTGATAATGATAATAATCAGTATTTTCCTCACCATTGTTAAAATTACCATTACCTTGATATTAGTCATCTTTCGACTTTCCGAAAAAAATATGTATACAAAAACGATGACAATGGCAGATGATTGCAAGGATAAAGTTGATGTATACAAAATAGATGTTGATAATTCGAAATGATGTTGATGAAGTTCGCAAAGGGGATGATAGCTAGGACTGTAATGTCTACCGTAACAGTGATTTTCATCATCAAAAGCTAATTTAGTAAATTTCAAAAAGAACAAATATGTGCCAATGTAAATGCCCAAACTTATACCACGATATAATAGAACTATGCAAACACACCTTGCGTCGTTGCTGCTTTGATATGATTTCTGGCCACAACATAACACTTTTATGACAACAAAACTATTGTATATAGAATATGTTAAATACTTGATAACAAAAGACATGTTTTTATAGTACTGATGCATCCTATGTCACGTTAGGTTGTCCGTGCTGTTAACCTTTCATCCCATTCGTAATGATCATCAAGGAGGGATATTATACCTCAAGACAGTAAGCGCAAGATTGTCTACAAAGATATAAATGCCGGTAGACCTCGAGGGGGTCTCAGTCGACTTGGATCCTCTTCAGAATAGAGTCCGCTACAGTCCGCTACACTCCTCGTTACCATGGCAACGGGGGCTACTTCCAAAAGGTCTTCCATGTTGGATCCTGGAATGATGGCCGGGTCTCGACATTGCTTCTTGTGCAAGCTTTTGGGCCTTCTTCGTGGAGGGGCACCGAGGCCTAATCAAATTGCTGAGCATGTCAAGGCAGAGACAAATTTCACCAAAGTGATCAAACCACTCGGGTTGTTGTTGTTGTTGTTGTTGTTGTTGTTGTTGTTGTTGTTGTTGTTGTTGTTGTTGTTGTTGTTGTTGTTGTTGTTGTTGTTGTTGTTGTTGTTGTTGTTGTTGTTGTTTCTTCCTCTCCTCCTCCTCCTGTTCCTCCTGCCCCTCCTCCTCTTCGTCTTCGTCTTGGTCCTGGTCTTTGTCTCCGTCTTCGTCTTCCTCTTAGTCTTCATCGTCTTCCTCGTCTTCTCTTGTTTCTTCTTCTCCTTTGCCTCACCTACATTAAGAAGGAACTGCAGCAAGACCAACACCCTTTGTCGTTTGTCTTCCACTTCGTAGATCGCTCCATAAGTGATTGGAATCTTGGGAAACAACGTGAAGGAATGTCATCTGATGGAAGCTCGCTCTTTTCATTCAAATTATTTCTTTTTATTCTGAATAAAACCAAACAACTTTATTCAGTTTCATAAAAGCTTTCCGGCCTCAAAGGTTAAAGTAATTCATTAAGTTAGCCCTTAAACGAAACCACAACTAAATATGATCATATGTTGCTTCCTAGAATATCGTCTATGAATTACAAAACTAGGGTTTATGGGCTGGTCAAGATAACTTTCAGTCCTCTTAACCTCTTAACTGAAGTAGATTAAACTGTCTACATCATCTGTGATTTAACTGAGATAGCTTGGTGTATGTTAAACCATATGCATGAAGTATGTCACTTGGATCGGATGAAGAAATATGATGATTTTTATCTATACTGTCCAAATACCACACTTTCAGCCAATCAGAGGCGTCTAGCGTCACTTACAAAAATCAGATAAAGAAGGTGAGGAGCGTACGCCAGGAGGCACTTATCTGCGGCTGAAACCGTCGCTTTTGTCCTGTGATGAGATTTGAGGACTGTTGGGGCAGGTAACGGTCACTGCTGGGAACCAGAGAGGATTACGGGATTCGAACCTACACGTAAGCGAATACAAGACCCACACGCTTCCGACTACACCTCCAGCCTATTTTGCGTCATCTATAGATATGAAAAGTAAATAAATCAATAATAATAATAAAAACAACCAAAACAAACAAAAATTATGGTGCTTTGCCGTAGCTTCGTCTTACCTTTATATACTCGGCCAGCTGGTGCAAGTGGCAGTTACTTGTGACAATCTGGAACATGGACGGAGTTTTCATGTTCCCAAAGGTGGGGACGAAGCCGTGCAGCACATTCAAGGTAATGAAATATAAATTAAGAGCGCTGTGCGTTTGCTCACAGAGAAAGCGCTTTTCATAGCGAGTTCCTTGGTGGTGTAGGGTTCTGGAAGGGAACAAAGAGGAATCCCAAAGAATTAACATAGATACCTTTTTCTTGGGGAGAAGGAGGGGTGGAGGAAACTGTTCAGAACGAATAAATCAACGTTAATATCTCCGGGCAGTAATACAGTTACCTTTTTCTCTAGAACAAGACTTCCTTTGGGATCATTCCAGGTTTAGGGGTCAATTTAGGGTCTCTTGGGCCCTCCAAGAGTCCGAGGACTCAAAGATGTCTCCAGAAGGGTATTCAAGTTCCGTCGTGCGCCTCCGAGTTGCTCTTATTAAGAAAAAGCCTGATGGCGATGGGAACATCATATCTGTTAGCTCAATAACCTTCGCTGCCCTCTCACTGGACCTTGTTCTTCTGAGTCGGGGAGTTTTACTCCATTGAAAGAGAGTGGGGAGGGGGGGTCTCGTAAGGAATGGAGAATTTTGTATCATTTATTGGGTAATGAAACTATATGTATACGCATGCACGCAGACTCGTGTATATGAACATATACACTTTATGTATATATGTATATGTATATGAATGTATGTGTATATACATATATATATATATATAATAGACAGATATATACGCACACACACACACACACACACACACACACACACACACACACACACACACACACACACACATATATATATATATATATATATATATATATATATATGTGTGTGTGTGTGTGTAATTTCATGTATGTGCGCGAGCGCCCGCTCATATGTGTAAGTATATGAAACAAGTGTCGGCGGTTATTATCAAGAGAATAAAAAAAAACACGAAAAGTAACTGCCGGTCATTAGATTGTGTTCATTAACAACCCGCGGCCAATTTTGACTCCACCTCGGCGTTCGAGCCCCATTTCGCGGCGACTTTTCCCCCATCGCGGCTTGAGTTAGTTGTCCGCGACCCTCGGCATCATCATGTAAGGGCTAATCCTCCTCCCGAGGAACACGATAAAAAGCCAACTCTAATTGGACAGTGACGAAACCTTCCTCGTTCCTCCTTGCCGCACTTACTTGCAGTTGCCCAACATGAGATACAATTACGAAATCTACTTAGATTTATTAATCAGACCAACTTGAGGATTAAAGTTAGAAAGATGTTTTTATTAAGGGAAGTAGGCGGGCCACAAGCTGCTGGTTTCCAAAAAATTCGAAGGAACAAAACTGTCCAAAGCCAGCTGGGGTGAAGAAATGGCCGAAGGTAGCGGAGTTGAAAAGTTAATCGAATCACAGTACGATTGTTGGTTCAAATAGGCTTTAGCTCATTTTTGACACGTTGGGAGGCGGGAGTGGCGGGGATGGAGGTGCCGGGGGAGGGGGAATGAGGATTGGATTCCC
The DNA here is from genome assembly GCF_046742065.1 of Oratosquilla oratoria. Lineage (NCBI taxonomy): Eukaryota > Metazoa > Arthropoda > Malacostraca > Stomatopoda > Squillidae > Oratosquilla > Oratosquilla oratoria. Next base: position 8,789,663 of record NC_134789.1, on the reverse strand, counting down.
TAAACAACCAATTAGAAGTCAGAAATTGGTGATACACGGAACACGTATCATAGTGAAGAGGAATGACCTAATCGTCATCCAAGAAGCTTCAACGAAGCTTTTCGTCCTTGAGAAGGGTGAAGCATCTTACAGACCCTTCTTTGAATATTATCAGAGGATTTGACACGTTTAAGGGGCCCAACTAAATATTCAAGCAACTGATATTATATAATACTCCCAATATATATATATATATATATATATATATATATATATATATATATATATATATATATATATATATATATATATATACATACATACAAACACATGTACGTACATACATCATACATACATATCTATATATAATATGTACGTACATACATAAATACGTACGTATATATATATACCAAGGGCTTTTTTCCCTTACAAGGGAGTTAGCCAAAGTCAAAAGACATAATTCCACTCCCACCTATTTCATCCCCATCCATTCCACTCCCATCTACCACCCCCTTCCTCTCAACTTGGCTCTTCCTGGATGACTGTTCATCCCTGCATCTCGTCCTTCGCCATGGGTTAGAAGTAATGCAGCAAGACACAGCACATCCACAGCAAGGCAGCTTCGTTTAATCGACGGCCCTCCTTTCCGTCCCTTCATGGAGAAACATTAAAGACTGGGAGAAATCCCTTCGGGCTGCGTCAAAATATAAAAAGTCGTCAATATATCACACAAAAGATACAAGGGTGGATAGATTGGGAAACGAGGTGAGGAGGAGAGCGGGGCTGGCAAAAGGATATAGGAGATAGGGTTGATGAAAGAGTATGAGAATGGTTTGGACACATGGAAAGAACGAGTGAAGAAAAATTAGTGAAAGAAGCGTGGAAGGTAGAAGTGGATGTAGTGAACATGAGGGGGCGACCGAAGGATGAGATGGAGGGATGAGGTGGAAGTGGCGTTGAGCAAGAGGCAGGTGTCTGTTGAGGATGGAAGGGAGAAGACAGATAGGGGTGAATGGAGAATGGCTGTATATGGATGATACTGTAATGCATGGAAGGGAGTGGGTGAGGAGTGGGGGATTAGGGGGGGTTAGGGAGTGGTTATGTGTGAATGCTATTTTGATGCAGCCCAAAAGGATTTCTACCCATCTTCAATGTACGTATGTATATATGTATACAGGTATATATATATATGTATATAATATATATATATATGTATATATATGTGTATATATATATATATATATATATATATATACATTATACAGGTATATATATATGTATATATATATGTATATATATATATATATATATATAATATATATATATATGTATATGTATGTGTATGTGTATATGTATATGTAATATATATATATATATATATATATATATTATATATATATTATATATATATTTACTTATTTTTTATTTACTTGTTTATTCATCCATTTATTTATTGCTTGATCAAGCGAGGTGAGAACTCATTTCCCTCCTTATTACAGATTGTGGTCACTCGAGAGCTCATCAGATATGCTCGTAATCAGCTTTTCATTGAATTCTTTTCTTTTCTTTCGATGCAAAGATTATGTTAAGAGATTGACCCCAACCCATTCCCGTGATTTATCGCGAATCTCTGGAATAGACAAAGATTATAACGATGATACCTTGATTTTTATGTTATTCGGATCCCTTGTTGTCGTTAGGGGTTAGAGCGTCGATACTTGCGGCGGAGGTTGAGGTGACGGGAGTTCGAACCCTCCCGCCAGCGAGTTGGACCAAGGGTATGGTTCATTAAATACCATACTACAAAGTCCTCTGTAAGGGACACCGTCCTGGCCTTCTGATAAAAGGACTTCGTGAGGTTAGATCGAATTACATCACAAAAACTCGTAAGGAGACAGTGGGAGTGTTAACGGGTAAAGAGTGACAAAAGGTAACAAAAAGGAAGTGTTTGGTTATAGTTTAGGATCAATGCCCTTCGTAGTAATGGTAAGGGTGGTATTCAGGTAGAGTTGTCGTAATTTTTGTCATGGTAATGCCGGCAGGAGATCTTTTGGTCCATAACGCGGTAGGATGCAGAAAAATTAGGTAAACACATACACACGCGTACACACGCACACACACACACACACACACACACACACACACACACACACACACACACACACACACACACACACACATTCACACATTCACACCTTCACACCTTCACACCTTCACACCTTCACACCTCCACACGCGCGCACACACACACACACACACACACACACACACACACACACACACACACACACACACACACACACACACACACACACACACACACACACACACACACACACACACACACACACACTTGCTTACTTTTTCAAAGATGTCCCTTGATTTCGAGAATAACATCTCTTCACGTGAAAAAAGTAGTAAAATTGATTGAAGGTCTAGTCCCGTTGGGTTCCCCGGTTGGCGTGCAACCCTATGAATGACCGACAGATGCGGCCACATATACATATGTATATATAGGAAATCCCCCTGCCTGGACGGGCGGCGATGCGCCCGCTTGTCTTCGACTTTTTGTGTTAGTTCATTAGCGTGGGTCATAAAGCCATCATGATATAATATACTCCATTGGTTTCGATGAATGGCCAAAGCCTCTAGTGCTTATGGTTGGATGTTGCATTTCTTAAGCGACGTCTTGAGGTGGCCTTTGAATCGTTTGCGCTGACCTCCAGAGGATCTGCCGCTGTCTGCGATTTCCGCATATAGGGTCTTGCTTGGGAGTCTGGTCTTGGGTATGCGGACGATGTAGCCCACTTGCCGCAGTAGGATGATCTCCAGAGCTTCAATGTTGACGTTCTCGCGGGTTTCAGTGTATAGAGCCTAGATAGGGAAAGTACTGCACATTTATTAGGTCGTGATTATTTATTTGGAAAGTTTAGAGATCGTGAGGCGGGTTTCTTATCTTTAGGACCTCGATTTTGTTTGCATTGGTGGTTAGTCCGGCGTAGTTGTACGTTTCGTCAATGACGTCCAGGGTTTTCTGCAGGTGGACCGGTGAACAGCTAGCATATGCATCATCGTCAGCATATTGTAGGTCCAGGATTGCTTCTTTTGCAGCTTTGGTCTTTGCTTGGAAACGGCGGAGGTTAAAAAGATTGCCAACGAGACGATAGGTGATTCGGACATCGACATCAGGGGACAGGGAGTTGGCACAGGCATTTATTACCTAAAGAAAAAAATAATAATGATAAAAATAGAATAAATATCATCGGGACTGTGACACAGCCCTACCTGACACCCGACTCCACAGAAAAAAGTTCTGATTTGCCATCTGTTCTGGTGACACTTGCTCTTGCCCCATCGTGAAGTGCGTGACAGGAATGTGGGTGGGCAGCCAAATTTCTTTATTATTACACAGAGTCGAAGGCCATTGTTAGGTCTACGAAGACCATATAGAGGGGTTGGTGGTGCTCGCGGCATTTGTCTTAAATCTGTCTCGCCACAAAGAGCAAACCGATGATATATATATATATCTATATATATATATATATATATATATATATATATATATATATATATATATATATATATATATATCACATCTGTTCCACTGCATGCATGCATGCATAAAGTGATGTCAAAATAATAATATTTATATCCTTCACCAGGCCTATTTACTGTATCCATTCATGAATTGCACCATGCATTGTTCATGAGTATTATACCTAATGTATCATTGCGTCAGTATGAAACACATAAGGTAATGGATAGAGTATAAACGCTTATTGCTCGTTAATTGATTTAGGATGCACTTTCACTGTATGAGTACATAGTATTTAGCAAAAGTTTAGATTAAAAAATAGGACCATTTGTTGAATGATAAAATTTAAATGATGACATATGGAAACAAGTAGTTTTTATTGATAATCATAAGCATGACTAGAATAAAAATAAGGCTAAAAGAAATTATCAATCTTTATAGAAAAAGAAATAGTATGCTATAAAGGAAAAGAAGCAAGTTATAGATTGAAGATTTTTGATACATAGAGAATAATAGAATTAATCTATTTTTCTACCTGTCTGTGACTTGACCTTTTAGAAAATAAAATTTCAAAACATTCCACCCGGATCAACAATGGACTTTGATTTTATATTTGTAATATCTATCTATCTATCTATCTATCTATATATATATATATATATATATATATATATATATATATATATAATGTGTGTGTGTGTGTGTGTGTAATTTTGATTTTCTGATTATTCATTTATTATTCTATTTATTTTCATCTATTTGCCCATTTAACCATTTTGCATGCGCGAGTCCTTTTGGAAGCATTTAGTTATTTTTTCTATTAACTTATTCTATATATGTATAGATAAAATATAATTTTTGTATTGTCTAAGAAGAGTGTGTATTGTTAGCCGTAGTACGCTGGTTGTAAATGCATTAACGACTTACGCGAATATGAATGGACTGACAATCTTTTGACTCTGTGACAATTGATAAACATTCAAATATATTCAAAGCTTTTGCCTGGCTTAATCACAAGTTATTCCTCCCAGTCGGCCTCTCCCGCCCCCAATTCCTCCTAGTACCCTGTGGTGGGGGGACAAGAATATCGTCATTGTGTTCAATCATTTGTCATCAAGTAAGACTAAATGGAGGAGAGCGAGGGATTTTGGAATGATGCTTCCGGGTTTTTATTTGTATATTGATTTATCTATTTATGTATTTGTGTGTTAATTGATTTATTTATTTATTTGCTTATTTATTTAGTCATTTACCATCATTTACTTGCCGATTTATTTTTTCATTCACTTATATTTCATTTATTCGTTTTATCTTGTTCTATTTAGCTTTCTTATTTTATTTCAGGATTTTGTTTTATTGATTTTGTTTAGTTTCATTCTAAATTGTTTAGTTTTCTATTCTTAAAAAATTGAAGACAAAAAAAATTTCGACTGATTATTTAATGATTCATTTATTTACCAAAGCTTGCTTACAAATATGTTACTTCATGCATTGATCTTTATTTCATCCATTCTCTTTATTTTGTTTTATTTTCATTATTCTCCCATAGAGCCAAGGCAAAAGCCTTTGATTCAGTCGCTACCTATTATAATGAAGCCTAAAACCTTTATATATGTCCTTGGATATCCCTTTCCATACTTCTTAATACTGTTTTATGATATTCAGCGGTTACATATACGAGCCATACACGATTTGTATACATTTGTACTTTAATGGGACAACCGTGATCAGAATGTTTCGCTCATCAAGATTTGTCCTAAAGTGGTACTTGGCAACTTAGGCGAGGAAAGCTGCCAAATACCTCTGGACGACGTTTGTTGACCGATACACTGTGAATAAGGTCGTCTGATCTATACCGTTGGTTTACAAGTATGAACGATGATATATGGAAATAGCCATATGTATGGAAGGGACACCCCATAATTTAGTTAACCTTTTCGTATCATTGAGGACATTCGAAATTAACCCACGGTGTACGAAACCTACAACAATATATTTTTCTATTGTGAAGTATCTAGGTGTATTTCTATATACACCAAATTTACTAATAATAGTAATATTTTTTGACAACGAAATAATGTTTAAGGAACATGGGTTACATTGGGGCGTCCTTAGTAGGAATCTAGAATATCTATTCTAGTTGAGGTAGACGAATTTATTCAGCTTTGCAAGCAACTTCGTAGCAAAATGGGTTAAGGTTGTCTCTATACATTTATTTCCGTACAACGATGGACTTGAAAGAATTTGTTATGGTTAACGCGAGAAGATTTTATTCACAGAAGAGAGGGACTGTTGAGAATAGATTTAGTTTTGCAATACATGCATACGTATCACACGGGTTTTCCCCCTTATATAGGGGTAGCCTAATCAAAAGACATTCCCATCGACATTAATTTCCTATACCAGGGCTTCTTTTTTCAGCATTCTTTTCATTGTGTGAAATTTTTCAAAAGGTGAAACATGCTGATTTCATCATCTACCTTGTGACACTTAAAGATCCAAAAGATTACGTTAGCATTCTCTTCATTGTATGAAATATCGACACATCCTCTGATTTTTTTTCTCAAAAGGTGAAACATCTATATTGATTTCTTGATATACCCTATAACACTTACAGATCCTAAAGATCATCTTGACTGTGGAATCTGTAGAACTGTAGTTTGTAAAAATAGTTTGAGTCCAAAAATCTGTGAATTTTTCCCCTCCCCCCAATAGGCGGTGAATTAACTTCACACCCAAGGCCGAGAACACTGTCATATACATTGTACGGGTTCATAGTCTATGAAGACGTTCTAAGTATTAACAGCAAAGGGTAAACACATTGCTCAACGATGCTAGGAAGGAAATGTTCAAATGTTCTTTTCAACGTGTCTACTGTCGTGTTAGAGTATATTAGAATACCGTAAATTGCGGCGTAAAAGTCGACCTAACATAAAAGTCGATCGGGTGTATTAGTCGACCGGGTGCATTAGTCGACCTGGCGTACAATCGACCTCAGAATTTCAAACTCAAAATTCTGAGTTAGGATTGAAAACTAAACTAATACGCTGCAATTTACGGTAACTTTAATTTTCTTCTATCAAATATGTTTAGTTAACTTCATTATCAAATAGCTTAAGTTCATGATGTAATTGTACATATATTTTAAAGTATTTCAAGCCTTAATTTGAAAATATATAGTTTTGTGTATATTAATTTTTGTACAAATTCATATATCATTGACAAATTATATAATTATAAAAATTGACCAAATGGATCCAAATATATAAATCTAAATTATCCATTTACAATTGATCAATGCAAATTCTAACAATAACATAGAGGTAGATGTAGAAATAACCCTATTTATACGTTTACACAATTCTAACGATTTACACAATATTTCAGGTATGTAATGACGTTGATGATTCTTCGATCTGCATGACCACCTGCCAGCTGGCGGCTTAACGTGATATCGTCACCAGCTGTTCTTGGATTACCCACGTGCTCAAGTAGTCTTCACCATCTTCATGTGAGGTAACAGGGTAACGAGCTATTCGGAGTAATGCGCTCTTCTTACCATCAAACTGTGAAAATGCAGTAACTTTGTAAAAAATCTAATTGTTATCCTAGCATGTGTACACAGACATAAAGCCAGAAAAGTTCTGTGTATACAATGACTTCTATAACAGACAAATTATTCATTTTCTTTCTTTTTTGTCTTTTTCATCTTCATCATCCTTTTCTACTTCTTCTTCATTTTATGATTCTTCTCCTTGCGATTATTCTTCTTGTGATCTTTCTTCTTGTGATTCTTCTTGTGACCTTTCTTCTTGTGATTCTTTTTTTTTATTCTTGTGACTCTTCTTGTGAATCTTCTTGTGATTCTTTTTGTCAATCTTGATTCTTTTTCTTGTGATTTTTGTTGTGATTCTTCTTCTTGTGTTCTTGTTATTCTTCTTTTAATTCTTCTTGTTGTGATTCTTCTTTTTGCGATTCTTCTCGTGATTCATTTTATTATGATTTTTCTTATGATTCTTATGATTCTTCTTGTGATTCTTCTTTTTCCTCTTGTGATTCTTTTTCTCCTGCTTCATCTTCCTCTATGTCGTTGTCTTTATCTTCGTCTTCTTCGTCTCTGTCTTTATTTACTTTTCTTCGTTACCTTTGTCTTTCTTTACTTCTTAACCTTTTTTCTTTTTCCATGTTTACATCTTCTTTGTCTTTATCTTTGTGTTCGTTTATTTTTTCTTCTTATTTTTCCTCTTGGTGTTTGAACGTCGTCTACTTCCCTCTTTTCTTTTTCTACTTCGCCGTCTTATCTTTCTCTCCTCTTCGGCCTTCTCTCTCACCTTCTTATTCTTATAATTTCGCTATTTTTTTGTGAATTTCATCACTAGCACAGATATTACAGAATAACGTATGTACATATATCTATATATATATATATATATATATATATATATATATATATATCTTTGTGTGTGTGTGTGTGTGTGTGTGTGTGTGTGTGTGTGTGTGTGTGTGTGTGTGTGTGTGTGTGTGTGTGTGTGTGTGTGTGTGTGTGTGTGTGTGTGTGTGTGTGTGTGTGTGTGTGTGTATGTATATGTAAACGCTTAAACAAAGGATAGCTCTCTTCCCCGAAACAGAGAGCGGCGCGAGATTGTCCACAAGGATAGAAGCGCTGGTAAACTAGTCCCGAAATACAGAAAACACAGGAGAGACTGCGGCGTTAGGCGAAGCCTCTCCTCTTGAACTTCGTTAAGGAGTCTTGCAGCCGGCTCTGATAGAGGCAAGATGTACGATTTAATCAAAGGTTATATTCTTTCCCTCCTCCCTCTTCTCCCCATCCCCTTTCTCCCGAATCTCTCTCTCTCTCTCTCTCTCTCTCTCTCTCTCTCTCTCTCTCTCTCTCTCTCTCTCTCTCTCTCTCTCTCTCTCTCTCTCTCTCTCTCTCTCTCTCTCTCTCTCTCTTTCTCTCCCTCCCTTTCCCTCCCCCACTCTCTTTCTCTCTCTCTCCCTCTCTCCTTCTCTCTTTCTCCTATCTCTCTCTACTGTCTCTCTTTGCAACAAATATATGGGGCCGTATGTATCGCCCGTTGTCGGGCAAGTAATATGGATTTATGGCCCATTCCAGAAAATCCGCCCGCCCCCCCCTACATAACCCTTAAAGGCCATGTGTAGGAGGGAGGGTGCCGCTTTCAAACGAATGAAATCGCCTGGCGGCAGCCAAAAAAGAAAAACGAAAAAAGGAAAAGGAGAACTAATCTTGCCGCGTACAGACTAATTCCAGCTAATTCCTCCGAGGATTTTTTTTTCTTTTTCCATTTTTTTTTTTTTTTCGAGTAGAGGACGTGAAACCGCTTAAGTATCGTCAAGATCAATCAGCGCAACCTTGCAACGTTACAACAAGGTCACCTAACCAGCGTTTTTATTCAGTTCCCAGTATTCTCGATCGTGGAGATGGACGGGAGGAAGGAGTCGTGTGGACCTCCCGAATGCTCCCTCCACCGCTTCTTCCCGTTTATTTAAAGGAACTAATCCCTCAGAGCAGGGCGTGGTTTAGAGCGCCTTCTGATTGGCTAAGACGGGGGTGTGTCTGAGGAAGGGGACCAATTATGTGCGCTTGTGTGTGACAGCCGCTGTCTTAGATCGTCACCCACCCAGCAACCTGGGCCGCACTTGTCGTCATCGGCGGCGGCGGCGGCGACAGCAGCGGAAGGTCGAAGAACAGCGACATGACGTCAGAAGACTTCGGGGAAGAAAGGTTCCTTCGGGAATCGAGTTCGGAGGTTCTTCGTGAACGTTGTGTCGGAACCTAAGGATGAACGAAGAGTCCGAAGGTTACTGGAGAAGGGGAATCTCGCTTTTCTTCGTCTTTTTTTCGGTCAAGAAGGGCCGAGAAACTCCGACATTTAGCATTAGCGGGGCCGTCCTCTCTCTATTGATTTTCGCTCCGGTTGTCGATAGACGATTTCATTCAATTGTTTTGCTCCTAGAGCCCATCCCTCAATTGAATTAAGTCATCTAGAGACATCGTGAAAAAAAAAAATCTTGGTTTTTACCGCAATGAAAAAGCTAAACGCAAAGTGTCTTTGGAGCGATCTTCGTTATCTTCTTCCCGATGCAGACCTTTACGGAAATTCTGTTTATTTATTCATTCATTTATCTATATGGTAATTTACATATATTCATTCATTTATTTGTTCTTAGTTATTTCTTCATTTACATATTCATTTGTTTGATTCTTTCTGTCTTGATCTTCTTTTCCCGCCGCTATTTGAAAAATGGAGGGAAAAATGGGATTTGGGTTGAGCAGGACGGATTTTAAATTTAGAAGCGCGGTTCAGCAAAGTACCATTTACTATATAACTAATCGTTTATAATTGTTATTAATGTTATTATAATTTACTATTATTATCATTATCATTATCATTATTATCATTATTATTATCATTATCGTTATCGTTATCGTTATCATTATATTATTGTTATCATTATTATTATCATTGTTATTTTTATCATTATTAATTATCGTTATTATTATCATTATTATTATCATTATTATCGTTATTATTATTATTATTATTGTTATCATTGTTATCATTATTGTTGCTATTATTACTATTATTAGTATCATTATTATTGTTTAAACACACGCACTCGCATCTATATTTCGTGATAGATATTCCGATTGACCTATTATATCTTTCGATCTATTCAAATTTCCCCCATTTTTCGTGGCACTTGTCTACTGATTTACATTTATTTTTCCCCATTACCCAATCATAGTTACTGCTGAATAATTCTTCATTACTTCTGTTTTTTGTTTTCCCTGTTCTTTTTATTTCTTTTCCTTGTTTCATTTTTCTTCTATTCCTTCTATTTCTACTCTTTCCTCTATCTACATTTTTTTCTTTGTTTCCTTTTCCACTCTAGGATTTTGGTTTTCTGTCTCCTATTGCTTCTCTACTATCTTTTCTTTCATTTCCCTTTCTTCTTCATTTATTTCATTCAGTATTGATTAGTCTTGTTTCTGTCCTTCTCTGTATTAGCACTAGTGGCATAATCGGTAGCGTTCTAGTCTCGCATTTGCTTAGCTGTGGGTTCGAGCCACGCACTTATCTCCTTTTCCCAGTAGTAATTTTTACCTTCACCAGTCCAAGTGGATAGGACGAAGCTGACTCCTTCGGCCGCAACTACGCGCATAGGCTCCTCGCCTTCTTCTTCTTTTCTAAAGTCTTCAGTGTCGGGACGTTTGGGTATCTAGATCAGAGGAAGCATTGCGACGCGGAGACAGAGCGCCGCTCAACGTAGTTGTTGGTGTTGATGTTCTACGAGAGGCTGATTTCGTCCCGTTTTTCCCCGATCGTGATGGGCTTAATGGAACATTAATCCCATTTCGTCCTTTAATGCTTATACATCACTGTTACTCTCTCTCTCTCTCTCTATCTCTATCTCTATCTCTATCTCTATCTCTCTATCTCTCACGCACAAACACACACACACGAATATATAGTGTATATGTATGTGCATATATATAGACAAATGCGTGTATATATATATATATATATATATATTATATATAATATATATGTATATATATATATATATATATATATATATAATTGTGTGTGTGTTTGTTTTTTTGTGCGCGCGTGCGCGTAATCCACAGCTGATGTAAAGATAGATCCACGGGCCTATATAGACATAGAAAAGGACGAAAACATGTTTATAAAAACGAATATCCTAAATCATCTGCGGTGAATTTGGAAAATGACTTTTTGGTATTGGAGCTGTAAATCGGCCTGCCTGCTAGTGAGAGTGAGTGTGAGAGTGAGCGTGAGAGGCCGGAACCGTAGTAACGTGGGACAAACCTCATTAGGGCGCAAGAATGATTAGTGTATTGATGGATTGAACCACAATTAGATGACGAACGTACGATAACTGAACTCCCATACTACAGGCGAGTAGCGGGTGTCGTCACGTTGACTGCATGGAGGATGGGGGGACGGGGGGATGTGGGACGGGGTGTTGGGGACTGGTGGGTTTTCTCTATCATCTGCTATCACCATCGCCACCCCCCCCCACCATCACTACTATTAATGCCATACTACCACTACATTATATCTATCACCACCATTATATCTGCCATTACCATTACCACCACCACCATTACCACCACCATTACCATTATCCCCACCACCATTACCACCACCGTTACCACCACCGTTACCATTACCACCACCGTTACCACCACCACCGTTACCACCACCACCGTTACCACCACCACCGTTACTACCACCACCGTTACCATTACCACCACCGTTACCATTACCACCACCGTTACCATAACCACCACCGTTACCATTACCACCACCGTTACCATTACCGCCACCGTTACCATTACCGCCACCGTTACCATTACCACCGTTACCATTACCACCGTTACCATTACCAGCGTTACCATTACCAGCGTTACCATTACCAGCGTTACCATTACCACCGTTACCATTACCACCGTTACCATTACCACCGTTACCATTACCACCGTTACCATTACCACCGTTACCATTACCACCGTTACCATTACCACCGTTACCATTACCACCGTTACCATTACCACCGTTACCATTACCACCGTTACCATTAGCCCCACCACCATTACTACCACCACCATTACCACCACCACCATTACCACCACCATTACCACCACCACCATTACCACTACCAAAGCTACTGGTGTTACAACTGCTTATAAGACCACTACTACCAACATCAGTAACTTACATCAGCTGTCTACCACATTCAACACTTCCATCATCAAGAATCTAATTCCTTTCCTGCTCCACTTTGTCTTTCTCATCCACTTTCTTTTCCTTCTCCTCCTCCTCCTGTTCCTGTTCCTCCTGTTCCTCCTCTTCCTCCTCTTCCTCCTGTTCCTCCTCTTCCTCCTCTTCCTCCTGTTCCTCCTCTTCTTCCTCTTCCTCCTCTTCCTCTCTCATATTTTCCCATCCTTCTCGTTTACTTCCTATTTCTACGGTATACTCATAAAATAAACACACACACACACACACACACACACACACACACACACACACACACACACACACACACACACACACACACACACACACACACACACACACACACACACACACACACACACACTCTCTCTCTCTCTCTCTCTCTCTCTCTCTCTCTCTCTCTCACTCTCTCTCTCTCTCTCTCTCTCTCTCTCTCTCTCTCTCTCTCTCTCTCTCTCTCTCTCTCTCTCTCTCTCTCTCACACACACACACACACACACACACACACACACACACACACACACACACACACACACACACATACACACACATCGCGAACAGAGATGTCCTCAATACTTTACCAAATGAGAGAGGATGGTCATTTTTATTTTCATTTCTTTCTCCCCTTTTGGTCAACACATTTTGAACCGATATTTAAACAAAAGCGAAACGTATAACCTTTCGTTAAAACACGATCACCATTTCCCCAAAATTTTCAATCATAATTGTATAAGCATTTGTTTAAACACATTTGGGTAATGGAAAAAGACTCGCTTAATCGAATATATCACATGTTATATATGAAATCTAATTAGCTAAATTCATTTTGGAAATTTACTTGCGTTAGTTGATGGGTATCTGAGAACCCAAGGTTGGGTTTTTGGAGGATTCGGTGCAAACTTGATTGGGTTAAACTCGGTCGGAGGGCGATTAGCAAATGGCCCTGTGAGGCTCTAAGTAAGTTGGATTTTACTCGCCATCAGAGCACAAGAAAAAAATCGAAAAGAAATCAACTTAGATTCACATATTTCCGAAGTGGTTACATGTTAATATGAGACATGTGAAAATGCTTATGCTGCTCCTATAGGTATATAAATATACTTATCAGAATTAAATAACCTTAAATTCACATATTTTTGAAACGTTTTCATGGTGATATTAGACATGAAAATTCTTATGCTGATCTTATAGAAAAGTAAATTTGCTTATCAGAATTAAATCACATATTTACGAATAGTTTACATATTAATATTAGACATGAAAATACTTATCCTACTATATAGGAATATAAATATACTTATCACAATTAATTCATCTTAAATTCAAATATTTCTGAAACGCTTTCATATTGATATTAGACATATGTAAGTGCTCTTATAGTGTACAAAACTGTATATATTTTTTCAGTTGCATATGAAAATGCTTATGCTGATCTTATAGGAACGTAAATATACTTATCATAATTAAGTCACCTTAAATTCACATATTTCTGAAACTTTCATATTGATATTAAACATATAAAAGTGCTTACGCTGTTGTTATAGCATACAAACTTGTATATATTTTTTCAGTCGCATAATTTTTCTCCTTTTGTCAGAGGGTAGCCTTTTACAGTCTCCATTGATGTCATGTTGTTTATGCAGAATGAAAGAAGAAAGAGGGCCAATCATATATGGATCACCGGGAATCAACAAGTTAGTTAATGAATAAAGAAATCATTTAATAAATAGATAAAATAATAAGTAAACAATTGAATAAGTGATAGACATACAAAATGAATAGATAAATACATAAACAGGTGATAGATAAATGATCTGAATATACGAATGAATAATAGATAAATGAATTAATTAGTAGGTAGACGGATAAACATCAAATGATAAATATAATAAATAAATAAATAGGTAAATGAATAGAAACTAAGCTTTTGCAGGAATCTCTTAGTTTATATCTAAATAAACTCGTTTAACGCATTAACATCCGAGCACTGTCCATAGAGAGCAGTAAAACGGTCTATTCAATAATCTATACAATAATCCTTACGTATGTATATATATATATATATATATATATATATATATATATATATATATATAATATGGTGTGTGGGAGTATGAACATATATATAGAGTATGATTAATACTATATAATGTAAAATACGTGTATATAAGATATACATAATACACCATGAATGATACATATTTATGTATAATGGTATAACTGGAAATCTTGATGCGATATTCTCATTTTCTTACCAAAGCAAACTGACTCTTCAGCAGGGAGTTGATGATGAAACTGGCCAGATGAAGAACAACCGAGTATTAAAAGCACAATCTTCGAATATGAAAATCCGTAAAGACTTGGATGGACAGCGGCTAACGTCGCCATCTTGTATCCCCAAGCGTTTCTTGGAAATACGCGCATGGTGCATTCGGAAGCATGTTGGTCTCGCGTTCGCTTAGTTCAAATCCCGCACTCCTTTCCCATTTCCATCACTGACTGTTACCTGATACAAGAGTCCAAACGTATAGGGCTAAGGTGACGGCGGCTTCGGCCGCAGCTACGCGCCTCCTGGTGTAGACTCCTCACCTTCTTGGACAAATGGTACCACGGCTGGACATCCGACAACCCTGAAGGAAACCCATCTCCTGTTACCAAATGTCCTCCAAACAATGAACGCGTTATGAAGGATATTCTTAAAAGAAATCTAGAAAATTACTTACCTTTGCAGTAGAATGAAGTTTTTTATTTGATATAAATCAAGCTAAATTTCCCATGTCATCCTTAAAAACAATTTTATACAGAAAATTTCTAACTTCCAACAGTCACCAAGTGTACATATTTTCCTGCTAATATGAGAAACGGGGACCTTGTGATTCTTACATTACTAGGCTATCTAGACGGCGAGCATGCTATTTCTTCAATGTCATATCCAAATAGTCTATAACTAGATCAATCTAGAGAGGGACAATGCTAATCTGAGTTGAGACCGACACAAGGCGCCTAGCAATTCTAGAGGCTCTTTCGGTTAAAGGAAAAGGCCTTAGGATGAAGCTAATCTAGTGTTACCTTACCGGAAGCTTCATTCTATCGCTTCTAACGTCGACCAGTTGCTAAAAAATATATATATATAAAATAAATAAAAAGAAGAAGAAGAAGAAAATGGACACCACAGCTCGCTGGGACTGTCCGCTACTTCCTCTCTGACCTTCCGTATTGTAATAACACACATTGTTTCTTAGTTCTCAAGGCGAAACCATCATTTGTCACCTACATGGTCCTAAGCAAAGCAGCAACAGAAACCCCTAAATCGTTTTAGTTTCCGTTCACTTGTCATTAAGTGTTAATTTTTCAATTCTTATTTTAGTTGATTTCAGATTATTTTACTCGTATGGAACTAGGCGGGTTACAGGGGTGTAGGGGTTGATTTTCAATAATATAAAAAATTCATGAAAATAGTAAATAGAATATTTTATTCAGTGTTGTGATATTTATTTAGGTAAATAGATTTTTCTAGCCGAGCGGACAGGAGCGCCAGCGTCTGGAGGTGAGAAGGCTGGTTAGAGTCCCGCAAGAACCAGCATGTGACGGCAGTAAAAGGTTTAATTCCTCGAACTTCGACAAAAGCTATCATACCTAACCTCCACGCAGGGGTGGTGAAATTTAGTAAAAAAAAAAAAAAAGAATGCATATTCATGCACATGATAACAACATATATATTCATAACAGAGATTAATAACAAAGAAACTATGTAAAAAAGAAAAAAAGATTCTAGATTGCCTTCCCAGATTCAAAGGGATAGAGAGGAAATGTACTAAAGTTATCATATATACGTATGTGCATGTGTGTGTATATAATATATATATATATGTGTGTGTGTGCGTGTGCGTGCGTGTGCGTGCGTGTGTGCGTATGTGTGTGTGTGTGTGTGTGTGTGTGTGTGTGTGTGTGTGTGTGTGTGTGTGTGTGTGTGTGTGTGTGTGTGTGTGTGTGTGTGTTTATGGGTCCACATATATACATACATATAAATGCGTTTGTTATGGCCAAATAATTACATGTGCATTATAAATCTACTATATATAACAATACACATTTTCACAACCAAGTAGAAAACCATTAACCACTGTAGTACGTACAAGTGAAACAACTGTTACGACGTCGTATATTTGCGAGTTAATCTAGATCGTTTCTCTATCTAAAGTAAAATCACCCGTGGCAACATATTTGTGTATATAAAGTATATCGATGATGTTATACTGTTTCAATAGGTTCGAGTACATTTATGTAGACAATAGACGCCTACGCCTGGAGGCTCTAAATAGCTGCAGCCAGAGCCGTCACCTTTGCCCTATGTGCTTCAGGAACTGTTGGAGCAGGCCACGGTCACTTTCTGGGAATAAGAGAGGAGTGCGGGATTCGAGCCCATAGCTGAGCGAATTCGAGACCAGCACGCTTCTTTTGACCGCCAGGGCATCAGAAAAAAAAAAAATCTCCCCTTATATTGGGATCGCCAAATCAGGGCATTCACCCACCCTAGACTCATCCCATACCCATCCTATACTCATTCGTTGTCCCTTAGAACAATAAATCCTAGAAATTTGAATATATCCTAAACTAGAGCGAAACCTAGGTTCAACAGGATAGACCGTTCAAGATGACCAAACTAGGGAACAACGTCATGTGGCTGAAGATGTTAATCTACTTAATTTCTTTTCAGA
>NC_134789.1:8737666-8752145 GCF_046742065.1 Oratosquilla oratoria | reverse complement strand
ATTTATAAATATAAACAAAAATAATACGCTTTTCTGCTGAAATATTCATAACTTATAAACTCCATCAACAGGAAAGGTTGATTCAATCTTATTAGATCCACCATTCCACGTGATATAAGCTAAGGAATAAGTGGAAATGGCGGCCGTCTTTGTTACTTGCTGATGAATCTACATATCAGACAAAATCAATCTGGAAAATACAAGAAGATTCTTCACCAATCGTGTCGAGCAAAAACTAATCATTTCCTCCATTTTCATCAGGAAGGTTTGAGTAATTTGATTCCTTTGAAAAAAAGGTACATAGCAAGTCTATTATACTTTCTTATCTAAAGGAACGCTATGTTATGCTTCGGACACACAAGGACGGACACACACACACACACACACACACACACACACACACACACACACACACACACAAACATACATACATACATACATACATACATACATACATACACACACACACACACACACACACACACACACACACACACACACACACACACACACACACACACACACACACCATTACGGCGGTCCGGGTTTGAATCCCACCCAGGGCTGAAATGATTATAGTATCGCTGCGCTGCGAGTCGTTACTCTAAATCTCGTGGGTGGGGAGGTGTGTGTGGGAGGGGAGGTGTGTGTGGGAGGGGAGGTGTGTGTGGGAGGGGAGGTGTGTGTGGGAGGGGAGGTGTGTGTGGGAGGGGAGGTGTGTGTGGGAGGGGAGGTGTGTGTGGGAGGGGAGGTGTGTGTGGGAGGGGAGGTGTGTGTGGGAGGGGAGGTGTGTGTGGGAGGGGAGGTGTGTGTGGGAGGGGAGGTGTGTGTGGGAGGGGAGGTGTGTGTGGGAGGGGAGGTGTGTGTGGGCGGGGAGATGTGTGTGTGTGTGTGTGTGTGTGTGTGTGTGTGTGTGTGTGTGTGTGTGTGTTTGATGTGTGTGTGTGTGTTTGATGTGTGTGTGTGTGTGTGGTAATTCACTTGGTCTTTGGGATCAACGTGTTTGGACTCGTGATCGACCTATTTCCCTCCTGGAAAGAGAAACTCAGAGCCTCGTAGGTCTCGATCTATGGGTAATGCTATGACCTTGCACACCCAACCACACACCACACCCAACTGCCCCGCCCACGAGAGTCAGAGTAACGAACCCGAGGGCACAGCGATCACCGAAATAATTTTCGGCCCCCTGGGCAGGATTCGAACTGGTTTACTGGGAGCACTTGCTGGCTTTCCCAGTTCAGCGCTCTACCAACTGAGCCACCGAGTGTGAGAGTGTGTGTGTGTTTGTGTGTGTGTGGTGAGTTGTGTGTGTGTTTTGTGTGTGTGTGGGTGTGTGTGTGTGTGTGTGTGTGTGTGTGTGTGTGTGTGTTGGTGTGTGTAATTCACCATAGTCTTGGATCACGTGTTGTACTCTTGATCGACAGTTATCAACCTCCCGGATGAGAGCTCAGAGCTCGTATGACCGATCTATGGGTAATACTGTCACCTTACACGCGCACACACCTTTACGCCCCCCGCACATGAGTTGGAGTAACACCCCGCAGCGCAGCGATACTGAAATTATTTCAGCCCTGGACGGGAGTCGAACACGGATAATGATATGAAAAATGAACTGAGGTTGAAAGATGTTGGCAAGATGACAGAATTCCACTATGCGTCATATGGTCTCCTATTTCTTTTATGTATTTTTTTAGGTATCATATATCTCTAAACTAGTTTAATAAATTTAAGTATCGGCAACATGTTGATCAATTTGGTATGATATGTTCTGGCATTATGGTATTTGTCACAGGGAACAGGTATTACACTAGCATACAAATTCGTGGTATAAATTCCACAAAACAACATGGAACAAGTACTAGATATATTCTTTCAATGTGATAAAACCATAATTTCTTCCGGTCAACGGTTTTTTTATATTATTCATAGGGTGAATATATGTAGCAAATTACTTAAAGCTAAATAAAACGATATGTCCTTAATAAGAGCAACATGAATAAAAACCCGGGCTAACTACGGAAAAGTATTACACACAAATCTTAGCATTCGAAAGATATGCAATATAAAGCAGAATTACATAAGGTATAGTGATACTACATAACTACAAAGGGGTAGGGAAACAGGGTGGAAGAGCTACAAAGGGTTAGGTCTCACACGAAGGGGCAATATGCGTGCCCTTTTTTATTTTGTGCCTTGTTTTTTCAGTCAAAAGTTCTTTGTCCTTAGTCTAGTAGTCCCTTGAGTGTGCTAACCATGGTCTTGGATCATGTGTTAGACTCGTGATCGACAGCTAATTCCCTCCCGGAAGGGAGCTCAGAGCTCGTATATGACCGTTCTATGGGTAATGATGTAACCTTACACGCACACACACACACACACCCAACTCCCCGCCCACGAGAGTTGGAGTAACAAACCGCAACGTAGCGATACTGAAATTATTCAGCCCTGGGCGGGATTCGAACCCGGACCGCCGTAGTGGCAGTCGTGAACTCTACCAACTGCGCCACGAGTTGTGTGTATATTTGTTAGATTGATATAATCAAAGAAATATTTTTTTCCAATTCTAGACCACTGTTAAGTGTTGTTTTATCATTTAACTTTTAACTTAAAACATATCTAGCGGTCTGGTGCAGTTTTTTTTCTTTGTAAAGAACCATTACCTTAGAAATAGAGAGAATAACTGTACTCGATCACAAACCCCGCACGTGATTCGGAACCATGGTGAATCACAATTTGAGTACAAAGCTATATCACCCCAACAAACACTGGTTCAGAGACACAACTGTAGGGCAACAATTAATATCCTGAACACGAAAAGAACAAGCACAGATTTTTCTTCAGATTAATACCGTAATGTTTTGTTCAGTTAGTGGTTTGTATTTGTATTCTCTTACTAATTTCCAGCGCTTCTATAGTTGGAGACAATATCGCGTCGAAAAGATGGAGTCAAAGAATAGGTAAAGGAGTTATCTAAAAGAGGTGAGCAGACACGAGAAAGAGTTCAATTCAAAAAGCGATCAGCCTTCTGATTAGTCTCCATTCATGAAAGTATGTTGTGTGACCCTGATCCGTAGGGGGTTTGCTTGATGAAGAGGTTAATATTTTGACCAATTCTCAGAGATAACTCGTGAACAGCCGGACTCGTTTTTTTATATATTCTTCCAGGCTGTTATTATTCGATTTTATTCAGTTGATAACCCCCATCTCCCATAGTCTAAGAGCTAAACTATCGCAAATAACGCTTAGATATCCATTATCGTTCTTGTACATTTTGTATGGCTGCCACCAAGTTTCTTGTCTAGAATAGAGACTCACAATGTTAACTTGTGGTACTAGCACCTCCAGGAACCTCTTGGAATAAATTCCAAAGGAATCTTGAAAAGTCTGTTCATTGTAGTAATACAGTAACTGTAGTCCCTTTATCCTGATGTATAGAGAATGCTACACTACCTAGACCTGACTACAAAGGGCGCTGAGGTAGGAAAATATTAGGTTGGAGTGATTTATATGTGGTAGGTTACAAAGAGTGTTCGGGGGTTAGCTAACGGGATGCACATAGGAAAGCGTTCGTTGAAGTTAAACTATACAGAGGAAAATGAGAATTAAAAGAAGTTTATTGGTAAAAGATGGTAGCCGCATCTTTATACGAGTGTTGGGGTTTGCCCAGTTGTAATGATAAGGGTACTTCCTTTTAGTAACAAGAATTCTTAAAAACAAAGCACACAGACAGACACACACACACACATTTATATATATATATATATGTATATATATATATATATATAAATGTGTGTGTGTGTGTGTGTGTGTGTGTGTGTGTGTGTGTGTGTGTGTGTGTGTGTCACTTCTATACTGTATCAATACAACGAAATATACAGTGTATCGTTCTGATAATATAGTCAAGTTTCAGGCATTCCCAATTTTTAACATCGACTTCCTCCTTGACTTCCAGGCCAAAAGAGTCGAAATAATTTCCCCGCCTATAGAAATGACTGCGGGACATTTCCACTTCAAATTCACGAGTTAAAACGACCCGCTATTTGACCGGGGCTGGTATACATCTAAATTTTCCGCCTCGCTTGGCCCACCCGGGCGAGAGATAAAGTTAGTGTCATTTATATGCCACACATTGTCGATCATGCATCGGCGGAAAATTTTGGTTGATTTTACCTGCCCTAATTGTGTGTGGTGTAGCGTAAGTCCGAAGGCAAAGGGTCGGTTTTATTTGACGGGAATGTGTATTAGAGTGTGTTCTCGGGAAGCCAGGTCGTTTGGAGTTTGACTTTTTTTTCCTCTTTCTAATTGTTCAAGGTGGAATGTTCATAGAGAACGATGTATCTCATTTTGACCGCAAGTGAACCGGCTGACGGAAAATTCTGGTGCGTTTTTTTTTTTTTTTTTTTTAACTCTGGAAAGAAATGGTTATTGTTCATTTTGACAACGCGTGTTCGACTCCTTTAGTTGTTAAAGTTCGACAGCTTCTGAGATTCTATAAATTTTTTAATTATGAATCATTTTACAATATCATCTAGACATCACGCATACTCACATACTCAGACCTTAAAAAAAAAGTCTTAGAATTCTTCATCAATGCTGCTTCTAGGGAAAGGAGAAAAAAAAAAAAAAACTAGGGTGTTTAGGGCAGACAAGGACGCAGGAGACCCCTCAGGGCCTGACGAAGTTTAGCTCCTGGTGGATTTTTTTTTCTTTTTCTTCCTATTGATGGCACCCAATTTTATTCATTGAAGAGACACTATAGTCTTGATAAAGTCTCGATTAAAATCCCATTCGAAGACTTTTTTTCATTTATTTGTTTATCAATTTAGCATTTATCTATCCTTTTTAGGTATTTATTGTAAATTTATTCATTCACGTTTGTTTATTCATTGACTACTCATTAATCTATCACTTTATTTATTCATCCACTCTCTTATCTACTTCTTCATTTATCTATTTATTCATTTATGTATTATCAAAAAATCAAACATTTATTCGCTACCCGCAAACCGAGAAAGTGACCACAGATACAAAGAGAAGACAATCCTCACAAAGACCAACGAGAGAGAGACAGACAGACCTCCACAGTTTATGATCCTCAACAAAAGAACGAAATATCGAAAGGGAGAACACACTTTCCGTGAAATAAATGATTATCGAATAAAGAGGAAGAGAGAGAGGGAGAGAGAGGGAGAGAGAGAAAGATAGAGAGGTTACATTTTGTTCATCAATCGAAGGTTATCGCATAAATTGTTCTATTTAATTTCAGTAATGGTTCGAATCAGTTCCTCCCTTAGGCTGTTGTAGGTAATCAATGATATTG
This sequence comes from Oratosquilla oratoria, assembly GCF_046742065.1. NCBI lineage: Eukaryota > Metazoa > Arthropoda > Malacostraca > Stomatopoda > Squillidae > Oratosquilla > Oratosquilla oratoria. The sequence goes on along the minus strand of NC_134789.1, from coordinate 8,746,825 downwards.
CCGGTCAACCTTACTTGGCCTAAGACGATCTGGGTTTTTCTAAGCAAAGGGGGTTTCTCTTTCATGTGTATATTTAAGAAAATGTGTATTAAAACGAATAGACGAGATATACATGCCCCAGGCGTCATTAAGGAATTAAAATATCCAAGAGTGAGGGGACTGTAGGTGAAACTCTGTACATGAAGAGACTACGAGATTGAAGACTGTAGTGAAAGAGGTGCGCAAAGACTAAGTGAAATGAAATATCCCAAACGGTTGAGGGGATTATAGATGGAAGACTGCGTATGAAGAGCCTACGAACAAGAAGACTAGATGAGATGAGTGCCAGTGAGGGTGTGTGTGGATAGACTGCCGATAAAGAGACCCTTGGGTAGGAGGACTGTGGATAGAAAGACCACTGAAATGAGGATTATGATTGAGTGGATTGCGGGTAATATGTCTGCAGGAGAGGATGTGGGTAAAGTACCTTCGGATAGTGTGTAAAGATATGGTCTACGAGTCTGCGGATAACTCCGCGTGTATGTATTTCTTGCTTTTATCGTCATGTTCCACCGAAAATTATTTTCATTTATTTGCCAACCCTATGTATTAGGATAAAAATAAATGTATTTTTTTTTTTTTTTTGTTATTTGTATTTTTAAGTTTTTTGTATTTTTATTTTTTAATATGTTTTTTTATTTTATGTTTTTTGTTTATTATTGTTTTTAAATAATAAATAAATAAATAAATAAATATTTATTATTCATTTTCATCCTAATACTTAGGGTTGGCTAGAACTACTGTAGATGCTCTGCCGAACACCTATTTTTAATACTACAATTTGAACCAGACTAAAATTCTATGTTTCAATATTATCTGATATTTAATTTGCAAACAACTGATTCTTGAATTTGTATATTAACCTTCCCTTGTGATATGAAGACTTCATTTCAATGATACTTCACAATCATCAAAATTGTGCTTATCTTAACGTTATTAATATCAAATACAATAAAATATTTTTACATACGAGTCAGTTCAATTGTTTATATTGTGATAACCTGCCAGGTGCAACAATTGAAAAGGGCTTTTCTCGTGAAGCTGATTACACTTGAAAACTGAAATGTCTTCTCATCTTTGAAAGGCATCACCAGCAACAAAACAGGTAAATAAATGAATGATAGTGATAGTGAGTGATACTAATAGTGATAGTAATAGTGACAGTAATAGTGATACTAATAGTGATAGTGGTAATGGTAGCGGTAGTGATAATGATAATGATGGTAATTGTAGTGATAATGATGGTAATTGTAGTGATAATGATGGTAATTGTAGTGGTAATGGTAATGATAATATCCTGCCGTCGCGGGGGACTTTAATTCGGACCTTGAGCATGGGACGCGAATCCTTTACCACTGTACCAGTAAAGGGTATTGAAGGATGGCACGACGGTAACGGACGCGTGTAGTATATTCGTTGGCTCGGGATCAAAATATTGCGACGTCTGGGTTTATTTGAAAGACATCGCTGTATCTGGGGATTTATTTTATATCCAAGATACTCTACATTATAATCATTCATGACTATGTCAATATGTGGATGTATACAAAAAATTGCTTGTATAAACAGAAACCATAAATTTGTAAACATTAAACTAGGTAAACTAATTCGTTGAATCTAAACACACCAAAGAATCTAGATCTACACTTTGACAATTTCTTTTCATGCAACATCGTGTGAACAGAAAAGCAAATTGTTGCAGATTTGGCAAACGTGTGTATCTGCAACTACGTGAGATTGTCCGCAATGATAGAAGCGCTGGTAAGCTGCAGTCCATGACATATGTACGAACGTAGTTAAGAAGAATTTTAGATTAGTGGACTGTACGTTAAAATAATACGGATAAAAGACTGCAATTAGAAGAATTTTAGGTAATTCTTCGTTGAACCGGGGCTGGTTTAGTAGTCGCTAGTGCTAGTGATTTGTAAACTGCTCCTCTACTTGTCCAATGTTAATTGACATTAGTAAACTTGTCGTCAAACTATCCTAGTGCGAACACTTACTTGCCGGGTGAGTTAACTTTCATCTAGCACTAGCGGCTATTAAACTAGCCCCTTGTCAACTAGCGGCTACTAAACTAGCTCCTTGTCAACGAAGCTTAAGAGACTGTGCTTAGAAGGCGAATAAAGGACCTGCATAAGAAATACTGCATCAAAGATTACGGATAACGACGCCACTCTATTAAAGAGGCTGAGGATAAATAAAGGAAGCAAACAGGGGTAATAGGGCCGTGGATAACTATCATGCAAGTGATGGAGACTGTGGATGAAGATAATGCGGGTGAGGGGACCGGATAACGATAATGCAGATGAGGGGACTGTGGATGAAGATAAAGCGGGTGAGAGGACTGTATAAAAATAATGCGGATGAGGGGACTGTGGGTGACAATAAAGTGGGTGAGGTTACTGGATAAAGATAATGCAGGTGAGGGAAGTGGTTAAAGATAATGTGGAAGAGGGGACTGTGGATGAAGATAATGTGGATGAGAGGACTGTGGATGAAGATAATACCGGTGAGGGGACTGTGGATAAAATTTTATAGAAAATAACGTGGTGGATGAGAAGACTACATACAAAGTGCAAGCGGATGAAGGACTGCACATAAAAATGTGGATGAGGAGAATGTGGATAAGAAGAATGCAAACCAGGAAACAGCGGGTTTTACAACTGTGGATGAAGACACTTTAGATATGGAGAAATGATGAAGAAAATCCAAATGAGAAGGCTAGAAGACTGTAGATAAGATGATTAGATGAAGACTATGGGGGTATTGACACTGTAGGCTGAGAGATCACTTCGGCAGTAAAGTATAAGACTGAAAATACCATGACTAAATAGTCGTCATGCAGGTGTACATACACATGCAGAGACACTGATCTAGGGGGTTGAGCATTAGGATATCACGTGAAGAAGTAATAAAATAAAATAAAAAAGGAAATAAATAGATAAATAAATTAATGAATAAATAAAATATAAGATTTAATAAACAACAAATAATTAAAGTTATATTAATAATAACAACAATGGTGATAGTAATAGCAATAGGTAAATAAGTAGAACATAAAATAGTAAATGGACAAAATGAAATAAAGTGAAATTAAGTTGATAATCTAGAAATGGAATAATAAATAAAAGATAAATAAAATAAATAAAATCGAATAAATAGATAAGAATGATGAATAAATAAAGAGCAGAGAGAAGGGTAGAGATAGCGACATTGAGAGATCACGAGAAAGAGAACCCAGAAAAAAAAGACATGGAACATCCTGAAAAGGGAGATTATAAGGGAGATTTGTAAGGGAAGAAAGAGCCTTCCACCAGAGAGACTGGGGTTCCGCTTATACATTAATCTGTTGGAGTAAGAGGAGGTCGTGGCGCTTGAAGCCGAGACTAGCACTTTTAGACCTCTTGTTCTATCCCTGTCCCTCTTACTCTTTCTCTTAACGTGTCCGTTTGTACTATCAGCTCAGGTCCCGGACTGAGGCCGGAGGCGTTTGGAAAGAAAGAATTGCGCGTCCCTCTCTACTTGCTCAAGGTGAGCCTCCGGAGTGGAATGGAGGATTCCTCTCAACTCCAGACTCACCGTGTTAATGTTGAAGTATCGGAGGTACAGACTTGGGGAGATGAGGTCAAGAAAATAGTTTTGGTCTCCTAGCCAATGATAATTACAATAATATTAACAATAACAATAATAATAACAATACCACCAATGACAATACCAATGATGATAATCGCCCATACAGTTAAGGGTACCAATATAAACCATGCATCTAATCAAGAAAATATACATCTCCAACTCCTGAATAAAACCATTAGATAAAAATGAACACCATAAACCCACAATGCCAAGAGAAAATACAAGTAAAGAAAGAACGAGCGAACGAAAGAAAACAAGAACTAGAAGGAAACGAAGGTATCCTCGGAAGACTCTTTTCCATCTTTCAGGAACTTCCCATACTTCGGTGGCGTCAAAGGACGCCTCTCGCGAGCGCGCGCGGGGGGAGGATAACACCTCGCTGGAAGATAGATTAGAGTCAATAAGAAGGCGAAGAATGGGCCGAGGAGACCTTCATCAATCGCCGACGCCCCGGCCCAGCAAAAGGCTGGCCAATGATCAATGGCCCTGTTTCTCTTTCCCCTGAGCAGACTCGGCGGCCCTGGACGGCCCTGATGATGAACGAGGGGCCACTTGAGCCCAAGAACCTATTCGGGGGTGTGGGGGGAGTGTCTTGGCGGCATTCAGTGGACCACAAAAGGGTTTCAGTGGTTCTGGTTTTGAGTGGTCACATTAGATATCAAGACAATACGGTACCAGCTCAGTAAAGGAATACCCAGTGATCAGTGTTCCTGGTTCTCCTCCCCTGGGCAAGGTTGAACGCTTCTGAAGGTTCCTCACCATCTCTCTAAGCCCTCGGTGGCCCTCGGAGGCCCTTAGTGATCCCAAAAGGTCCCTAATGGTTTTAAGAACAAGTGACCGCCATTCCTCGAGTAGCCTGGGAAAAGGGGTTGGTCTGGAATGAGTGGCCCCGTTTCCTATGAACAGGAATAAGTGGCCTTCAGCGGGCCTGATACAGGTAATATCAGCCTTCGTCTTGGAACCCAGGTTGAGACCATGGCCACATGGTAGAGAAAGCTGGTGAAGAAGAGGTGTAATTGTATGTGAAGCTGGGAGGGTCTTCCTTATCCATACATCATGATGTCAAAGTAGAAAAAAAAAATATATATATAGAAAATAAATAAATACATAAATGAATAAATAACTAAGAAAATTAACGAAGGGAAGAATGGACACATAATTATACAAAATAGATTAAATATATAGATGGAAAATAGCTTTTCCTTTCATCTTCCCGCTCCCACGCAGTTCGAAATAAGAAACCTCTGATAGAGCAAAGACCTTTCAGTTGCGGCAAGCAACTGATTTTTTTTAGACCTAACAAGTAAAAAGATAAACAAATAAACAAAAGAGAATACAAAAAATAGCAAATTGAGATATAAGCTTATAAAAACAAGTCTAATTAATTTCATACACTATTGTTCAAGTTAGGATCGTTCTATACACTCAAGTAATTATAGGATTTCAATTACCCAGATCAGTCCATTGTCATACTTAGAATATATATATATATATATATATAAATATATATATATATATATATATATATATATAATTCTGGTTAGAACTAGACAATTCTATTTAGACGATAGGTACACACTGGAGAATAGTGATATGGGTGGACGTAGATAATACGAATAAAAGACGTTGACGCGATTGAATAAAAAAGGAAAGGGAAGGAAAAAAAAGGGAGGGAGGGAAGGAAAAAAAGAGAGGGAGGGAGGGAAAGAGGAAGGGATGGAAGGATGGCAGGGGTAGAGGATGGTTATGTCACGTGATAGAGAATATAACCATGTGATGTAGTGACAGAGTTGGGATGAAATATATAGACTAAAGTGACATGTTTCACGAGATTGATGCACCGGGGATGAACCGGAAGCATTTGTTTGGTAAAGAGGTACAACCTTAGCATGACAAGCCACCTCGCTTTGCGGGAATCTGCCGTTTTAAACGAAGAAAAAAATGGACGAGGTCGATGGAAAGTGGGATAACAATGAAAGAGGCATGGTGGAGTAAAAGACTTAACTGGGGAGCAGATACAAGCAAAGAGATGCGTGTTTGTGGAGACAATTACATGCAGGATCGAAAAACTATGCACGACTAGATATTGGTATCATAAACAATTCTCACACACGCAGGTACACGCAGGCACACGCAGGCACACACACACACACACACACACACACACACACACACACACACACACACACACACACACACACACACACACACACACACACACACACACACACACACACACACAAACACATTCACTCGGCGCGCGCTTGAGATTGTGTTCGAGCCGCCTTCCAGACCTAAAAGAAACTCATGTGTGCATATAGGTAAAAATAATAGCAAGTACGATTACAAGCTATTTGGAAATTCGTTAACAAAAGTGGATAGTGAAAAGCATGTCGGAGTAATTATCAGTAACGATCTCAAATCACCCAAGCAGTGTATTCCAGCCTCTGAGAATGCAAACAAGATCCTAGAATTGATTGTGTGATCTTTTTACTTCAAAAGTCCATCTCTAATTAACAAGCTATATAAATCGTTAGTTCGTCCACATTTGGAATATGCAGTTTCCATGTGGTCACCGAATCTCATTAAAGACATTGACAGATTCGAAAAAGTACAATGGCGAGCCATAAAACTGATTCCAAATATCAAAAATAGGTTACAAGTCATACGAAAATCGACTAAAACATATGAATCTATTTTCCCTAAAAAAGCGTAGACTCAGAGGTGACTTGATACAGGCCTTTAAGATTCTAAAGGGAATTGACAACATCAAAAGTGACAAAATGTTCACACTGAATGAATCAAAATTAAGAAACAATGGTCTCAAACTGTCCGGAAATAGATTCAACTTGAAAGTGGGTAGAAACAACTTCACCAACCGTGTAGTTAATGAATGGAATAAACTTCCTGCAGAGGCAGTGTAATGTAGTTCAGTTCGAAGCTTTAAGAATCATTTCGATAAACACCTAAGCAAGATGCTGTAATGACAATTTATTTTATATTATTTATTTGTTTTGTTACCATTTGTCCGTTTGTTTATTATTAATTGCTTCTCATTTATTATTAGTTATATGTCAATTTATTATTATTTACTATTTACCTGTTTGTTCATTATTTAACTATACCTATGCATTTATCTTATTTATTATTTACATTATAGTTTCTATTCATTTATTTATCATTATGATTTTTTCGCATCCGACCTAGATATAGACCAAAAGGTCTCCTGCCGGCATGCTCCGCCTTTGTACTTCTTTGTGTGTGTGTGTGTGTGTGTGTGTGTGTGTGTGTGTGTGTGTGTGTGTGTGTGTGTGTGCGCGCGCACGTATGTGAGCTTGTATATTAGATAAAATCATTACCCAAAGATCGAACAATATATGAGCTTTGAGCTCTCATCCATCTTGGGAACTGCTATCGATCTCGAGTCTAAGAGGGGTTTTACACGGTCTAACAGTTCGTCGAACGCGGTTCGACAGACACGTGTTTAAAGTGATGTGTGAACGTGTGAACGGGGTATTTGGTTGTCGAACACGTTGGTTAAACCCCAAATACCAGGTTCAAACGTTCACACATCACTTTAAACGCGCATACACGCACACAAACACGCACGCACACACACACACATACACACATACGTAAACAGACATTGACATTCAACATACATACTAATGATTTTATTGTAATTCCGCGCAACTTCATTTTGACGAAGAACTCCACTGCATTATATACTTTTATGCATATTTCATCGAGTTACACACATTTATATGCAGATAAACGGAGCGAAGAAGAACGCGGCAAACGACACAGGAACACTCTTATGTTTAGAAAACGCAATGACTCGCGAACGGAAGGTTGCGAGACAACGGCACTGCGTCCACGGACTCGGGAGACGAAGAATAATTTTTCGCGGCGAATTCGCATTTATGCGCGGGTGAGGCGCGCGACTACCAGCAAGTGAAGGGAGACACTTCAGAGGATGCTAGCCCCTCACTACCATAGAGTACCGTGTGAAGTGCTTTAATGGGGCTGCCATATGGTCTTATTATCCAACTGAGGTGGAGATCCTGGGATGAATTGGGTCCCAATCGAATGAGATATCTTTCATTATCAACGATCTTCTAGCGAAATGTAATGTTCTCCTGTTAAACAAAAAAGCAGTGACGATTTACGTCCTTGTAGTGAAGCATACTAAAAATTGAAAGCACAAACACACACACACACACACACACACACACACACACACACACACACACACACACACACACACACACACACACACACACACACACACACATGTACATGCACGTGCCGCTACCCTATCTTCCGTTTCTTAATGTAAAACAATTGCATCCGCCAGCGACTACTCAGCCATTTTGTTTACCTCGTACACGTTATCGTTCAAATCTACATCAATGTATAAAAACCGAGAAATTTCATTAGAAATACGCTAAAAACAATTACAAATTAAAACGTTGGTGCTCTAGTCCACTTGACTGCCAATCTCCCAATATATATATATATATATATTATATATATACATGTATATATATATATATATATATATATATATATATATTATATATATACATGTATATATATATGTGTGTGTGATTTGTGTATGTGTATATACATATGATATCTGGAGACAATATCCTAATGAACGCACACAACTTTCTTGAAGTGGTCATCTACTTTATGCGCATTTATCATTTTAGTTGCCATGGGTGAAAAAGCTTCAACCCGGCGACCTGACAATTTTTTTCCCTCTCCTGAAGAAAAATCACCTGTAAGGAACCAGAATAAACTATTCATTCACAAGACCTCAAGACGAAACAGGCTACTCAACTATTTATGCAACATAAACTGAGAGGCGACACGGGACATGAACAGAAGAATCGGACACCCCGCGCTCGAGCGAACACAGAGGCAACAAGGCCACAAAAGAAATTGAAAAGAAAAACAACAAGAGATGAATGTATTGATGACAATGCATTGCAGACAAGTGATAAAACGGGCAACATGTGAATCCTATTAAACTTTTGTTTCTCAGAAGTCGGGAATGGAATTTTTATGAGAATTTTTATATGATTTTGGATATTGCGAAGGAACTCGTGTATATTTGTACACAGCGTATTCATTTATAAACACATACATACACAGACTAGATATACATAAATATATACATATGGAGTGCATATGCATAAACATATATACATGATAAAACATTTGCAAACGTCTTTCAATATGTGTGTGTGCTCATGCATACAAGTATTTAGACATTGTATGCTATATATAATATATATATATACATATATATACACAAACACACACACACACACAAACACATACACACAAACACACACACACCCGAGTTCCTTAGGGGCACAGGCTAAAGATCTCAAAAGCATCTACACATCCTTCATTTTACCCAAATTGATGTACGCATCACCTTTTTGGGCTTCCTCACTCACAGTCACGCAGCAG
>NC_134789.1:8732666-8735166 GCF_046742065.1 Oratosquilla oratoria | reverse complement strand
CGACTACCCACCTCCACGCCTCACCTATCCCCTCCAAAACATCCTTCCCTTTCTTTTTTTCCTGCAGACGTCCTCCTCCTCTCTCTCTTTTTCCTCTTCTCTTTAACTGCATATCCCTCATTAAAATCACCTCCTCTCTATTTCTCCTTCCATGCTCTTTTCCTCTTTTCTTGTCTTATCTGTATGTTAAATTTCTTCTTCTACGCTTCATCTTATTTTCTTCCTTTCCCTCCTTTCCTTTATCATTTGCTCAGCATCCTCGTCCTTCTTTTTGTTTTCTCTTTATTCGTTTTTGTTATATTTTCTCTCATTCGCCTCTCTTCTCGTTCTCCAGATTCCTAATTCGAGCTGCTATCTCCCCCTTTCTTCTTTACATCTTTTTTTCCTATATACTCTTTATTTTCTTCTATACATATTACAGGCCATCTACCCTTGTTATGTTTGCATTTTTTAAACTCTTTTTTTTTTATCCTTCCACCTTTATTCCCCATAATGTCCCTTCTCGTTTCTTTCATACCTTTCTTTTATTATCCATTACTGTTTATTCCTTCATTCTTTAATGCCTGTCATTTCCTTTTATTTTTTTATTAATGTCTCTTTGCTTTACACTCACTTCCTGAGGTTTTGAGGGATTCTTGTGCTCCTTCGTTGTGAAGACACTTACATATTTTGATTTAACTGAAGCCAAGCGATTTTATTAGAGTTAACAATGGAGTGGGGAGGACATAGCTATGTATAGGTTAAGGTTAAGGCTAAAACAATGTACCCTTTTGCCAAGATGATACATTTATCTATTTCCTTCTGGCTGACGCCAGGCAATTTCATTCATTCTAGGGTTGGAAAAGGGTTAATCACAGGCTTCCTACAAGAATGGCGTGTGTATTCATTCATTCATTTATTTATTAATCTATTTTTTTTTTTCAATTTCGGATTTTGTTTATATCTACTTCTAACTGTTTCTCCTCTGTTCTTCTCCTTTTCTTTTCTCCATCTCCTTATTCTTTTTTTTTTCATTTTCTCTTATCAATTTTTTTTTCTTTCTTTCTTCTAACCTTTTGTCTCTCCCTCATCTTCACCCATCTTTTCTGCTCTCAACCTCTTCACCTTCTTCTCTATCCGACTCTCCCTCTTTCCTTTTCCTCCAAGATTTTTCCTTACACCACTCTTGCCTCCTCATTTCTTTTTCAGACTATACATTTGTCAAGTTTCCTCAGCCAATTCTTTTCTTTTACTTTTTTTTGTGCCGATTCACCTTTCAGCCTTCCTTCCTCTTCCCCTATTCTCTTCTCCCCCCATCTCTCACCACTCTCTTCCTCCTCCTCCTCTCCCCTCCTCTTCCTCGCTCCCCTCCTGGGCTCTTCCGCTCAATCAAAGAAAACTTTCTCCTCCTCCTTCCTCATCTACTCCTTCTCTTTCTTCTATTCCTCCTTCATCTCTTGCTCACCCTCCTACTTCACCGATTCCTTGTTTCTCTTATTCTTCACCTCAGTTCACCTATTCCTTCTTTTCTTCCTCCACCTACTTCACCTATCCCTTCTCTTCTATTATACTTCTTATTTCATTTACTATTTTTCCTTTTTGTATCTTGTTCTTCCTCTACCTCCTTTCCCTCTCCTTTGTCTGCCTTTTCTTCCTCTTTCTCCAACTCTTATCCCTTCTCCACTCGCCACTCTTTATTCTTTTTGTAAGTCTTCTCCTTTTCCATCTTCTCTTCCCAGTTTTATTATTTTCATTCTTCATCTCTCCTATATGTGGATCATTATTCATCTCGCTTTTCCCTTCCTCTCTGTCTGCTCTTGTTTCCACATTTTTCTCTTCTCTTTTCACTCCCTCTTTCCCTCCTCTCTAGCCTTTCATCTTTCATATTTTCTCTTAGCTTTTATCATAATTTCTTTACATTTTCTTCGCATATTTTTCTTCTATTCACTACTTCCCTCCTTTATCACGCTCTCCTATCCTCCCCACCTATCCTCTCTCTCGTCTCTTCCCTTCTCTTCTTCCTCCAATATCACCTCTCTCTCTTCCGTGTCCTGTCCTCTCCTTTTTTCATCCCTCCCTTTTTTTCCATCTCATTCCTTCCCCCCTTCCCCTCTCTCCTCCTCTCTGTACCTCTTCCTTGATCCTTCCTCCTCTTCTCTCTCCCATCTCAGCTATTACCCTCTACCCTCGTCTTATTCTCCATCTACCTCCCATCTCCTCCCCTCTTCTCTTCGCCTCATCTCTTCCCCAACCTCTTCACCTTTCACTCCTCCTCTCCCCCGCCGCCTTCCCCCTACAACTCCGCCTCTGCCCCTCCTCTTCCGCCCTCCCTCTTCCTCCTTCCTCAGATTGTGTACAACCAATAAGTCTCGCCTCTCACTACGTCGTCCTCCAGACTTTTTCCTGCCCTTTCACAACTCCTCTCACCCTCCTCCTCCTCCTCCCTCTCCCTCCTCCTCCTTTATCTCCTCCTCCTCCCCCTCCTTTTCCTTTACCTCCATCCTCTTTTTTTTTTACTTTT
>NC_134789.1:8722666-8727666 GCF_046742065.1 Oratosquilla oratoria | reverse complement strand
TTTGGTAAAGAAAATATTAACTAATAAAATTTATAATTCAGAATAATATAATTTAGTTGATATCCCTCGACATTTATAAATGAACAATTAATTCAAGAATGCAAAAGGTTAGGGACCGTCGTTTGCAATCGAGAGCTGTGTTACCAATCACAACTTGCTTCATCTTGGGTTTTCGTTTAAAACTGAACACTTTTCACTCGCGCCGAAACAAACTCCAGATAGTTTTGTTTGCAAAACGAGCTCATGCAATAATCACAAGTAGAGAAGCCTAATTGCAAACTATCGTATGGCGTTTTCTGAAGTTTCTATTTTTTTCATTTTGTATCGCTTATTTTCATTTCCTTTAACTGTGTAGCCAATTACTAGCGGCTGGCTTTTAGTGTGCATTACACTACATTTTACCTAAGTGACTCATAAATTGTCCTTACTGATTTTGAACGAATAAAAAGAGAAATGTTTTAGTTGTTTTGAGAATAAACTAACAAATGAAAATAACTGTCTTACGTTAGTTGTGGAGCAAGCGATCGTTCGTTCGCATAGCCAAGTGCGCTACATTACTGCAGTGTGAAAATGGAACAGCTTCTACGTCAAGGTCTTTTACATCCACTCGTAATCACGAAAGAAAATTGCATATTGTTACAAACTCGAGTAATCGGCGCTACCCCACAGAATACATATATGTTACGAAAGCTTTAATGATATGCAATTCTTTTCTAAATAAATGAATAAAAGAATAGATAAAGAAATGAGTAAAAGAACATAGAGAGTGTTTGAAGTCAAAATACTGCGAAATTCGAACTCGGAACTGGGTCGGTCGTCAACGTCAGTAGAGAGATTTCTGCTTCAGTTAAACAAAACGCAACCCATAGCATTGCCATCTAACCTTAGTTACAACCATTTGCGTTGATGGTTGAGGCCTTCCTTTCCCGACTCACTGACCAAAGAAGAAAGAGCGGGTGCTAGCTAGACCATCTGGCCTGAGCGTATAGTGTAGTGATGCTCTAGTGATAACGCTAACTTGTCACTCCTTGACACTGGAAAAGTTTAATCATGTGAAGAGTTTTATTCCCGTTTATATTTGTGGTTTAATTTGTCATATGGTTTAAGAATAGTATCGCATCTTTGAGCAATAGTGAATTTAATCGTACATGTATTGTTGAGGCTTCTGAAAAAATTCATTCATACAATAAGTAACTACGGAATTTCAAAGTCCAAAATTTTTATCAGCACACAAGCCAGTAGGCTTTCAGAATGTAGAATAATGATAATAATAATAATAATAATAATCTTGGTCTGGGCATGTAAAAATCGCTCTCTCTCTCTCTCTCTCTCTCTCTCTCTCTTTCGCTCTCTCTCTCTCTCTCTCTCTCTCTCTCTCTCTCTCTCTCTCTCTCTCTCTCTCTCTCTCTCTCTATCTCTCTCTTTCTCTTCCTCTCTTTCTCATACATAACAATAATAAACAAAGATAAAAATGATGAAATTTGCATCAAAGTGGGATAATATGTCATGTAGAGAAAAACAGATTAGTGTAGAGAGAGAAGAAAAAGAATATTGTGAGAAGGAAGCAAGAAGATATTACATTGCAGAAAATAAAAGGGAAAGGAGAAATAATGTCAATAGTGGTAGTAGTAGTGGTAGTAGTAGAGGAGCAGTGGTATTAGTAGAAGAAAAAAAAAGAAGAAGACGAAGAGGAAGAGGATGACGAAGAAAAGAGAAAAAGGAGGAAGAAAAAGGGACAAGAGATGTAAAAGGAGAGGGTGAGAAGGAGGAAAATAAGAATAAGAAGAAGAGGAAGAAAGAAGAAGAAGAAGAAGAAGAAGAAGAAGGAGAAGAACAAGTAGGAGAAAAAGAAGACTAAGAAAAAAAGAGAAGAAGAAGAAGAACAACAACAACAACAACAACAACAAGAAAAACAAGAAAAAGCAAGAGGAATAGGAAGAGGAAACAGGCAACGAAGAAGAAGAAGAAGAAGAAGAAGAAGAAGAAGAAGAAGAAGAAGAAGAAGAAGAAGAAGAAGAAGAAGAAGAAGGAGAAGAAAAAAAAGAAAGAAGAAGAAGAAGAAGAAGAAGAAGAAGAAGAAGAAGAAGAAGAAGAAGAAGAAGAAGAAGACGAAAAGGAAGAAAAAAGAATCAGAAGGTGAACAGAATTGCCGTAGAATGAGAATCGCCAAATGCTCATAGAACTCCAGTAAAAGGAGAAACAAAAGAGAGGCAGAAGACAAGTGCCAAAAGAAAGAAGGATGAGAGATCATTGAAGAAAAAGAAAAATCAGGAAGTGAAGTGTACAAAGAATAAACGTAGAATAACAGAGCTCGTGGTGATGAAAAAAGAGACAAAACAAAAGAACAACAAAAGGACAGAAAGAGAACGGTGGAGGCCATGGAAATAAGGAAAGGAAGCGACGAAGTTAAGGAAGAATGTTAAAAGGAGAAGGAAGAACAGGATAATGTATAGAAGGAAGAAGGTGAAGAGGAAGGAAGAGGAAGAGGAGGGAAGGAATAAAAAGGAACAGGAGAAAGAGGAGCAACAAGAAAAAAAATGAATGAGAAAGTAAAGACTAAGTATGAGAAGGAGAAAGAAAAGATGGATTGAGTAGAGGAAAGAGGTAAAAAAAGGAAAAAAAAAAGAAAAAAAAGGAGGAAGTGGAGGATGAATTAAGAGTAAAGAAAGGAAGATGAAATTGGAGGCTGAAGAGAAGGAAGAGGAGGTGATGAAAAAGGAAGAGGAGGAAGAGGAGGATAAGGAGGAGGAGGGGACATGAGTAAAACGACTCAAGGGTAAGATTGCGACAACGTGAAGGTCTGTCTTGAGCGATAAGACTTCTGAGACGCTTTTTTGTTCTCCAACAACGAGACGCAGCAAAAGTCTTCCAAAGAGTAATATATATATATATATATATATATATATATATATATATATATATATATACATATATATATATACACACACATATATATATACATATATATATGTATATATTATATATATATGCATACATACATATATATACACGAATGTTGAGGGAGACAGTAATAAAGATAAAAGGCTGAAGTCACTGCAAAGTTAGACACACAACAAATAGCCATAAATGAGAAGACAAAATAATATTTGAAGAAACAAGAGAAAGAACAGTAGGAAGAGAAACAGAGTAAGACAAAAAGGAATAGAAATAAGAGGAAGTGGAAGAGAAGGCGATGGAATGGGAAAAGGGAGAAGAGGAGGAGGAGGAGGAGGATGAAGTAGAGATGAAGGAGGGGGGGGGGCGACCGTGGAAGCCCAGCCAAAAAGAGGAGGAAGAGTTGGAGAAGGACCGGGCGAGTAAGACAAGACGAAGTAATAAAAGACAGAAAAGGTGAACAACAAGAGACGGACGAGGGGACTGTGTTGGAAGCCAGATTGGTGAGGGAGACCTCTCCTAGGAACCGGAAGCTTCTTTGATTTGTAGGAGTGAAGGGTGGGGGAGGGGGTGAGACCCTCTTCATGGGTCTCCGGAGGCACCGTGAAGGCTCTTCGGTGTGTGTTTGCGTACAAGAAGGAGGCGTTAGGCATTGGTAAATTTTGGGAGATTTTATAGGGGATTTGGATATAAAGAGGATGTTCAGGACAGAGTTCCGTCGGCTGAAGATAGATGGGAACTTTTTTTTTCCGTAGGTAAATGACAAGGGTTCAGGAAATCTACCTCATTAGTGTCTTTTTTTTAATGGTAAATGGGGAAGGACTTTTATTACCGTGAGTAAATGGTTTACAGTATCTTAAGTAATTTTTCGTTAGAATTATTCGTAAATGGTACATTGTCAATACTTAAACAATGGCAATGGTGTTTCTTTACTACAGATTGTCGACAAGTGAACGGGATAAAGTCATAGTAAAAGAAAAAAGTATATAAATGAATAAATGTCAGGGAAGTTTAGGTTATATTAAGTAAGGCTACGTTCGATTAAGCTAGATTTGCTTAGATTAGATTAGGTTAGGTTAAATTGAACACGGCTAGGTTAACTTCAGGCCAGGTTAGGCTATGCTAGGTTGGTTTAGGTTAGATTAGTCTAGGCTAGGCTAGATGAATTTAGGCAGGATGAAGATATCTCAGGACAAGGTTAGGTAAGGTTACGTTAGGTTAGGTTAGGCAAGGCTAGGTTAGGCAAGGCTAGGTTAGGTTAGGTGAGGTTAGGTTAGGTTAGGTTAGGTTAGGTTAGGTTAGGTTAGGTGAGGTTAGGTTAGGTTAGGTTAGGTTGGGCTAGGTTAGGGTAGGTTAGGTTAGTTTAGCTTCTCTTAGCTTAGTTTAGGTTAGGTTAGTTTAGGTTAGCTTAGGTTAGCTTAGGTTAAATAATATTACGTTATGTTACGATAGACATGGTTGGGATAAAACTTATTCTTTTCTGTGAAATTTTCTTTTGACATTTTCTTGCTTGACGCAGAAAATCAAGCCCTTTCTTGCAGGAAACAAAGAATCGAATTTATAATCCCTTGAAGGGCTTATAGGTGAGAAGGAGAAGCTTGAAGAAGGGCAGATATTATATATAAAAGAAAGCACACTAGACCAGTATCCACTACGAAAAAGATAATGTGAGTTTAGGCAGGAAACACAGCGAAAAGAAAAATATACACAAAACCAGACAGTACTACGGAAAGAAAAGAAAAAAATATAAATGACAAGACAGGATAGAGGAACACGTATCTCGTCCTGGCAGAGAAGGGAAAAAAATAAATAAATCATCAAAAAGGAACAAAAGCGAAACGTATAAAAAAAGAATAAGAAAAAGAAAAAAAGTAAGACAGAGAAAGCATGTGATAGGAAGTCTAAAACAAAAGATACGATGGAGCAACGAAAGGTGATAGTGATAGTGGTGATTGATAGTGGTAGTTGATAATGGTGGTAGTAGTGATTACATAATAGAGAGGGAAGGCTAGGGAGAGGGTAGGAGAGAGGGAAGAGATGTGGAAGGCTGAGAGTGTGAACGAAATCGGGTGGAAGGTGAACACATTGTATGAAAAACCGACGAG
>NC_134789.1:8705166-8717666 GCF_046742065.1 Oratosquilla oratoria | reverse complement strand
ATTATTATTATTATTATTATTATTATTATTATTACCATTATTATTATTATGATTAATATTATTATCATTATTATTATTATTATTATTATTATTATTATTATTATTATTATTATTATTATTATTATTATTATTATTATTATTATTATTATTATTGTTATTGTTATTATTATTATTATTATTATTATTATTATTATTATTATTATTATTATTATTATTATTATTATTATTATATTATTATTATTATTATTATTATTATTATTATTATTATTATCATTGATATTTTTATTATTATTGTTATTGTTATTATTACTGTTATTATTATTGTTATTATTGTTATCATTGTTATTATTATTGTTATTATTATTATTATCATTATTATTATTATCATTATTATTATTATTATTATTATTATTATTATTATTATTATTATTATTATTATTATTATTATTATTATTATTATTATTATTATTATTATTATCATTATTATTATTATTATTATTATTACTAATAATAATAATAATAATAATAATAATAATAATAATAATAATAATAATAATAATAATAATAATAATAATTATTATTATTATTATTATTGTTATTATTATTATTATTATTATTATTATTATTATTATTATTATTATTATTATTATTATTATTATTATTATTATTATTATTATTATTATTATTATTATTATTATTACTATTATTATCATCATCATCATCATCATCATCATCATCATCATCATCATCATCATCATCATCATCATCATCATCATCATCATCATCATCATCATCATCATCATCATTACTATTATTATTATTATTATTATTATTATTATTATTATTATTATTATTATTATTATTATTATTATTATTATTATTATTATTATTATTATTATTATTATTATTATTATTATTATTATTATTATTATTATTATTATCATTATCATTATAATAATAATAATAATAATAATAATAATAATAATAATAATAATAATAATTATTATTATTATTATTATTATTATTATTATTATTATTATTATTATCATTATTATTATTATTATTATTATTATCATCATCATTAGTGCTGTAGTTGTTGTTGTAGTTGTTATTATTATCATCATTAGCATCATCACCATTGTTGTTATCAGCATTTCTGTTTTCATTACTACAGTATTATTATTATCATTATTGTTATTATCATCACTATTATTATTACCATTATTATTACTATTTCTATGACTATTATTACCGAAGTTATTTTAGCGCTACGTGTAGTAGTAGCAATAACAATAATAATTATATCAGCATTACGATAACAAAGAATATTAATCCCACCAAGTACCGAAGTGGATTTATAGATCTTTTTCTAGCAAAATCGACACTGTAAATTATCATAATATATAAATGTGATTTAACTAGTTTATTGTTCTAGTATGAGTCACAAATATTCTAGGATATATACAAACTGATTGGTGAAAAACATTAGTTGGTACACGATCAGCTATTATCTGCCAATCACGTTAACACTGATTGGGGATAATTAGGGTAAAAGGGTAAGTACTTAGTGATTATCTGTGGCATGATTAGTTAAGACCATTCACCTAGGTCAACGTGGCTACTGACCTAATCATCCAGATTCGGGTTTTGTGGTGAGTGGGTGTGATGGGGCTCGGCAAGAGTAGATGATTGGGGGTTGAGTGGGGGGAGTGTGTGTGGGCGATGCATCAGGCTGAGAGCGGGGTAATGGCCCTGGCGATTGGTTGATTGAACGTTTAGGTGATTGGCTGTACGGATGATGGGTGAAGGAGATGTTGGTCTGATGTGACAAAACCAATCAAGCTACGAGTTTGTACAGCAATTATGTCCTTATGTGGTGCTACTGAAAGAGGGGAAGGGAGGGGAAGGGAGGGAAAGGGAGGGAAAGGGGGGGAAGGGAGAGGAAGGGAGGAGAAGGGAGGGGAAAGGAGGGGAAGGGAGAGAGAGGGGGGAAGGGAGGGGAAAGGGGAGGAAGGGAGGGAAAGGGAGGGGAAGGAAGGGGAAAAGAGGGTAAGGGAGGGGAAGAGAGAGGAGGGGAGGGGAAGGGAGAGGAAGGAGGAAGGGAGAGGAAGGGAGAGGAAGGGAGGGGAAGGGAGGGGAAGTCAGGGGAGGGTAGAGGATGTTAGGGGAGGGGAGGGGAAGGGAGGGGAAGGAAGAGGAAGGGAGAGGAAGGGAGAGAAAGGGAGGGGAAGGGAGAGGATGGGAGGGAAAGGGAGAGGAAGGGAGGGGAAGGAAGTGTAAGGAGGGGAAGGGAAGGGAAGGGAAGGGAGGGGAAGGGAAGGGATGGGAGGGAAAAGGAGAGGAAGGGAGGGAAAGGAAAGGGAAGGGAGGGGAAGAGCTCTTATGTGTTGTAGGAAATCTGGGAGGGAAGGGAATGGAGTGTGAGAAGAGTCAGAGGAAAAAAGAGGTCGATGATGGAGGTGAAGAAAGGGAATTATCTCCCTACGCGGCGCTGATGACTAGAAGTCAAGGAAAAAAAGTGAAGAGAGGGAAAGGAAAGGAATATGTATACATATATATAGTATATATATATATGTATATGTATATGTATATGTATATGTATATGTATATACTGTATATATATGTATATATATATATACAGTATATATCATATATATATATATATATATATAATATATATATATATATATATACATTTACCAACAGCTTTTACCCCTTACAAGGGAGTTAGCCAAAGTCAAAGGCATAAATTCATTCCCACCCATTTCATTCAGACATACTGCGCTCCCATTCACCACCCCGCCTCCCTTTTTTCTTGGGTCCTCCTGGATGATGGGTCATCCCTGCATCTCGCCCATTGGCCTGGGTCAGAAGCAATGTAGCAAGACAGCACATCCACAGCAAGGCCGCTTCATTTAATCGGCGACCCCCTCCCTCTCCATCCCCTCATGCAGAAAAAGAGAAGACGGGGAGAAATCCCTTCGGGCTGCGTCAAAATATCATTCACACATACTCCCTACCACCCCATCCCCCACCCACTCCCTTCCATGCATCACAACTTCATTCACACACAACCATTCTCCATTCACCCATTCTTCTTTCTTCCCCCCTCCCTCCTTAGCAGATATTCCCCTCTTTTCCGATGCCCCTTTTACCCCATTCATCCATCTCAGCAGTGGTCGCTCCCTCATATTCACTACATCCACCTCTGCCTTCCACACCTCTTTTACTAATCTTTCTTCACGTCTTCTTTCCATGTGTCCAAACAATCTTTATACTCTTTCACGAACTCTATCTACCAACTCACTTTCCTCCACTCTCCTCACCTTCTCGTTTCTCACTTTATCCAGCCTAGTAACCCCTACCATACTTCTCAGGCATTTCATCTCAAACAAATTTAAATTTCTCCTCTCTTCCTCTCTTATGTCCCATGTTTCTGCCCTATACAGTGCTGTCGGCATACAATCTTCTCTTTGCATCTATTCCCAAATGTCTATCATTCATTACAATTTTTAATTCCCAAAGGCATTTACTTGTTTCTCTCAATCTATATTCTACCTCCATCTCCACTCCTCCCTTTTCTGCCACATTCGTACCCAAATATCTAAAACTATCCACTTTCTCCAGTCTCTCTCCCTTAATACTCACTTCCAATTGTTGCCATACTCTCCCTTTGTACATCCCATCACCTTACTTTTACCTGCATTTATCTTCAAATTCCTTCATTTGCACACCTTTCAAAACTCTGTCACCAACTTCTTTAATACCTCTTCTGATCCTGCTACATACCCAGTATCATCAGCAAACAACAATTGGTTCATCTTCCATTTTTCTCTATTTTCTTTAACCGCCTCCAATCCCCGGCCCATTACCCTTGCATTTACCTCTCTCACCATCCCATCCATGTATAAACTGAGCAGTCAAGGCGACATAAGACATCCCTGGCAAAGTCCTAGCTTTATTCTAAATGACTCAGTCTCTCCATTTCTAATTCTAAAACAGGTTCTACTACTCTCGTAAAAACTCTTAACTGCTCTCAACAGCTTTTCTCCTATCCCATATGTCTACAATGCCTCCTACAGTGCCTTCCCGTCTATGCGGTCATAAGCCTTTTACAAATTCATAAAGGCCTAAAAATCATCTTTACCTTCTCCTAAAGCTTTCTCCCATATCTGCCTTACCACAAAATCTAATACACACGACTCCTACCTGTCCTAAATCTACGCTGTTTCTTACCAATTACATATATACATATATGTATATATATATATATATGTATACATACATACATACATACATACATACATATATATATATATATATATATATGTATATATATATAAATATTATATATATGTATACATATATGTATATATATGTATATATAAATATATATGCACATATATATACATATATACTTATGTATATATATGTACATATATATATATATATATATATATATACATATATATGTATACATACATCTATAAACCATAATTCACTTTAATTTTAAGCCAACAACATCGAGAAAATCGAGGAGGCATACATGCAGATATTGAAATGTGGTACAGCCAAGGACACGAGCCTGCGCTAGCACGTGACAAGTGATAGTGACTTAACCTATTGCGCCATCAAGTGTATATATATATATATATATATATATATATATATATATATATACATATATATAAATTATATATATACATATATATATGCATATATAAATATATATATAAATATATATATATATATATATATATATAAAATTCTGATCATCTTGTTTGTTATCTTGCTTGAAACCGAAGAAGAAGAGACATGACGTCACGACTGAGGACCAGCCAACCAGAAGAAGAGATATGACGTCACGACTGAGGACCAGCCAATCAGAAGAGATATGACGTCACGAATGAGGACCAGCCAATCAGAAGAAGAGACATGACGTCACGACATCCGCTCTGTGGGTTCCAAGGAACCCCAGCACTGAGCGCGTGACGTCACAACTGTTATTTTTCCAATTTGCCAATTTTTGAATTTCCAATTTTGCGATTACACATTTTCTGACCATTGATATTTAAGATTTTCATATTCAGTATTTAGAAGTATAGCCAACTCCTGAATTAGCATCTATGAGACATAATGATTTTATTAAAATATTACGAACTGTATAAATCATATGATGCGTAGTGTTCCAAGCAACGACGACATGACGTCACAATCTTCTGCATTTCACTTCTTATAACAACGTATCATTTAAAAATTTATTTGACCCAACGGGTCACCGATGGTATAGTATTTATACATTAATGTATACTTATACATATGTATATATAAATATATACATATATGTATATATATATATATATATACATATATATATATATATATATATTTATATATAGATATATATGTACATATATATTTATTTATATATATATGTATATATATATATATGTATATATATATATATATATATATATATATATTTATATTATATATATGTATATATATATATATATATATATATATATATATATATATATATATGCGGACCTCAATGTATGTATGTATTTCATGTTTGTTTATTTGATTTGTTATATATTCATCCATTCACATATCATTATTTTTGCTATAATTTCTGTTCTTTGAAATGTGTAAATAAAGAAAAAATGGAGAAAGATAAGAAGGATGAGACGGTAAATGAAATAAGTGATTGTAGAGAAGGGGGAGGAATAGGAGTAGGAGAGAATGGTAGAAATGAAGACGATAAGGATGAAAATAAAAGGAATGGATGAAGTAGAAACAGTGTAGAGAATAAAGGAAATATACGTAGTTAACACTCAGGCAGAGTCAGACTGCTCAAATCGAGAGAGGCTAGTGGAAAGAATGAAATTAGACAAATACACAAGTTCCAAGACTTAGAGGTGCCTAGAGACCTAAGTCAGGGTGAGGGTTAAGGTTAGGGTTAGGGAGCAAGGCGGGGTCGGTAGGGTGACGGCATAAAAATGCGGCAATGACCGTCTGGGAGCGAAGAATGACGAGAAAAAGGTGAGCAAGGGTGACTCAGGGTGCGGGGCATGAAGGGTGACCAGCGGAGGGAGAGGTGGATGGTAGAGATGAGGGTGAGAATGGTAGGGTGAGGCAAAGGGGCAGAAGTAGGGTGAAGACACTAGTGTGAGAATGGTAATGGGTGAGGAAGGTAAAATAGGGTGAGTAGAAGAAGGTAGGGTGGAGAAAGTAAATTAGGGTGGAAAGTACAGGGTAGCGTAAAGCTGGATAAGGCAGGGTGAGAAGGAGGTGGTGGAGGAGGAGGAAGAGGAAAATGAAGAAGAGTACGAGGAGCAGGAGGAAAAGGCGAAGGAGGAGGAAGACAAGGAGGAGGAGGAGGAGGAGGAAAAGAAAAGGAAGATGATGAGGATGAGAGGAGTAGGAGGATGGAAGAAAAAGGAGTAAAGGGGGAGGAGGAGGAGAAAGAGAAGTAGAATTAGCAGGATAAGGATGAGAGAGATAGGATGAGGATGATGAGGAACATAGTAGGGCGATAGGATGAGGGTGTGAAACAAGGCCAAGTTTAGGATGAGGAGGACCGTAGGGGTACGGAGGGTCACACCAAAGACCCAGTAAGAAAAAAAGAAGAAGAAAAAGATAAAAAAAAAAAAAAAAAAATCGCAAGGGTTCCATTGGCAAGCGGGGCACATTATTTAGCGAGGCCCTAGGCTTGTACTTGCTGCATTCCCTGCTTCATCTATTATAACTCCATGACAGGCCGAAAGGGGAAGTATTTGCACATTCTTCATTTGCAACATCGCAAGGGGAACGCCTCATCCGCGCACGGAACTCCCGCCCTTACCAATCCATGGTTTTAAGGGTGTAAGTCCCGTGCCCTCTACCAAGACATGCACCATTTGGACCTTTCAGAAGGTGGTGGTGGTGGGGAGGTTGGGTAGGGGGGGAGAGGGCAAGTGAACGGGGGAGGGGTGTCTACAAGGGGGGGGGGTGTTCTTCTCCTCCCCTGCCGAAGTCTGGGTCCGACAAACAAACACCACCGCGACAGGAGGCCCCAGAAGAGACCCCATAAAGCACACCCGACGCCCCTCTCCTCCTCCTCCTTCTCCTCCTCTTCCTCCTCCTTCTCCTCTTCCACATCCCCTTCTCCTTCTTCTCCCCCATCCGCCTCCTTCTCTGCCTCCTCTTTCTCCACCTCCTATCCTACTCCTCCTCCTCCTCCTCCTCCTCCTCCTCCTCCTCCTCCTTCTCCTCCTCCTCCTCCTCCTCCTCTTTCCTTCTCTACATCCCCTTCTCCTTCTTCCTCATCCACCTCCTCCTTCTCTGCCTCCTCCTTCTCCACCTCCTCCACCTCCCCTCTTCCTCCTCCTCCTCCTCCTTTTCATTCTCCTCTCCTCCTTTTTCTCCTCCTCCTCCGCTCCTCTCCTCCTCCTTCTCCTTTCTCTAAACTTTCTCATTCCGTCCTCCTCCGTTTTCTTCCTCCTCCTCCTCCTCCTCTACTCCTTCTCCTTCTCCTTCTTCTCCTTTTCCTAAACCTCCTTCCCTTTGTCCCTCCTTTTTTTCTTCTTCTCCTCCTGTTCCCTCTTCCTCACTCTCCTTTTCTTGAATCTTCTTTTCCTCCACCTACTCCTACTTCTTCCTTTTCTCCTTCTCCTCTTCTTTTCTTTCTTCTTCCTAATCTTCCTAACTTCCTTTTCTTTCACCTATTTCTCCTCTCTTCTTCTTTCTCCTCCATTTCTTCTTACTATTTTTTCTCTACATCATCTCCCTGATCCTCATTCTCTTCTTTCTCTTTCTATATCCCCTCCTCGTCCTCTTCTTCCTCTTCTTCTTCTTGTTTCTTACATTCCAAATTTCTTTTGTCCTCCCCTTCCTCTTCCTCCTCCCCTTCTTCCTGATCTTCTTAATCCTGCTCCTCTCTCTCTCTCTCTCTCTCTCTCTCTCTCTCTCTCTCTCTCTCTCTCTCTCTCTCTCTCTCTCTCTCTCTCTCTCTCTCTCTCTCTCTCTCTCTCTCTCTCTCTCTCTCTCTCTCTCTCTCTCTCTCTCTCTCTCTCTCTCTCTCTCTCTCTCTCTCTCTCTCTCTCTCTCTCTCTCTCTCTCTCTCTCTCTCTCTCTCTCTCTCTCTCTCTCTCTCTCTCTCTCTCTCTCTTTCTCTCTTTCTCTCCTCTCGCCAACACCATTGCCAACAGCCGTCTGCCAACAAGCCGCCTCGTCTCCTCAAGATCAGCAAGACTTGCGGCATCAAAATTGCTTTGTCTGGTCGCTTATATGAAAATGCACCAGCTCTGCCAACAATAGCGCCCATGCTGGCCTCGCCCCTCAACTTTGCCAACAACGCAGCGGCTGTGCCAACAGCAGCTTCTGCTTGTTCCGTTTTTCCAACCTGGACACAATGGTGGAAGCTTAGCCGTACTCCACTGTTCCGTTCTCTAGCCAGCCGTGTGCTCCTGACAACAGTTGTCACGTAAGATGTCATCCTTCAACCTTTCAGAGTACAAGTTTTCCAACATCAAGTCTTTTATTCTGACACCATCTGTCTCTTTTTCAATTTGAACTGATAACATTTTATTTTTGCTTTTAAGGTCTGCCAACATTCCTCTTAGGTCTTCCAATAATCCCGCGTGGCCTCTGACCCAATTGTTCCGTCTGACTACCAAAGAAAATGACGGCCAACATTTTTTTTGTCTAAACTGGTATTCATACTCCAACAGCTGTATTACCAAAACCAGTACTTGAAAAATACTACAACCTGCTCTACAAAATTCTTCCACCCTCCCTCTGACACTAATACTAACATAAACACTAACACTAACACTAACACTAACTCTAACACTAATACCCACTACCACCGTATTGATCACTAACCCTATCATCTTTTCTAAGGCTATCCTTATCACTTTGCCAGAGACTCTCCATTGCAACCACCACCACCACCACTGCAGCCAACACCACCGCCACTATTACCACCACCACCACCTCCACCATTACTTCTACTACCTACAACAACGACTGTAAACACCAACATTATCGCCACCACCATCAAAAACACCATGCTCTAACACCCAACCACCACTCCCTAACCCACTACTATCAGTTTTTTATACTCGTATAAAAGAAAAATAAATAAAACAGAAGGCCACTTCGGAAAAAAGAACGAGAGAGAACACACGAGCTGGAAGCCAAGAGCCTTTGGAGAAGAAGTGTCTTCAAGGTTCATTTCACTCCAGAGGCACCATCAGACCCAACGCCGCTTTCGTCAGTCAAGCCGCGTCAGCTAAACAGCAGTTGAACGAAATAACTACAACATAAATAACGAGTTATTCGCTTACAACAATCCGTGCTAACCACGAACTCTGGTTCAAATAGGAGTTAACTTCTCCAGCCCGGTGGTAAACGCCACAGATTTTTGATCTTGTTAAATGTGATAGAATTTTCATTGGTAAAATGGAGTTAAACTGCCTCAGTTATTTCAAGGTTCCTGGTTTAGTAAACACTTGGCGATTTTTTTTGTGGGGGGTTATTTTATCATATATGTATATATTCATACATACATACATACATACATACATACATACATACATACATACATACATACATACATACATACATACATGCATACATACATACATACATACATACATACATACATATATACATACATACATACATACATACATACATACATACATACATACATACATACATACATACATACATACATACATACATACATACATACGTACATACATATGTATGTATATATATATATATGTATATATATATATATATATATATATATATATGTATATGTATATTGTTTGTGTGTGTCTGTGTGCAGTATATATTTCAGAGAAAAGGGATCAATAATGAGTGGAAAAATGCTTAAGAAAAATATTTACGCAGATCACGATATTAAAACTATTGCAGAAATGACCCGAATATCACTCTTTTCATGTTAAGCCAATGCCTGAGGTTGACAGAATGCGAGAATGTAGTGTCCTCTATGTGGTCACTCTGTCTCTCATAAAAAAGAAATCTACCAGGCTCTCCCTCCCTACCCTGTTCACTCCCTAAATCCCTCTTTCCCTCACTTCTTTTCCTCCCTCTCCCTGCCCCTCTTCACCAGCCTTGACCTTGCAAGCCCAATCATTTATCATAAAGCCAATGATGTCACATGCCAACTCGGGACGAAGTCCCCGGCGAGACCCGCCTGTCACGTTATAAATGGCAAGAGATTTGCATAGCAAATATAAATTCAAGCGAGAGAGAGAAAGAAAAAAAAATAATTCTAAATGGGCCACCCCGCCACATGTTGCATTTGGGACACCATCCACACGTTACAACACTGCTGCTGATGCCACGTTCGCAACACCACTTGGACAAAGGATATAATCACGTTACGTGTTGAAGCGTGAAAATGGTTAAATGTACCACCAACGACACCGCAAATTGATGTTGGATCGCTTGTTGTCGATGATCTGATTGGTTAGCCGTTTTATACGGTGATGCCCAATTTGAGTTTTGGTGAAAAATAGACTGTTTTAGGAGGACGAAGGGGAGGAGGGGAATGAGAAGAAGTAGGATAGGTTGGACCCCGAACTGAGGAAGACTTTAGTCAGATTTAAGACCCAAGCAATCTAATATAACTTTATAAATAAACAAATATTCGCAAATCATTTTATAAACAAAACTTACTAAGCTAATATTCATGAGTATTGCAAATATTCTTGAACAAACAGGTACTTACATGGAATCAGTGTTTGCATTTGATTATTTTATAATCTCAAATGTTTCAAATATACGACTGATTACTGATGCACAATTTCTTGTATTTCATTTATACAGTATCTACGCAACTAAATGTTGGAATAAGATTTACCACCCAGTCTACTGCTATGACAACTACTACTACCACTACTACCACCATTACTACTACTACTACTACTACTACTACTACTACTACTACTACTACTACTACTACTACTACTACTACTACTACTACTACTACTACTACTACTACTACTACTACTACTACTACTACTACTACTACTACTACTACTACTACTACTAAATTAATATTTCCATCCAATGTGGTACACGTTACATATTTCCTTCATTAGTATTAGTATTAGCATTAGCATTAACATTACTGTTGTCATTAGCATAAAAATTAGCAATACAGTTAACTTTAGCATCAGCATTAACATTAGCATTAGCATTAGCATTAGCATTAGCATTAGCATTAGTAGTATTAGCTTAAGCATTAGCATTAACATTAGCATTAGCATTAGCATTAGCATTGGCATTGGCATTAGCATTAGCATTAGCAATATTATTAGCATTAGCATTAGCATTAGCATTAGCATTAGCATTAGCATTAGCATTAGCATTAACATTAGCATTAGCATTAGCATTAGCATTAACATTAACATTAGCATTAGCATTGGCATTAGTATCAGTACTATCAATTGTATTAGCATTAGCATTAGCAGCATTAGCATTCACATTAACATTAATATTAGCATTAGCCTTAACATTACTATTCTCACTAACAATGTAATTAGCATAAGCTTTAACATTAGTATTAACATTAACTAGCATTAGAATAAGCACTATCATTAGAATCAGCATTAGCATTAGCACTAGCACTAGCATTAGCATTAGCACTAGCATTAGCTTTAGCTTTAGCATTAGCTTTAGCATTAACATTAACATTAACATTAACATTAACATTAACATTAACATTAACATTAACATTAACATTAACATTAACATTAACATTAACATTTGCATTAGCAAAACAATTATAATAAGCATCATCATCAGCATCAGCATCAGCATTAGCATTAGGACTAGGATTGATATTAGCACTAGCATTAACATTAATATTAACATTACTATTGGCATAAAAATTAGCATTAGCATTAGTATTACCAATAGCATTAGCATTAATTATAGCATTACCATTAACATTAACATTGGCATTAACATTAACATTAACATTAGTATTAACATTATCATTAGCACTAGCATCAGTATTACTAATAGCATCAGCATTGTCACAAGTATATCATTAGTATTAGCCTTAGCTTTAGCACTAATATTAGCATTAATATTACCATTGTCATTAACACTAGTATTAGCATTAGCATTAGCATTATCACTAGCATTAGCAACAGCAGTACCATTAACATTTGCATTAAGCATAAGTATTAGTGTAATCTTTAGTACTAGCGGGAGCATTAGTATTAGCATTAGACATAATCAGCATTAGCATTAACATTATCACTAGCAAAACCACAAATATTATCACTAGCATCAGTATTAACATTAGCATTAGCATTATAATTTGCATTGGCATTAGCATTAATATTAACATTAGTATTAACATTGGCTTTCTCATTAGCATTAGCACTAGCTTTAACATTGGCAATATAGCATTGGCATCAGCATTACCATTAGCATTAGTATTATCATTGGCATTGTCATTAGCATTA
>NC_134789.1:8690166-8695166 GCF_046742065.1 Oratosquilla oratoria | reverse complement strand
ACATATATATATATATATATATATACATATATATATGTATAAATATATATATATGTATAAATATATATGTATATATTACTGATGACCCACTTTCCGAGAAGAATAAGCGAAGGTATTTTTCTCCGAAAGTGGGTCATCAGTATTATTTTACAAATGTGCTACGACATATATATATATATATATATATATATATATATATATATATGATAAATGTAAAAATATTTATTCAGTTATGTATATACCTATTGATTGATTAATTTATTAATCTGTTTGTGTATCTATTCACTATCTATTTACCTATTCATTTATCTATTTATCTTATATAAGGCTGAAACATATTCATGTTACTTTATATCTCTTCTCCATAACAGATCAAAACTTCTCTGAAACTCACTCAGGTAGAGCTCAACGCCACAAGTCTTACGTTATCTTCAAAGACAGCCTAACTCTATGCTTTACCAAGGTGCCTTGAACGGGTTTCGAACCCAGGCCTCGCTGGTGTCTGTCACAGAGTATTTCGACGAGTTTCGACCACTGCGAAGGCGTGTGAGCGCGTGAAGGCACCAAATCACTTACTCGATGATGTCTGCAACCTCCATTTTTTTTTCTTTTTCTTTTTCCTTTCCTCGTCGCCTCTCTCTCGTACTCCCCTCCTTTCTCTAGTCTCTCTTGCTTTATTGCCTGCTCACTTGCCTCATTACCCAAACACGTAAATCCTTCTTGCCTTCCTTCTCTCCCTCCCTCCCTTCTTCCTTCTTTTCCCTCCTTCTCTTCCCACCTTATAAATTTCCCCTCTTTTTTTATTTCGTCTCTCCCTCAGTATCTTCTTCTATTTTCTGTCCTTCATTTTCCTAAACCTTTTGGGCTAGATGGTGTTATCTTATATATTCTATTCTAGCTAACGTCATTCAGTTAAAAACCTGAACTCTGTTGTAAATTCCTAACAAACGTTTATATCGTTTGGACTTAACCAGAACAAAACATTTAAAACGTTTCATTATACCACAGAGGCTAAGGGGCTCTATATGCATAACATACATTTATTTTGTCTACCTATCTATTTGTTTAGCTGTTTATTTACTTTTTTTATTTGTTTATCTATTTATTTATTTATCACGTATTTATTTTTATTTACTTATCTCTCTTTTCATTTCTTTATTTGTTTACTTATTCATTTATTTGGTTATTAAATAATTAATCAAGTAATTAAGTAATTAATTAATTAATTTATTTGTTTATTTATTTATTTTTTATCTATCTATCTATCTATCTGTCTATCTATCTATCTATCTATCTATCTATATATCTATCTATCTATATATATATATATATATATATATATATATATATATATATATATACATATATATATATATATATATATATATATATATATATAATCTATTTATTCATTCATTAATCTATGTGTTACCTTATTTATCTATCATTTTTTAACTGACCATATCAGTTTGATTCCTAGTATTTTAGAAAAATATTTAGAGAATTATTGGTTAATCTTGAGAATACGGAAGTAGTATTTATCAATACCAAAACCATTGACAATAACATTATTGTTAATGAATATTGGCCATATATCACGAACAATCTAAACCAAACTATGCTGTATTGGAACTATGTAATCATATCAATCGTCGTAAACTATTCAATATATTTCTATAAAGAATAATTCTCTTCCGACTTAAATTATTTCACAAGACCTTGTTCACGGCATAAGATAGAAGTATACATTCTGCATTGTCCTGATACATTATGGGTCAGTTATGTCTAAAGATCTTCTCGCTATCTTCTATTTTTCTTGCCTTTACTGATTCCCTTTCTCCTCACTGATTTCCCTTCTCGTTTACCTCTTTCCTATTGCCCCTCTTCCTTCTCTATTCTTCTCTACTTCCTTCCTTCCTTCCTTCTCCCATTTTCACTTATTTTATTTATCGTTACCTTTATTCTCCTTTTTAATCTTTCGAATCTTTTCCTCCCTTTCCCTCACTTACCAATTCGTTTCTCTTGTCTTATTTCCTTCTTACTTTCTTTCCTTCTCTTCTTTTTTACTCTCTCTCAAAACCCTCGAGAAGTTATGACCCGGTAGTCCATTCTCTACTGGCGCAGGGAGTTTTGATTATTTTGTTTTTATTTTTGTTCAATTAACCCCTTCAATACCGGGTGTCACTCTTATATTATTCATCTCCGCGGAACCCTCCTGGTTCTATCTCGTTTCATCGTCTCCCAAAAACTCCCCTTGCAGATAAGACAGAAACATTAATTCTATTTTGGTTATCCTAATATCTTAGAACAATCTCTAGAGAATTCTTTCTTAATCTTGAAAATACGGAAGTAATGTTTGTCAGTAACGTAAATATTGACAAAAAACATTCATTCCCGTGACATCTTTCGACTGCAAAAGGGATTAATTCTATTCTAGTTAACGATATACTTCTTCATTCATTTTCGTGGCTTCCGACCTCAGCGTCCAAGTAAACCCCGGTCTAGCTTCTTCGGCCGCCTCACCGAGACGCGAGCACACCACGGAATCCACGCCGCCTCGCCTGCGCGCCGCGGCTACATGTATACGACTCTGCTTCTGTGTGTGGCCGACGACGACGGCGTAAAGACTGGCGCACAATCGTAATGGCTTCCAATGTTTGCGAGCGAAAAGTGTGTTTGATTTATTAACGGCACCAGCGCCCTCATTGTTCGTCGACAGCATAAATTGCTCCCCGTGGCCATTGCTCATGATTTCCAGCCTTTCTTTGAGTCGGGCCGCTTTCCTCCATCTTGGCCATTCGACCTAAAACTTTTAGGACAACTCGAGCGGATATTATGAATCAATGCGTTCTCTCTCTCTCTCTCTCTCTCTCTCTCTCTCTCTCTCTCTCTCTCTCTCTCTCTCTCTCTCTCTCTCTCTCTCTCTCTCTCTCTCTCTCTCTCTCTCTCTCTCTCTCGCTACGAGAGCGCCACTATTTGTTTATGTTTACTGAAAGAGTCTTGCTCTCTCTCTCTCTCTCTTTCTCTCTCTTTGTCTCTTTCTCTCTTCCTCTCTCCCGCTCTGAGAGCGCCGATGTTTGTGTGTTTACTGAAGGAACTTCGCTCTCTCTTCCTCTCTCTCGCTACAAGAGTGCCGCTGTTTGTTGTGTGATTACTGAAGGAACTTCGCTCTCTCTCTCTCTCTCTCTCTCTCTTCCTCTCTCTCCCTACGAGAGTGTCGCTGTTTGTTACGTGTTTACTGAAGGACCTTCTTTCTCTCTCTCTCTCTCTCTCTCTCTCTCTCTCTCTCTCTCTCTCTCTCTCTCTCTCTCTCTCTCTCTCTCTCTTTCTCTCTCTCTCTCATTCTCTGTCTTTCTTTCTGTCACTGTATATATAGGCTCTATATGTGTGTGTGTGTGTGTATACATATAAATATGTATATATATATATATATATATATATATATGTATATCTTAATCTATCGTTTGTTCTTTGTCTTCCTCTTTCTATTTCTTTCTCTTTCTCTTTTATTCTCTTTCTTTCTCTTTCCTTTTCTCTCTCATTCTCGTACTCTCATTATCTTTGTCCCTCTCTCATTCTCTATCTCTTGTTCTCCTACTCTTTTCTCTACTACAGTCTGCGTTTCTCTCTCTGTGTCTGTCTCTCGCTCTCGCTCTCGTTTTCTTAATCTTATTATTTTTTCTCTCCTTCTCTCATTTTCTCTCTCCTTCTAGTTTTCTCTGTCTATTTTTCTCTATATCAGCCTGCAAATTTCTCTCTCTCTCTCTTTCTCTTTCTCATTCTCTGTCTCATCCACCCTATGTACTCCTCTATCCCGCGTCTTTGTTGGCTTCCAACCGGCTCCACCTCCTTCAGAAGACGCGGGCGAAGGCGCTGACGAACTGCAGCCGCGGCCACAAGCAGGCAGCGGGAGACTCTAACCTGCGGCGCGACACCGCAGGCGCCGCAGGCTGCTGACGGGCCGCTGACGTCGCGACCGCAGGGAGTAGCCTCTGAGGCTTAGCCGTAAACTCACTGGAGCTGTTTCACACTATATTGTACAGTATATTACGCCTCACACGTGATACACGTATACATCACGCTCTATATCACAGTGTGTCATGGAGCACGCACGTAATGTATCACAATATATCTCCTCCTTTTATTGTGATTAAACAGGGGTTGTATATATGACCACACGATACGGAGCGTTTCTTCATGAGGTGTAAGCGGAATAACACGTTACACAGGATATTATGCATAGAGATATCACTTAGAATAATGGCACTTTGCTTGTGTAGCGTATCACTTAACACACAGTATGTGATAGGCTGAATTCCGGGATCTACGAATGCAGCACTATTGTTACTTAAAGCGCGGGAAAGTGGCAATCACCTCAGAGGTGTTGATAGTGTAGGTGTCAATTGCATCATTGTTAGAATCTATGCTTACCCGTTACTAATTTAGTTTATTACATATTCTAGTTACCGCTAGATTATCATATTCATCACATCTTAGTCGTCCACAGGTGATTTTATTTATGTGAAGGTAAGCCTCTTCCGCTGTGTGTTAATATAATATAATGCGTATTCACAATACTACATGCTTCCTCATAATTGTGAGTAGATTATCTACTGGATAAAGAATATGCGTTCCCTGTGGACATGGCACGTTGATTTCACACTAATATTCCTACACTGGCATTGTTGAAACAAATCTGTGATGCAATTAAGTTTCTAACACGTTCAAGAATAATATTAATCACCTTTCATGAAGACATCAGCATATGTATAGCATAGTAGCATTTCTTCTTGTACAGAGGTCATCAAACTTTTTTAACATCGGGTCAGCATAACTGAGAGATTTTCGAGCTCATGCAGCATAACCATCTTGTTCAACACAGTGAATATTCTACTAAAATAATTTTTACAAATATAATTATTGAAAAAAAAAAAATATATATATATATATTTGTATACATATATATATATATATATGTATGTATATATATATATATTTAT
>NC_134789.1:8670166-8672666 GCF_046742065.1 Oratosquilla oratoria | reverse complement strand
GTCAACATTTTTTGTTACCAAAAGAGTTTTCATACAATTGAATTCAATAGACTGGCGGTAGCAGAAGTTACGAAAATGGCTGAGGTTGTTGGTGTGGTTTCTGGCCCAGAAATCATGTTTGAAGAAATAAGAACAGAATTTAGGATCTTTGTGTGCAATATGAACAATGTAAAGATCTTCATTTGAGATTTAATGATAAACAAGTGGCTGGTTTAGCAATCATTAAAAAAAATGAGGACAGGAGAGGATGGAAAAAGAACTATAATTTATGAATAGGAGTGGAATAAGGAGATACGAAATTCTGGATGAAGAAATCTCAAGAGTGAATACAAGGAAAAGTGAAAAAAGAAAAAGAAAAAGAAAGTAAAAAAAAAAAAAAAAATAGCCCCCTCCCCACACACACACAGTTACTAAAGAAGGAAGGAGAGTTAAAGAAAGAATCGGGGTGGGGGAGGAGAGCCTAGGGATCTAAGAGGCAGTTACTGCAGAGGAAGAAGAAAAGGGAAGATGATGAGGGAGAGGAGGATATTGAGTGAGGAAGAGAAGGTGATGAGTGAGAGGAAGAAAATGAGTGAGGAAGGAAAGAGTGATTAGGAAGGGGTACAAAGATAGTGGGAAAGTAAAAGGAAGACACTGCAGAAGACGTGAAAGTGGAAAGGAGACAGGGTAAGTATTGAGAGGGAGAAAAGGGTAGCGAAAAAGAAAGGGTAGGGATGGAGGGAGGGTGGGCGTGAGGAGGGGTTGGTGCAAGTGGAAGGGTGAGAGTGAGAGTTGGTGGCGAGAGCGCGCGGGATTAGCTAGCGATGTTATGAGCCTTCAAGTCCGAGAGAAACAAAAGAAGGAGGCGAGGCGGCAGGAATTTCCAAAAATGGTGGCAGGGAGTCTGAAAAATCACACAAAGAGAATCATACACAAGAGGTCTTCCCTTTATTAAATTCTAAAATGCATTATTCAGTGGCTGGGCAAAAATCCCCACCGGAATTAAACATTAGCTTTCCAGAGCCGAAAGTGGACATGGTAGAGAGTCGTTACGCTCATGAAGGAACGACTTAGACCCGGGAAAACCCTGTAAGACCCTGTAAGACTCCATAAGACTCGGAAGACCATGAGGACCTGGAAGGTCCGGAAGACCCGGGAAAAAACCCTGTAAGACCCGGAAGACCATGAGGACCTAGAAGGTCTGGAAGACCTTGTAAGGTTCAATAGACCGTGAAGACCCTGTGAGACTTGAAATACCCGGAATATCCGGAAGATTCCTAAACCCGTAATACATAGAAAAGACCCGGAAGACCTGGAGGGTCTCTAAAAACTGGAGTACCCGGAAGGTCCCTTAAATCCGGAAGAACTGGAAAGTTCCTAAAAGCCTGGAGATTTGGACGACCCTGAAGACACTGTTAGACCCGTAAGACTTGGAAGATCCGGAAGGTCTCTAAAATACGAGAAACCTGGAAGATCCTAAAAAACTCGGAAAACCCGGAAGACTCTGTAAAGCCCGGAAGACCCGGAAAACCCGGAAGAATCGGAAGACCTGGAAGAACCGGAAGACTTGGAAAACCCGAAAGACCCGGAAGAACTGAAAGACCTGGAATGTCCCTAAAACCCGGAAGGTCTCAATGGTCTCTAAAATCTGGAAGACCCGGAAGTCCCGGAAGGCCCGGAATTTCCTAAAAGCCTGAAGTTTTGGACGACCCTGAAGTTCCCAAAGACCCGAAAGACTTGGAAGATATTAAAGACCTGGAAGACCTGAAAGACCTGGAAGAATCCAGAAAACCCGGAAGACCACGGAAACCCGGAAAAACGGGAAGGACCGGAAGAACCAGAAGATCTGGAAGACCCGGAAAATCCGGAAGACCCGGAAGATTCCTAATACCCTGACGATCCGGAAACCATAGAAGACCCGGGAGACCTTGGAAGACTCGGAAGGTCTCTAAAACCCGTAAGACGCTGTCAGATCCGGAAGGACCCTAGAACCCGGAAGACCCGTAAGGAGGTTCCTGTTCACATCGTTATGTAGATAAACAATTCGGGTAACAGGCCGAGACTCACTTGGTGACAAACACTAAGCCTAAGCCACGAGGCGTCAAGGTACTAACAGCATCTAAGAGGTACAATACAAAGAAGGAGAGGGGGAGGGTGGGAAATGAGCGGTCGGCTCAAATCTGTAATCGAAACTTGATTGATCTATGTCAGTCTTCACAAGTTTTGATTCTACATATTTAATTTAATTTTCTAACGCACAATTTCAGTTTAGTGACCTATAGTAAAATCAACTTAAGGGCACAGGTTTTCAGGTTTTATTTTGGCCAACACAGAGTGATTTCATTCAGCCAAGGGATGGCTCCAAGAAGTAAAGAGAATTTCAGTCTTAATCCTCTGAGTATTAGACTTAATATGTATCCTTGTTTTTTTTTTTTACCTTCTAGTGATTTTTATTCGGCTGAGGGGACTTCAAGTTTCTTGAAGACTCTTCAGAACCTGAGACTCTTATGTCGATTTATAA
>NC_134789.1:8660166-8662666 GCF_046742065.1 Oratosquilla oratoria | reverse complement strand
GGATAAAAAGAGGGAGAGAGAAGGTGGACAGAAAGGGAAGGGAACTGGAAGAGCGGAGAGAAACAGAGAGAGAGAGAGAGGGAGAGAGAGAGAGAGAGAGATAGATAGATAGATAGATAGAGAGAGAGAGAGAGAGAGAGAGAGAGAGAGAGAGAGAGAGAGAGAGAGAGAGAGAGAGAGAGAGAGAGAGAGAGAGAGAGAGAGAGAGAGAGAGAGAGAGAGAGAGAGAGAGAGAGATGTAAAGAAGAGAGACGAGAGAAAAGAAAGAGTGGAAAAGAAATAGGAACTAGAAGAGAAGAAGATGAAGATAGGAAGAAAGTGTGAAAAGGAGAAGAGAAAAGGTATGAGTAAGGAGAAAGAGACGAGAGGAAGGGAGAAGAAGAGGAAAAGGGAGAAAAGGAACGAGAAAGCAAGGAGAGAGAGAGAGAGAGAGAGAGGAACAAGGTGAGTATATGATCTCGAGCGTAGGTGGAAGAGCCCGGGAGGAAAGAAGGCCAAAGAAAGGTTTCAGGTATTTATAAAATGTATCTCTGGCATCTTGGGGGGAAGCGAGAAGAAAGGAGATGAGGAGATGGACGGAGGGAGGGAGAGGCCAGAGAGGTAGGGTGGGAGGAGGGAGGGGAGGGAGGGAGGAAGGGGAGGGGAGGGAGGGAGAAAGGGAGTAGGCAGAGAAGGAAGAAGAGAAGGAGGGAGGTTAGAATGAGGGAAGGAGGTAAGGAGGAAAGGAGGAAAGGTGGGAAGGAGGGAAGAAGTGAAGGAGGGGAGGAGGGAAGGAGGGAAGGAGGGAAGGAGGAAAGGAGGGAAGGAGGGAAGGAGGGAAGGAGGGAAGGAGGGAAGGAGGGAAGGAGGGAAGGAGGGAAGGAGGGAAGGAGGGAAGGAGGGAAGGAGGGAAGGAGAGAAAAAAGGGAGGTGGGAAGTAGGGGAGGAGGAAAGGAAGGAAGGAAGGAAGGAAAGAAGGAAGGGGGGAAAGAGTAATAATGGAAGGGAATTCGAAAATAATGAAGGGAGAGAGAGAGAGGGAGGGAGTGAGGAGTGGAAGGAGATAGGTAAGGAAGGGAAGGAGGGAGGGAGGGAGGGAGGGAGGGAGGGAGGGAGGGAGAGAGGGAGGGAGGGAGGGAGGGAGGGAGGGAGGGAGGGAGGGAGGGAGGGAGGGAGGGAGGGAGGGAGGGAAGGAGTGTGGAGTGATACGAGGACGAAAGCGCCAGCTTGTGTGAAACAGAGAAAGGTCACGGGACAGAAGAAAACAAACAAGAGGAATATCTCCCCAGTGAGGGGAAGTCTGGAAGGGAACTGGAAAGAGAGAGGATGTGTGCGGGGGAGGGGTGGGTATTCCAAAGTGGAGGAAGGAGTTAAGGAACGTTCATGTGGAGGGTAGTAGGTGTTGGCAAAGTGGAGGTGGTGGAGGAAGTGGAGGAGTTGAAGTTCTCTGAGAGGTGGAACATGATAAGTGAAGTGGATGGGTGGATTAAAGATTGACAAATAGGAGACAGAGAAAGAGGGAAATTACGTGAGACAAAAAGAAAGGTGGGAGGAGAGATTGGCAGGTTGTAGTGAAGGAAAGAATGACTCAAGTTTAGAAGAATGAAAGGAAAGGAGAAAAGGAGTGAGGGTAGAGGAAAGAGAGGAAGAGAGAGGGGGAGAATGAAAAAAATAAAATAAAATAAAAAAGAAAGATAAGAAAGAGAAAAAGAAGAAGAAGGAAGAAAGGATGAAAGAAATGTAAAGTAGACGAAAGAAAGAAAAATAATTAACAAAGAATATACAGATAAAAAGAGCGCGAGAACGTAAGAAAATAATGAAAAAAACGAAAAAAAATGGAAGTGAAGAAGGAGGAAGGGAAGACGAGGGAAGAAGGAGGGAAAGGAGGAAAGGCGAAGGAAGAAGAAAGGAAAGAAGGAAAGAACCAAGAAAGAGAACAATGAGCAAAGAAAGGGAACCAGAAGCACAGTACTCCCTTAAGAAAGGAGGAAGGAAACAGTATTTGCTGAAGAGTGGAACCAAGTCAAACTGGGTGGTTGAGTTCGCGTAGGCGGATGGGTCGTTTAAGGAGGACACAGACGGGATCGTGCCCGTGCATACTAAACGGTTACGCTGGTCCTCAAAACTGCCTCTGCGCCATCACCGTCTCCCTGAAGACTCTTCGTTCGTCATTTTCCGTTCTTGGACCAATAGGAGAGTCTCCAGTTTGAGGTCTTGCCCTCAAAAAAAGAAAAAAAAAAAAAAGAAAGAAAAAAAAAAAAAAAAAGTCTGGTTTCCTTGTAGACGATCTGGACCCAAAAGGTCGTCAAATCAAAGAAGTTAAGATGACTAATATTAAACCACTTAGTAAAGTATCCTGTCATCCTCCAATGAAGTAACTGCAAAATGAAATGATGTAACTCATCTCCCCTTTTAACTTGATAATCAATTAAATATTTTTACTTCTTAATGTACTCATCTGTTTATGTGTTTATTTCATATTTATATTTTTAGTCTGTGGCCTCATTAAAGACCAATTGAT
>NC_134789.1:8647666-8655166 GCF_046742065.1 Oratosquilla oratoria | reverse complement strand
TTTGGATCTGTCTCTTTTCACTCTCAATTTACTCTTTGACCGGTTCTTTTCCTTGTCCACCTCTTGCTCCTCTTCCTCATCTTCTTCCTCCTCCTCCTGTTTTTCCTAATTCTTTTTTTTTTCTATAGTGTTCCTCTCCCCTGCTGTTCTCCCTTGTCTGTGCCCTCTATTTTTTGTCTCCACAATATGTATCTATTTCCTCCCTTTATTCTCCTTGTTCTTATTCTTTCTATATTCCCCTCTCCTGATTCTTTCTTTTTATCTAATTCATTTCCCCCTTCTCTATTTCTCAATATCCATTCCGCTCTCCTCCTTTTCCTTCACTCCCTCTCTTCCTTCTTTTCCCTTTCCTTTCTCCATTTCCTATACTCCTCTTAGGTACCACTCCTGTTTGTCTTCTTCTCTCTTTCTCTCTTCCTTATCCTCTTTTCCATTCCTCATTTTCTTCATCACGTGTTTTTCTTTTCTCCTCGTACTTTCCTTTTTCATTTGTATCATTCCTCTCCTTCCGTTCTTTTTTACTTCAAGTTATTTTCTTTTCTCTTTTCTTTGTTTTCTTATTCTTTTTTTACCTTTCCCATTTGTCCTACTCTCTGTCTCTTGTCTTTTTTTCTTCTCACATTTATTTGTTTTTCTATTAATTCTTTTTCTCTTTGCTGCATTATTTTTCTCTCCGCTTTTTCTCGTTCGTATTATCTTTCTAGCTAGTTCGTTTAACGTTTTTTTTAATTCCAATTCTCTTTTTTATCAGACGTTATTTATTGCTGTCCCTCTCCTGGATTGTATTTACTCTTACCGTTAACTCTTTTGCTGCGTTTCTCCACAGACGCCATTTCTCTTTATTCAGTCAAGGGAACTCGTCCTCTGCAAAGTAGTGAAACTTCTTGCATCGGTCTCTTTTTTTTTTCTATCTTATTTTATTATTATTATTATTATTTTATTTGTTTATTTTATTTTATTTTATTTTATTATTATTATTATTTTATTTAATTATTTTATTTTATTTTATTTTATTTCATTTTATTTTATTTTATTTTATTTTATTTTGTTTTATTTTATTTTATTTTATTTTATTTTATTTTATTTTATTTTATTTTATTATATATATATATATTTTTATTTTACTTTATTTTATTTCATTTTGTTTTATTTTATCCTATTTTATCATATTTTAGTTTAATGAAATAATTTGTTTATATATCTACTTATTTATTTTTTATTTATTTATTGATTCATTTATCAATTAATTAATTAATTAATTAATTAATTTATTTATTCATTTATTTATTTATTTATTTATTCATTTATTTATCTATTTATCTATTTATTTATTTATTTATTTATTTATTTATTTACTTATTTTATGGAAGCTCGATGGCTAAACGGGTTAGGGCGTCGTTTCTTGCAGCGAAGGTCGAGGGTATGGTGGTTCGGATCCTGCCACCGGTGAAGTTGAACCAAGGGCATGGTTCATTAAATTCTACGCACAAAATCCTCTGTAAGGGGCACCGTCCTAGCCTTTCGATGGGAGGAATTTGTGACGTTAAACCATATAATTATTCTCTCTCTCCCTCTGTCTCTCTCTCTCTCTCTCTCTCTCTCTCTCTCTCTCTCTCTCTCTCTCTCTCTCTCTCTCTCTCTCTCTCTCTCTCTCTCTCTCTCTCTCTCTCTCTCTCTCTCTCTCTCTCTCTCTCTCTCTCTCTCTCTCTCTCTCTCTCTCTCTCTCTCTCTCTCTCTCTCACTCTCTCTCTCTCTTTCTCTCGTTTTTTTCTCTCTCTCTTCTCTTCTCTCTCATACACTCCCTATCAACTATTTCCCAGTTTACTTTGAGCTTCATTCTCTTAAACATTCAGCCAACACTCCTAACCCTCTCTTGTGTTAGTTATCAAGTGCTCATATCAATCTCTCTTTTTCTTTCTCTTCCCCTTTCTCTACTTCTCTTCCTCTTTTTTCCATATCTTGCTTTTCTTCTTAACCCCTTGCTTCCTTTCTCTTTTCTCTATCGCTACCTTTCTTCTTCCTGATTTCCTTCTCTCTCCCTCCCCTCTTTAGATTTACTATTTTTTTTTACGTTGTTTGTTTTCTTTGATTTCCTTCCCGCATTTCTCTTTTCTCCAGCTCTTTTCCTTTTCCCTCACCTCTCTTTCTCCCTCCCTTCCTCTCTATCTTGGCCTCCACTCTTTTCGTGTCCTCTCTTCCTCTTTTCCCTACTCCTCCTCCGCGTTCTTCTTTTTCTTCTCATTCTCTTCTCTTTCCTCTTCCTCCTCCTTTTCCCCTTTCTCTTCTTTCTTCTCTATAGTCATCACTTTATTCCTTCTTCCATCCTTCTCATTCTCTTACATTTCTCTTCCTCTTCTTTTCATTCCCTTTCTCTCTTTACTGTTTCTTCTCTTGAGACTTATTTTCTTCTTCCTTTTCATTTCTATCCTTCTTTCTTCTCCTCTTTTTCTTCCACCTCTTTCTTTCCGTCTCATAATATTTCCTTACCTATTCACTATCTTACTTTTCTCTCCCTTTCATTCTAATCTCTCTCTCTCTCTCTCTCTCTCTCTCTCTCTCTCTCTCTCTCTCTCTCTCTCTCTCTCTCTCTCTCTCTCTCTCTCTCTCTCTCTCTCTCTCTCTAATTCTCACGATTTCTTACGAGATTCATCCCGTCTCCTGGGTTCTCACGAGACTGCTGGAGCTGACCATGTGATTGGGTAGCTACTTCCACATCATTGACGAGGATCTTCCGGAGCGTCTCTTCGGATTGCCAATCACCAATTAGAATTTCCAGATCATTAATTTCTTGAGAAAGGGGTTGAGTGGGAGGGATGCACCCTACTGCCTAGAAGCCCCTGGTATTAAGAAAGATAAAAATCTATCATTTGCTTTAATTAAATGCCAGGCTCGTGATCGACAGCTATTACCCCCCAGGATAAGATGACTAGAACTTATACAGTCAGATGAGTGTTGTGATTTTGTCACATACCTCATTCCTAATCACTTGCCCAAGGGGAACAGTGACGATTTGTAAAACTAACGAGTTTCAACGTCGTGAACATGATTCGAACACGGTACTACAATATGAGCCCAAGGCGCTATCCATTACATTTGTGAGCCAAACCATGTGGTAAAATGTATAATACGGTATGCTGTATATGTC
Source organism: Oratosquilla oratoria (assembly GCF_046742065.1). Lineage (NCBI taxonomy): Eukaryota > Metazoa > Arthropoda > Malacostraca > Stomatopoda > Squillidae > Oratosquilla > Oratosquilla oratoria. Next base: position 8,652,021 of record NC_134789.1, on the reverse strand, counting down.
ACCTTGTAGGTGTTACAAGAAACCTTCAGAGAATCTTTATTTTTTTCTTGAGGGTGGGTGTGGGGGGGGGGAAGCTTCTCATTGGACTCCCAAATCTCTTTACGAAATTTTCGATTCCCGGAAACTCGGAGCAAAATCCCACGACTTCCTTTGCTCTTCTGTATCCTTAAGCGTCTCTCTTCTCTTCAAGCCATTCTCCTCCACGTTCATATCTCCCTCATTCGTTATTCTCTTCCCTTTTTCCTTCCTCTTTTCTTTCGATGATGACTTACTTTTTTTATAAACAAGTTTTATCACATTTTGTTTGTTTCCACATCGAAGTTTTTTTTCAGTGAGTTCCCTTCAAGCAGACTTGTGTCTCTTATTCCAGAAGCCTTCTGGAGTCTTTTACTCCAGTGCCAGTTAGTCCTTGTGAGACGCTTCTTGTCGACCTCCAGTGGCAATCTCTGTCTGCACTATGTCTCTGTCTGTCTCTCTGTCTGTCTGTGTAACATTTTTTTTCTCTCTTTGTTCATTGTACATGCTCAGTATATATATATATATATATATATATATATATATATATATATATATATATATATATATATATATATATATATATATATTTGTTAATTCTTGTCTTTTCTTTCTATTTTTTTTTATCCTCTCTTGTCTTTTTGGAATGTATTTTCCTCTCTCTTTCTTTTTCCTTTGTCCTTTTCTTTGGTATTATAGTTCTTTCACCCTTCTTATAGTTTCCCCCTCCCATCTTCATCCGCCCTCTCTTTTTGCTCCTCCTCTACGTCTCTCCCTATCCTCCTCTCCCCACCTCTCTTTCCCTCTACCAATATGCATCTCTACTTCTCCTCTTCTTCTATCTAAATTTCCTTTTTTTTTCTTTTCTTATCCCAAGTTCCATACGTATATCTAGATTTTACTCATTCCATTTTATGATTATTTTCTTCTCTTTCTCTCTGTTCTTTTTTTTTAATCTTATCCTTTGTTATTATTATCATTATTATTATTATTTTTTCATTTTATCATCATTCTTGTTATTAACAGTGTTAACATTCTTCTTCCTTGTTTCATTCCTCATTTTCTTTTATTTGTTTTATACATATATATCTTTTTTATTTTTCCTTTCCGTCATTTTGCTTTCCATTCCCTTCCCGTCTCGTTACCATCATTCTTCCCCTTCGTTTTTCTTTAGTTTATCGGATTTCTCTCTATCTTCCCTTCGTTATCGCGCTCTCCTTCTTCTCGCTCTCTTCTACTTCGTGGTTTGATTTCCCTTTTCCCTATGAGCCTTCTTCTCGTGTTCCCCTCTTGTTTGGAACCTCCTCTCTTCTCTCTTTCTCGCTTCCCTCTCCCTCTCCTCCTCCTCCTCCTCCTCCTCCTCCTTCTCTTCGTTTCTCTTTTTCACACTTCCCTCTCTCTCTCTTTCCTTTCCTTCCTCCTCGTCTTCTTCATTTCTCTCTTTACACTGTCCTCTCTCTCTTCCATCTCCTCCTCCTCCTCTTCTTCATTTCTCTCTTTCACACTTCCCTGCTCCTCCTCCTCCTCCTCCTCCTCCTCCTACTCCTTCTCTCTTCTCTCCCTATCTTCCCATACCCTGTCTCTTCTCGTACTCTTTTCTTATTTAGGGACATCTCTTCTTACTCTCTTTTACTCTTTTTTCTCTTTTTCTATTCTTCTCTTCCTACTCTCGTTTACTCTTTTCTCCCTTTTCCATTCCTCTCTTCGTACTCTCTTTTCCTCTCTCCATCTTCCCATACGCTCTCTTTTCTTCTCCCTTGTTCGTTATCTTCTTTCCTTCACTTTCTCTTTTCATCCACTCTTTTCATCTCTCTTTTCCTTCTCCCTTCTTATTCTCTCTATCCTTTTATCTTTTTTTTTTACTATTTTTACTATTTTCTCGTTCTTATATCATTCCTCCCATTAATTTCTTTACCTTACGATATTTTTCCTCCTTTTTTTTTATTTCTTTTCTTTGCGTTCCTCTTTTTTTTCTTGCTATCTCCCTCCCTCTCTTTCTCTAGATTATGTATCTGTGTTTTCATCAGTTTACTGCTTTTTACTGTTATACTCTTAAAATCTAATTTCTCTTATTCATTTATCCTTAGTTATCCATCTCTCTCTCTCTCTCTCTCTCTCTCTCTCTCTCTCTCTCTCTCTCTCTCTCTCTCTCTCTCTCTCTTTCTCTGCGAGTCAGTCAATGTGTCTGCCTGTCTGTCTATTAGTCTATCTGTTTGTCTGTTTGTCTGTCTGTCTGTCTCTCTCCCCCTTCTCTTTCTCTCTCTCTCTCTCTCTCTCTCTCTCTCTCTCTCTCTCTCTCTCTCTCTCTCTCTCTCTCTCTCTTAGCCTTCCATCACTTATTCTTAAATGAAGCTGATCAAAGTCCTATCTGCAGAGAGAAGTGTCACTTATTGTCCTTATGTTTTCCTCCTTTCACCTTACACGGAGTCTTTTCTTGTTCTTTCTTCTTGGTTCTCACCTGTTTTATCTTTCTCTCCATCCCCTCATTTTTATTCCATTGCTTAGATCTTCTTCTCTCTCCTTCTCACTCCTCCTTTTCGTATTTCCTTTCTCTTCTCCAACCTCTCTCTCTCTCTCTCTCTCTCTCTCTCTCCCTCCGCTTTTATTTTTTTTTATCATATTCTATTTAATTCTTTTCTTTGTACCCTCTCGCTTCATACCTTTTAATTTATTTTGTGTCTTTCGATTCGATACTGAAATTCTAATATATCATCTAATCAATTTTATTGTCAACTGCTTCAACTCTGCACTTACAATCACCTTACTTTCTATCTTTATTTATCTTTTCACCATTTTCGTCTCACTACCTCATTCTCCTCCGCATCTTGTTCCTCTCCCCGAGCCAACCTCCATGCATATATAGATTAACAATACCAATATTCTCATATTTATAGAAACTTTTTTTGCTGGCGTTCTTATACTACTAAGGTGAAAATGGACGTTTATTCTTTTGTCGAAGGAAGATTCTTGGTGAGTATTAGGATAAGAATTCCAGGACCCAAAGTACAAACCAAATGTGATCCTATTCCAGGTAGGGTCTGACTCCAGAAGGATTTTCTTCAAGTGAATAAAGGACGCCCCCCCCCTCTCCCCCCACCTCATCTAATCACCTTTTAAGACACAAAGAGAACTCGTTGGTTGCATTTTTGTTTACCTGTCTCTACTTAATATAGAAATCAAAACCTCAAATATTATGTAACATGCAAATAGCCTTCGCATTACAATTTCACATTGGGACACGTACTAAGGGTAATACTCTAGTTACAATATTTTTCAAGTATTTCCTGTGCGTGCGAAAAAGAAGCCCAAAGTCCAAAAAGAAAGAATTCCAGAGCCTCCCGAAAAAAAACCCAGATGAAATTATCGTTCTAAATGGTTCTTCAAAATAATATTTTCACAAGTAACAGAATATACTTAATTTCATAATCAGGCTCTTAAAAGGATAAGTAGGATTTTTGAACGAATTAATTAGAAACCAAAATCGATACATTTTGAAAATTTGGAGCTTCAATAGCCTTCCCAGAAGAGGTAAGTACTTCTTGAAGAAAATTGATACCTATTTCTTTTGTGTAGGTGACAAACTGTTACTTGTACTTCTCTGCCCAATCTGTGAGTGTGTATTCATTTTTTTCTACTTAATGGTCTGTCCACAGTCATTATGTCTCGTTAATGATCTTAACACGACCTCTCCCAGCCCGCTTAATGACCTGTTCATCGTGTTTCTCTCCCCACCTCTAATGTGGACCTCACCGCTTCCTCCTTCTTCTTTATGTGATTTAAATCCACATTCAGTTTTTTTCCTCTACATACAAACACATTTCTTAATTACAGGAAACACACTTGTGTTACTAAGTATATATAGAGCTCAACACATTTATCATTTTTCTCCTACATACGAACATATGGGGTCCTTGATTTACGTACGCTGGGGGTCCTCGACTTACGATGATTTGGAGTACCCCCAACTAACGATCCACGGCGTAATAACGAGGACATACTCATAGGACCAGTTCCAAATTGTCTTCAATGAATAATACTTTCCATGCTTGGTTTAGGTCACAGTTAAGCGTCTTCAGGCATATGACCGACAATTCAGCCTAAAGTTATGATTTCTAATTCATATTTCCAAGACAAAGCCAGTCCTTTTGTTGAACATAACATATATTCCTACTAATTGTATTCTTCCTATAAACAAAGTCTATACCTAGATAATTCTCATATAAAATATATTAACATATATGTATATATATATATATATATATATATATACATATACATATATATATATATAATATATGTATATATATACATATATATATGTATGTATATATATATATATA
>NC_134789.1:8640166-8642666 GCF_046742065.1 Oratosquilla oratoria | reverse complement strand
AAATACATATATGTATATATATTTATATATATATATATATATGTATACATATATGTATATAAATATATATATATATTGTATATTATATATATATATATTTATATACATATATATATGTATACATATATATATATATAAATATGTATATATATATATATACATACATATATATATATATATATATATATACATATATATATATATATATATATATATACATATATATATATATAAGCACATATGTATGTAAATTTATGCTGGCTAAGATGGGATGACGGTGTTGCTGTTAGAGTAGCTCGTGCCATCAATGATTGATTGATATTATTTTTTAATAACTGTTCAATGTATTTCTCAATGACGATATTCAGACACTCAGCGTGGTCTCTTGAGTTTTGGCCCATCCATCTTCTCGTCTATCTTGACTCACAGAAGCTATTTTTCCTTCATCTCCGCGCCAGTCTCCTTCGTCTTCTTCTCTCGCACGCTTTCTCGTTGCAACACATTTCTTCTTTGGCTTTCCTTGCAATTTGATTAAATCGTTAATACTTTTCTCCGTATGTTTTTCTTTTTCTCGCATTCTTTTTCACACATTCTTAACTTGCGATCCCCCTTCCCTTCTCCTGTTGATTCTTCGCGCCTCGGAGGTCCCCGACGTTCTTCTTCCTCCTGTTGATATGTCTCGTCTTCGGACGTCTCCGACTTCGATTCTGTCTTCGCTGGTCTTTGTGAACTTTCTTGACCGTTCTTCCCTTTCTCCTCATACTTTCATTTATTCGTTTTTTCCTTTTTCTCTTTCTCTCTCTACGTTGTGTATCTCTCTCTTACTCTTCCATCCTCCCTCACCACCAAAGCCCCGTCCCTTCTGTTCTCCTCCCTCTTATCATCGTCCATTATTTCTCTTGTTCCTCCCCACTACCCATTCTTCACATTCTTACCTTCCCTTCTATTCCATTTTTTGTTTACTAGTTTCTTTTCCTACTTTCTTTGTTCGATAATGTCGCCCTTATTGTTGTTATCCTGTCATCAGATCTTTTTATTTCCGTTCTCTATTTGGCAAAACACATGTTTCTTAATACATGCATACTAACGTAGAAGGCCTTTGCTCTTGTCAACTTATTTATCGACCTACATACATATATATATATATTATATATATATATATATATATATATATATATGTATATATATATATTTATATATATATACTGTATATATATGTATATATGAATATATATATATATATGTATATATGAATATATATATATATATATATATATATATATATATATGTATATATATATATATATGTATATATATTTGTATATATATATATATATATATACATATATATATATTATATATATATATACATATATATATATATATATATATATATACATCTATTTATTTATTTCTTCATATATCTATTCATCTGTCTGATATTAACTTTTCTTTATTTGTATTGGATATTGTCTATTCTCTTCCTTTTCTCATGAAAGGAGGGTCCTATTTTGCTGGTCGGTCTTCACCATTCATCTGTGCTGGTGAAATAGGTTTTCCATTATTAGGTTGAGCGGGCGTATGCTCCACTTACAACTTTATCTTCTTCCCCCGTTTCGAATTTTCACCAATTCACCTTTTTTACAGTTGAAATTGCCCCGTGTTATGAGTTTCAGGTTATTTTTTCTGTGCTCGTTCTATCTTGCGATTAATGCCCTTTGATGTGTCCTTTAATATGATTTTGAGTTTTTTGAGTATCCTCTTGTGGTAGGAGTTCCTGTAATACCTTGTGATGCGTCTTTTAACACGATTTTGAATTTTTGGATTTTCTGTGCACGTAGATACAGAGGTCCATATGCTAGGGGTAATAGATAATTCATGTGATTATCGTGTATATTGTATTTTTTTTTTATTTAGTGTAGATCATGATGTCGCATTTTTTCTTTTTTTCTTTTTCTTACGTAGTATCCGTGTAAGTTTTTTTTTTTGTATTATGATATTGCGATTGAACATTGCTTTTGCCATTGTTTTGTGCACTGGTGACGTCATCGGAAGCCTACTGGTCTCGCATTTGCTTAGTTGTGGGTTTGAGTTCCGCACTTCTCTCCGATTCTCATCAGTGACTGTTACCTGCCCCAAGAGTCAGTGCATAGACCAAAAGTGAAGGCTTCGGCCTTAGTTAAGTGTCCCCTGGAGTAAGCCATTCAACCTCACTTATTGTATTTACGTTATCTCGCTTATTTTAGTTGATTTTCATATACAGCTTATGTATTTCTAAACCCAAAACTCCAAAATTTAAGTAAAATGTTCTTAGCATTCTTTTCTTTTGGTGTGATTTTTAGATTTTTTCTTTTCAAATGTTCCATCCAATTTGAGAAAATAAATATCGATTTCTCTCAGCATATTTTCTATATTCCTCTCTAAATATTTGATACAAGTCTTGATTTATTTCTTTTCTTTCTGACGTGTCCATGTTCCACAGTAATCAAAATGATTGAGT
>NC_134789.1:8632666-8635166 GCF_046742065.1 Oratosquilla oratoria | reverse complement strand
ATTATGCATGTATGCATGTATGATTCCAAATATCAAAAATAAATCATACGAAAATCGACTAAAACATATGAATCTGTTTTCACTAAAAAAGTGTAGACTCAGAGGTGACTTGATACAGGTCTTTAAAATTCTAAAGGAAATTGACAACATCAAAAGTGACAAAATTTTCACATTGAATTAGAATCAGACAAGAAACAATGGTCTCAAACTATCCGGAAATAGATTCAATTTGGAAGTAGGTAGAAACAACTTTGCCAACCGTGTAGTTAATGAATGGAATAAACTTGCTGCACAGGTAGTGTAATGTAGTTCAGTTTGAAGCTTTAAGAATCATTTAGATAAACACCTAAGCAAGATGCTGTAATGATTATAATTTATTTTATATTATTTGTTTTTGTTTTGTTATCATTTGTCTTTTTGATTTTCATTTATTATTAGTTATATGTCAATTTATTATTATTTACTATTTACCTGTTTGTTTATTATTTAAATATACCTATGCATTTATTTATGTATTTTATTTGTTATTTACATTATCATAATTTATATTTTTTATTATGTTATTATTATGATTTTTTTCGCATCCGACCTAGATATGGACCAAAAGGTCTCCTGTCGGCATGCTCCGCCTTTGTAATCCTTTGTAATCCTTTGTATGTATGTATGTATGTATGTATGTATGTATGTATGTATGTATGTATGTATGTATGTATGTATGTGTGTGTGTGTGTATGTATGTATGTATGTATGTATGTATGTATGTATGTATGTATGTATGTATGTATGTATGTATGTATGTATGTATGTATGTATGCGTATGCGTGTGTGTCTGGTAGCTCATTTGAAAAACATAATCTAATTAATGCAGCTAGACCCTTTGTCGCCATCGGCAACACCTCCAATGTATCTTTTCATCGTTTCATCTTATCACGCTGTCATCTCTAAAATGTCAAAAACAACACAACCTTATTGATTCCCAACTTATCATCCCTTCCTCCTCCCACCCCTCCTCCCAAAAACCAAAGAATGAAGGAGGAGGGGAGGGAGGGAGGAAGGAGGAGGTGGAGGGCAGAAGAGTGTAAAAAAACACAAAGAGGGGACGGAGGGTCGAGAAGGACCTTCCGAAGAAGAAGAATATATTTTTGGTAATTATGGCGAATAAAGTGACGCATAACCGAATCAGATATGCAAATGGTCGAGCATAACGAGCAAAACTCTCCTTGGAACTCGACTTTGGTCGGGGTCAAAGGAGGTGGAGGAGAGCTGTAGTATGAGGGAGAGAGAGAAAGAAAAAAGAGAGAGAGAGAGAGAGAGAGAGAGAGAGAGAGAGAGAGAGAGAGAGAGAGAGAGAGAGAGAGAGAGAGAGAGAGAGAGAGAGAGAGAGAGAGAGAGAGAGAGAGAGAGAGAGAGAGAGAGAGAGAGAGAGAGAGAGAGAGAGAGAGAGAGAGAGAAAGAGAGAGAGAAAGAGAGAGATATAGAGATATAGAGGGATTGGTTTGGTGATGAGGAGGGAGAAAGAGGTAGAATAGGACGAAGAGAATGGGGGAGAGAAAAAACAAACATATAAATGATGAATACTTGAGACTCTAGTATGAGACATAGGTTAATGGATGCGAATAAAAAAAGGAAGGAAGGAAAAAAATAAACATAAAATAGGAGCAAAGAAAGAAAGAAAAGGAGGAGAGGGACAGAAAAAAAAAAACAATAAAAAAAGACAATGTCGGACTTTGAAGACTCTTGCGTGATCCTTTATCCGGTTGGAGCCAAAAGAAGATTTCTATTGGAAGGCAAGTGTCTTCTTCTGAAGAAAACATGGGGAGTTTCTGTAAGGTCAGGTAGATGATCGGATCAAGTGTCAGGGGCTTCGGGAAGACGAGCAGAGGGGTGGGGGGGTTATGGTAATCTGGAAAGGGGATTAAAAAGACCATAGGGCCACGGGTCAAGGAATGGAAGGGTCAGGAAGATCTAGAATGCTTTGATTTGTGGGTGAATCTAGTCTAATGATCTACATGGAACTGCCTAGTGTAGGCCTCATGGTCTCTTGCAGTCTCCTACATTCTTATGTTCTTATGTTCACTACCGTACCGCCCTATCCTCTGAGGAATGATTCAGTCCTTGTGCCTTATCGTGGTGCCTTGATCAAGTTCGGTAAGTTTATGTGTATGATGAAATGGGTTAGAGGGTGGGTGTTTAATGACTTCTTCACTGCTGTCGAAGATATCCGGCAAACTGTGTGTCATTGTGACGAATGGAAATAAGCTCCACCGCAAGGACTCGAACCTTTCCCTTAGCGACTGCTTATTATGAAGCTATCGTCTTTGCATCATAATAAGCAGTTGCTAAGGCAAAGGTTCGAGTCCTTACGGTGAAGCTTACATCCAGCAAACATGGTGAGGATCCTACGCCAGGAGGCGCGTAGATGTGGCTGAAGCCATCACCCTGTGTGGTTGGACTCATAAGGCAGGTAACAATCACTGCTGGGAATCAGAGAGGAGTGTAT
>NC_134789.1:8565166-8582666 GCF_046742065.1 Oratosquilla oratoria | reverse complement strand
TGTGTGTGTGTGTGTGTGTTTGTGTGTGTGTGTGTGTGTGTGTGTGTGTGTGTGTGTGTGTGTGTGTGTGTGTGTGTGTGTGTGTGTGTGTGTGTGTGTGTGTGTACGTGTGTGTACGTGTGTGTGTACGTGTGTGTACGTGTGTGTGTGTGTGTGTGTACGTGTGTATCCGTGCATACATGTATGATCCATACCTATGGGGGACAAGTCTTATACAGAGCTCAAGAGACTAGCTTTCTGAACATTGGTTCCCAAGTCATGTAAAACACCAGTCACCTTCTACCTGTTCTTCACGGCCCCTTTTCCTGAGCTTATCATATATTGTTCCCTTGGTGACATTTTGTGTTGGCATTTCTTCTAGGCGTTCCATTCAGTGCCACCTCCGCAAAGCCATATATTTCGTAACATTTCCTTTTCACCTATCCATAAACAGCACGCCATATGTTATAGTTGACTCACATCATTCTTTATAATGATACCTGACCATTCCTTCTCTCCAGGCTACGGCACACTATCTCGCTCAGAATGACACTCGTGAAAGGTAACTTATGAGAATAAGAAATAAGTTCCATGACTTGTTTCCTATGTCTCTTCGCAGTGTCATTCATTGGAATTCATCTCTAGTATCAACCATTAATACCTTACCCTTGTATCACTAAGAAGTCTCTCTTTTCAATGCCTTCACAGTATAGGTTCCCAGTGCCGTTCCTCAACTTCCTTTCTTTGTGTTATTCCATAGCTTACTGTATGTACAGTATATCAGTCATCAGCATTCCATCCAAATCCTTCTCATTTGTACCCTTCCATGATACCGCTAAGATGTATATCTTCCCCGCGGTAGACTTCATCCAACGAAGCTCTTATGCCTAGTGGAACATTTCATCTTTCACGTAGGCACCTGAGAAGCTTCCAACGGTACTCTACCTGTGCCACACCTTCGCACGGTCAGAGTTCCCCGCTCTTCACTTTTCCCCGTCCACAGCCCCCCTTTTCCCCGGCGCCTTTCCTTAATTATACGCTTGGTGATTTTTCCCACGTCAGTAGCACTTAACAGCAGTCGCTACTTCTGGTCTCCAAAACACATTCCTAAATTTCCTCAATCTTTTCGGACTTGATCCGGCCTAATTCTCTTATTTACATTTTCCAAGGTATACTATAGGCCGTAGACCCTAACCTACCCAACCCCACAACCCCCATCCCCCCCGTTTTCAAGGGGGAAAGGTATAAAAGAAAGATGAGGAGAAGGAGGAGGAAGAAGGGGAATAATGAAACTGAAGAGGATGAGCAAAGGGAGAAGAAACCATGAAATGTGGGCGAATGTAGAAAAATAGAAAGTTAACTCATAAAGTACTAATTGGTGCGTGGATTTTTCAAGACTATGCAAGGCTTCTTTCTATTGTAATGCATTTCATAACGCCTATTCCGAATTAGTTATTTGTTGATGCTGATGGAATATATAATATATATTTGTATTGTTTTCTCCTCTTTCTTCAGTTGCTAACGCTCTACGCAGTGACTTGGCATTGAAAGCCTTTGCTAAGTCTCTGGGATTTCAGAAATTTTTTAGGCCCTGTTCACACTAGCGGTTTGAACCGCGGCATTTCAATTACAGTATAAGTCAACAAGGCGTTCACCCACAACCGCGCAACTTTCCCTTGACTATGTGGTGCCGCCGCGGTTTCCGCGCGAGTAAACCGTTAGTGTGAACAGGACCTTACTGTTACTGCGCGTTGCCTCTCTTGACAGGATACAAACCACCACTCCTTCAGACGCTAATGCCTTAGTTCGATCAGAAACAAAGGTGACTTTGAATAATCTAAGCAATGTGTTTTTGCCTTAGAAAAAGCAAATACGATGCTGAATATTTATTCCAGGTATGAACCATTTATATCGATCATTGTCCACCCATACTTAAAACATGCTTTTCTGAATGGTTCGTAAGTCCCATTAGAGACATTGATAGACTGGAAAGAGGAGAGCGGTGAAGTACAAAAATCATATTATCGAATATAAGAAACGAATCACACAAAAATGACCTTAAAATCTAAACCTATTCTTCCTGAAAAGAAAGAAAGAAAAAAACAAAAACAAAACAAAAAACAAAAAAACAGGAGTGACAAACCTTTGATATTTCAAATGGAATTGATAACAACGAAATGGAGAATATTCCAACACTAACTACTAGAAGAACGCGAGATGATGGTCTCAAGCGTCCAGAACATAGACTTAACCATGAAGTAGGTGGATTTTTTCTTTTTTGCCAATCACGTTGTCAGAGTACGGAACAAACTTCCAACCGAGGCAATTTAATGTAATACAGATCAAGATTTAAAGATAATTTAAATAAACACCTAATCAAGCATTCTTGTCTGACCTCGTACAGACACACATGTATAGATATGTATATTCATATATGCGTACATAAGTATATTATATACATATATATATACATAAATATACATATACATATGTGTATGTATATATATGTATATATATATATATATATACATATACACACATATATATATATATATATATATATATATGTATATATATACACACATGAATATACATATACATATGTGTATGTACATATATATATATATATATATATATATATATACATATATATATATGTATATATATAAATATATATATATATATATATATATATATATATACATACGTATATGCATGTGTGTGCGGAATGTATTGTGGACTTGTCGGTAGAACGCTGAACTTGTAAGCCAGTGGGGGCGCGAGGAGCTTTTGTAAAGACGAGGTTCAACTTTTCGCTTTCCTTGGACTCGTGCTAATGATCTGGTACGGACGTGGGCCATTTTTCCGGGCTCCGGACTCACCTTGCTAAAGACGGGGCATTGCTAGTACAGATTTGTAGAGGTGTGGAGAGAAAAATACTTTTCGTGTGTCTCTCTACTTTAGTATCTGTTGGCTCATATTTTCATAACCGTAGGGACTGAAAAGGATGCCCTTCAGACGAGAGAAACCGTATGTGCGAGTAAGCGCGCGTATGTATGTGTGTGTGTGTGTGTGTATGCGTCTGTGCGTGCCTCTGTATGTATATATATATGTATTTATGTAACTGTAGTACGTAGAATAGTAGAAATATTCGTGTGGGTCTCTAACTTTCCAGCTTATCATGGCTATGTGTGTCTGTTTCTGTGCGAACATTTATTCACCTTGGTTTATGGATCATGTGCTGGACTCGTTATCGACAGCTATTTCCCTCCAGGAAGAGAGATCAGAGCTCGTATAACCGATCTATGGGTAATGCTGTGACCTTAAACGCACACATACACCCAACTCCCCGCCCAAGAGAGTTGGAGTAACGACTCGAAGCGCAGCAATACTGAAATTATTTCAGCGCTGGGCAGGGTTCGAACCCGGACCGCCGTAGTGACAGTCAGGGACTTTATCAACCGAGCCACCGAGTCATGTGTATATATGTATGTTCAAAAGTTTATATAGAAATCATTATAGTGTAGCAATTCCAGTAATGCTACAAAACAATATCTAATCTCCCCACCACCAGTTCAATATGTCCAAGACCCTTAAAAATTGATAATGATAAATAAGACTCATTTTTCTCATTCCGTTCAAGATGGAGCCCACGCGGAATGACAACCGCTCTGTTGCACCCTGCAGACATTTGTGAAATAGGGATGTGATGCCATCGTTAATCAGAGTAAGTGTTTATAAACGTTAGCTTCTTACTTACACAAACATTATTGAAAGTAACGACCACCACATCACAAAGGATTTTAGCGATTATTTTCTGTGATATTTCTTTCCTCATAATGATGTTTGGTAATAATTACTCCATTGGTGACCATTTTCAGTAATGAAGAGGTAGCATTGATCATTTTTGTCGAATTCATGAATTGCGGTTCTCAAAAGATTTCTTCAGCGGGGTTTATCTTTAGAATCTAGGTAGATATGGGTAATTGCTTGATGGGCATTGTGTCTAACGGGAGAGTGGTAATGAGGGTAGGTCATATTTTCATTTAGTATGGGAGAGGTCACAACTACGCTCAGGCTGTGGGAGACGTAACAACTGCGCTCAGAATAGGGGAGGCTCAGAACTATTCTCATATTGGGAGAGTAAGTCAATTAGGAGAGACCACAGCTGCGCTCAGCCCAGGAGAGGTCACAGACTCATTGGCTGTGGACTGCCTGATACTTGACAGTGCTTGGAGGTCTTGGGCCTGCATGTCAACTGTGGGGTTTTGCTCACTGATGAACAAAGCTTCGAATAAGGGGAGTCTGTGAATGTCGTGACAAGTAGTTAGTAATTTTGTATTCTCTTTAAGGGTCTTTATTGCGGCATTAACTCAATGGCCTTGCTTCATGTGGTTTCTTAGAGCAAAACTCATCGTTATCATGCTGATATAGGGAAAGGGGAAGAATGAACAGTTTCCTATTTTCATTTAAAAATATACACGACATGAGAACAATCAAAGGCGTCTGCTCCTCGACGGGAGCTATTTCTTAATAGTAAATTGATACAGGTTTATCAAGATATAAAACGTACATCACGAGTGCTAGTTAACATTGGGTTCCGTAATAAGGGCGTCCTACGTGTCACGAAGTAAATAATAGAGCGATGGTAATCAAACAATAATTAACCAGCCCTCATCTCTTTCTATATAAGCACGACACCGAAGAGATTGGGCAACCGCCTGAGTTGTCACCGTTATGCGGTTGCTTCAAGAAGCCACTAGAGACAAGAACATTTCACAGAAAACCTCAAGGTGAAGAGGGAAATACTAAATACCTGTCACGACACTCACATCCTCCCTATACTCAAAACTTTACCCACCAAGGCGCTAAACCCTACACTAAATATCCAAGCTCAAGATCTGCAAGCGCTATCAAGTATAAAATAGTTCATAGGCATAGACCGTGACTTCTCCTTGTCTGAGCATAAATGTGACATTTTTTGATTGATCCTCTCTCTCACAGTTTCCTATAAAATATTCAGGTCCACTATGAAACGTTTTCTTGACTGTCCGGTTTTTCCTTAATCTATTGTATCTTTTATGAAAATAGGGTGGATAAATATATTGTCTATTTCTGATGTAGTTAAACGCTACCGGTTTTATTGCTCAATGTTGTACCCTTTTTAATATGTCAATGTCCTTACTGAGATCCGGGGACCATGAAGAAATTGACAGAATTTCGAATAAAGAAAATTGTGATTAGTCTTATAATTTAAGTGCATCAGTGATAATTATATAAAAAGAAAAATTCACTTTCCAATTTATTTTTTCTAAATATTTCGTAGTTTTACTTGCTCCTATCGTTATCTATATGCATAACTGTACATTAGATGTCAGTAGTTATTTTCTAGACAATTACTCTAACTTACCTAAATCATGAATATTCATGTATTTCGAGACATCATCTGCTATTCCGTATAGTTTGTTTGGAGCAAACTATACTGGGATGCAGGAAATGAGTTTTAGATCATTCTAAAGGACCATAACAGAGGAAAGAAAAGATATTGTGGTAATGTGTACATATGGAACAAGGATTGCAAAACAAAACAGTGAACGTTTACCCCAAGACAAAAATAAATATTACGTTTCTTTAGTATAAATTAAAAATAATGATTACTGGGAATACAGTGTTTGATCACAGTTAATAGGAAAAAATGGGGAGATCTGATGTGATAGATGAAGATAAGAAAAATTAGGAGTTAGGTATTACAAATGTACTCTGAGATGCTATTGATGAGATCCCTTATAAGAATATAATAAAAAAAAAATCGTAAACAAAAAATAAAAGTGAAAAGGTTTTACTAGAGTTTATACTTGTGGACGTGAGATGGATAGTTAAGTTAATTAAGAGGAGTGGGAGAGGGAGTAAAGTAATTTTGCACAGGAAATGAAACTAAAACTAAAAGAAAGGACAAAATAGAAACAGGGGGAAGAAGTCACTTATAACGTAACAGGCTGCGTGAACTGAGAGAGAGGGTGAAAGTGAGAACAGGAGAAAACAAAGAAAATAATCAAAACGGATAGACCTAGAAAAGGAAGAAGATACGCAAATAGAAGAGATGTGAAGTAGTTATGGTTAGATAGATATTAAAAGAGGAAGAAGATAGACGGTGGAATGAAAATTAAAATGGTTATAAGAGGAATTACTCAAGTGTGTAATATGAGAAGGCTGGTTATGACAGAATAAAAAAATTATTAGTAAAGTAATAAAAAATAATAATGAAATAAAAAATTATAGATAAGAAGAGAGGATCCATACTTGTGGAGGTAGGGATGATAAAAATGTAATTGATCCTTATTGTACAAGATCTGGAGGTGAAAATGATAATGAATATATATATACATACATATATATATATATATGTATGTATATATGTACTTATACATATATATATATATATATATATATATATTGGTAGGAGGCCATGTTGTATACATGATTTCAAGAAGTCTACAGCGACAATGGCGTTGTTGAGCTTATATTGAAGCTTTAATTTGTCTCGTGCAACAAGTTTCTGTGCTGGTTCCAAATAGCTGAGAAGGTGTCCAAAAGACATTTGGTGCGGTTTTCTCTTTGTTTATTTTCTCCAATACGTATTTCGACCTTACTCGGTCATCCTCAGGGAGGGAGTTACAAAGTTTTGGTGATTACAAGGGTTTATATACAGGCCGTACATTGGCCGAACACTGGGAGAGGTCATTGTCTATAGCCGTGATCCGTAGCGTTGCGTACGTGGAAGTAGCAACTTTCTTGTGGATTGTGGAAATGGGTGTAATTGTTTGTGTTATGTGCGTCTATTGCCTGGGAGTGTGGTTGTGGGCATGAGTTGTATGTTAATGGAAGGTTTTTTGATGTAAATGTTCACTGCTTCGTTGCACGAGACAAATTAAAGCTTCAATATAAGCTCAACAACGCCATTGTCGCTGTAGACTTCTTGAAATCATGTATATATATATATATATACACATACACACACACACACACATATATATATATATATATATATATATATATATATATTTACATGGGTATTGTCTGTGTAAGTTTTATTGAGTCAATAGCTTGGTGATTTATAGTGACGCCTCTATGGACCAGAATGACGAAAATTCTTTATATGACAAGACTAAACTACAGATTAAGAGGAACGCTTATCATTTTTGACTTCTGCTAATCTTCTTTTCTGCTACTTTCCTAGAAATTTCTTTTTCACAACGCCTATAGCTCCACTTCCTCAACGCAATATAGTCCTCAGGATAGAAACACTGGTGATCGGGAGCGAAATACAATACTTTTGATGTGAGGAGAACAGAAACAAAAAGACAAAGAAAGAGAAAGTAATGGAAGTGAAGAATGGGGGAAGAGAGTCTGACGCAAAAGGGAAAAGATAAAAGAGACGTGAAGTAGGAATTTTGACACCTTTCCAAATGAAAAGGTACATAGAGAGATAGATAGATAGATAGATAGATAGATAGATAGATAGATAGATAGATAGATAGATAGATAGATAGATAGATAGATAGATAGATAGATAGATAGATAGATAGATAGATAGATAGATAGACAGACAGATAGATAGATAGATAGATAGATAGATAGATAGATAGATAGATAGATAGATAGATAGACAGACAGATAGGTAGATAGATAGATAGATAGACAGATAGATAGATAGATAGAGAGAGAGAGAGAGAGAGAGAGAGAGAGAGAGAGAGAGAGAGAGAGAGAGAGAGAGAGAGAGAGAGAGAGAGAGAGAGAGAGAGAGAGAGAGAGAGAGAGAGAGAGAGAGAGAGAGAGAGAGAGAGAGAGAGAGAGAGAGAGAGAGAGAGAGAGAGAGAGAGAGAGAGAGAGAGAGAGAGAGAAAGATGATAGAAGTAAGAGAGAAGGAGTGTTCACACCAGTATGATTACTTGGACAGAGAAGATCCCAAGAGAAGAATGAGTAAGAGAAGCAATGGCGAGAGAGTGAAGACTCCGATATCCTATAACACTCAGAAACCTAAGTTTCCCAAGTACGCCCGGGAAAGGTGTATGTGAGATTAGATAGAAATAAAGCGAAGCTGAAGAGGCAGATGGGGTAGGAGTTAGAATGTTTCAGAAGGGGAAGCTAATGTATTGGCCAGATGTTTACACTGAAACAAATCAGTGAGAAGAGCTTCGAAAGGGGAGAAAGAGCTGCATGCGCCACTCCTGTATTTTGGCAATGGATACGGAAAGGTGGGTAGGGAATTGTCATTGAAATCATTGGGGATATGTGCAATAGAAAGAGGTACTTGGGATGTTAATTATATGAATAGGGCAAGTACGCAGGATATGTAATATTCTGAAAGGGTGAAGTGAGACCTGAAGTTAATGTGAACGTGAAAAAAGTGTTCTTTCTCAATATCTTAGTTTATTATCTACATAGACTAGACCATAAAATAGATTAATTCAAAGGTAAAGGAACGAAAATAAAAGAAGCAATAGAAGAGAAATATTGATCTACTTTTAACTTCAACCTTATCTCTTTTCCGTATGTCTCCTCAAAAGGTCATTTCAAATATATTATTTTTTCTGTCACTTCTTTTTCATATGCGAAGAAAAAGGTCCTGGCTTCTTTGGGATTGAGAGGTGGATGAACCCACTGATGGTGGCTGATTTGATAACCCTTTTATCATTCGCCGTAGATAACCACACCTTTCCAGCCTTCTATCTGTAAGCTATTAATCGAGTTGTCTGGTCAATGACTTTTTATCGGACTCGAAAACTTAAGATCTTATGAATTTTCTCTTATCAAGGGTTGCTTCTCTTCAAGGGACTCGAACTGCCTTTTTTAGCCTCTTGCCCCCAGACGCTAACGCCCTTGTCTGCTCGACCAACACATTCCCCTAGATGACCATATATATACATATATAACCCTGGGCTTGGACATAATTTACCTTACGAATTGAGAACGAGCGGGGTGAGGGATAGATCCGTCGACTACCCTAAAGCAATTCCCTTAAGTGAGCGAGAAATACTATCGATGCCGGAGGAGACTGATTCCAGTTCATTCCATCTCAGCGTCCTATTCCCACAACTGTGGATATAATATTCCACCTCAAAGGAAAAAATAAATGAAATGTTAATTTTTGGTCACGAACTGCCTTGTCCAGGGCTAGAACGGTGCATTACGAAAGGACTTTGGTTTTGGTGGTTGTAAAACATCGTTGCCCAGAGTGGATGAGGCCCTTCCTGACTTCTCTGCCGTGACTTCGAATCAAACCCGCGCACTTGTCCTCTCAAGCGGCTGCCAGCCGCACGCACTATCGCTGTACCACAGCGGGCTCCATTCATATGCAATTCTATGTGCCATTGTATATATATGTCTATATATATATATGTATATATATATATATATATATATATATATACATATATATATATATGTGTGTATATACATGTATATATATATATATATTTATGCATATGTATATATATATATATACATATATATATATGTATATGCTATATAATATATGTATATATACATATGTATATATACATATGTATATATATATATATATATGTATATATATATATGTATGTATGTATACATGCATACAAATACAAATATGCGCGTTCTTTACATTTTAATTATTTTTTCGGTGAATGGTTTTCCCATCCTTGCCGGAAAGGATTTAGTAGATTATAACTAGAATAGTTCGGAGTTACAACGGATAAGGGAAGCCGGTACTATTTCCTAACCACATCAATGGTGAATGGTGCTTCTGCTCTACTGACTATACACCAGAAAAGTAAAGAGGGAAGAAGTCTTCCGAACCACAGGAGATCGTCACCGCGAGCGGTAATTCAGTACGAAACTAAACGAATCATTATCTTTCGAATAGACAACTGCCGAGTTACGAACTAGGGCCGAATACAAGACGCCCGAGTCCCTTGTCTACTGAGATACGGGTTCGAGAGGCACGGTAGTAAAGTGTATTTAACGGGAGATTCCGAGTAAGGTGATCATTTGGCTCATAAAGCTTCTTGTCAAGAACTTGGATCACATAAGCTCTCAAGGACCCTCACATGAAGAATGGATCCTACGTGTGAAGAGAGTCCCTGGACAGAAGCGGTAAAGGTTGAAGGATTTTAATGAGTGAGCGAAGAGTCTCCGGGGGGGTCCGCCATGGCTCAGTGGTAACGCGCGTGTCTGGTAACCGCGTGGAGATTTCGGGCGTGTGTTCAAACCCTGACCACGGCGGAGAGCTTAGGAAGGTCATCCACTCTGAGTGATGCCCCTCAACTGCTCCTCACTTCAGACCTGAGGTGATCTCAGCGTCGACCGGGCATCACCACTGTAGTTATCTACCGTGGACACAGTCTCCTGGTTTCATTTATGAACTGTTCCTGAGCGACTGCAAGATTTAGGTCCGGGCGGATAGCAGATCCACAAACCACGAAAGAAAGCGGCTCCGACAATCCGACCATTAATCCGGGATCTGGCAGCCAAAATACTCTCGGTGCAGTGAGGAGACTGGTTTCGACTTTCTATACCCGGTGATTCTAAGACTGATATCCTTGCGGATACGCAAATGCTAGTGGCTCCTCGCAGTGATAAAAGAGCGTCGGTGAAGATGGAGATATATCTACATATTGCCCTTAACCTCGCGGGTAGACCATCTAGCGCTAAGATCCTCATGTATACACAGGTGGAAAGGAATGGGAAGTCAAAGGTGCTGATTGGCTAAACGCTATCAGATTCTGGGAACGGGAGTGTCTTGTCATTTGACAGAGGTGATTGAGGATCAAAGTTATATTTTGTTTTCATTTCGGTAGGGAGGGCGGTGGTAGGAAATGGTGAAAAGAAACAAAGTTATTAAAAAAAAGGTGGAACATGAAAATAGAGGGTAGCGTAGGGATAAGACAAAACGTTAAGGAGAACTGGATTAATGGGAAATTAAAGATAGAGGAAAAGGGATGAGTAATAATAAAAAGAATATGTAAGAACTCTGTGTGAGGAAAGGAGAAGGCACGGGCATGTGAAGAGACTGGTGCAGTGCGGAATGGGAGAAAGAGCGTCAATAGTTTCAGTGCGATGACTCTCCTTATAGATTCTGTTGTGACTAATGACTTTTTCCGTTGAGTGGGAGATCCCCAATCTGAAAGAGCTCCTGATCTTCAGAGACCATTTAGGTCCATAATCTGCCCCCGGAACTATATAAAATCGCAGTTTGTTTGTCACGACAGAAAATATAATGGCGGGTCACGATTTTGTATAGGGTCATCCTAAGGAGCAAAGAAAGAAAAGACACGAAAGACCACAAAGAAGTAGGATATCTTGAGGCGGTGCATGATAGAGAAACACAAGATGGTGATGAACCTACGCCAGGAGGCACTAAATAACTACGGCTGTTGGGGGTGATAACAGTCACTTTATGGGAATTTGAGAGAAATGCGGAACCCACATGAGGCCAGCACGCTTCCGATTACGCTAACAGCGCGCAGAAACCTAAGAAGGCGGAATTGTTTGCTCAGGAAAATTTGCGAAGGAATATAACCAACAGAAAATATGAGCTGGTGAATAAGGTGGAGGCGTGGCAAATTGGAAAGGAACAAACCAAGGGACAGACATAAGGGACATAAAATTCAGATAATGAGATGTTGAGAAGTACACGGAGATCCACTCGATAGAGTTGATCTACGTTGACGAAGTCCGATCGTTGTTGGAGAGTATTTTTAATTTCTTTGTGAAATTCAAGGAAATGGTATTAATGTTCTCTGTTTTCATTGTAAGGGGTGTGATCCCATCCCATGATAGTAGTTAATAAGAGGATGACCTCCTTGACTAAGATCAAACACATCCAAAGGAAGAACAACACGAATCATTGCCCAAAATATAACGATAACACCGAAATTTGGTTACTGATAATATTCTTTCTACTGAAATTAATAGCAGAATTAGTAGAGTCGGAAGAGAGGCTATAAATCAGTTAAAAATGTAGTTTGCGTGTGGATAGAGACAGCAACTTCAGCTCAGAAATTTACCTTACGAGGACAGGCCTAGGCATCCCTTACACTCTCTGGAAAGACGCAGAGCACGGAGTGATCTAATAGAGGTGTTCAAGTGGATCAAAGGCTTTAACAAGTCTGACACAAACAAGGTCATTATATTAAAACAACAGGGTAGGACTCCTAGTAATGGAACTAAATTGGACAAATTCGGTCTAAGAAGGAAATAGGCAAGAACTGATTTATCAATAGAGTGATCAATGAATGGAATAGACTTAGTAACCATACAGTGAGCGCTGAAACTATCGGTTGTTTTAAGAAAAGGTTAGACAATTTCATGGATGGGGATGACAGGTGGTAATGGCATGGAAGTGCCTAGTGTAGGTCTTATGATCTCTTGCAGTCTCCATCATGCTTATGTTCTAATGAAATGAGTTCATCACTGTCTACCATTGCAAAGTAAGAGGTCGAACGTCGCCCATTCCCAGAACTAATTCTATTACATGTTCTGATAGACTACGTCTGGGGTGAGGAGATTGGTTCCGTCCTCTCCTTTCTGTATACAGTATTCAAAATTCATTCTATTTAATGGTGTGCGGAGGGGAAAGACAAGGATAAATAAACTAAGAATGTATACAGTACTATGTTTAACACTGGTAATGATAGTAATGCTAACGTATTTATTTGACAATGACTTTTTTTCATTTGTAACAGGAAAGGTGGAATCCAAGGAATGGTAAAGGAGATATTTAAGAAGAGCAGGAGATATAAAGGATGGTAAAGGTTGAAATATGCTTCTGCATTCCTATATGCTTGCGTGTGTGTTTGTGTGTGTGTGTGTGTTTGTGTGTGTGTGTGTGTGTGTATTCTGGCATCAACAACAAAAACCGCAACGTCACCACTCAGCGTTCTCACACCTCACCGGAGCACTATTGTTGTCGATCACCGGTGGGCTCCCATAAACAAGTAAGTTTGTGAAGTAACAGATCAAGGACGGTACGACCATATTTCCTATATTATATATTAAAACTGTATAGTGTTCGGTGACTTAATCAGGTTTGGTAAGGGCGTGTGGATGATGCATAGGCTCTCATGGTCATCACGTCCACTAGGAGAGACTTACGCTCAATGAGGATCTCAGATCGACCGGTGGAATCAACGCCACAGACTCCCGACACCGACGCACCTGATTGGCCCATGCTTTCACGGCATCGACACACCTGATAGGCCGACACTTCATTCCTATTGGCCGCAACTTTTGATACTTGAACCCCTTTCTTTGTATACAATAGCCTTTCTCATTTGGTTTTGAAAATAAATTTAGTGTACGAAACGTTAATAACTAAAATACTTCTTTCTTGGTGTATCTCTAGGAGGGCCCGAGAACAGATAATGAGTACTATGGATCTGCGGATCTAGAGTTAATGAAAGTCGAGATGACAGATATTATAGAGCATAAGGACTACAATTACTGCTAAAACTCCCATTGCTTTTTCATTTTTTTCTTATTTTATTTATTTTTTAAACTTTGACCCCGATGTCGCTGAGTTGGCTGTATTGGAATCAACGATGGTGTTTAGATAATTTCTATACACACACACACACACACACACACACACACACACACACACACACACACACACACACACACACACACACACACACACACACACACACACACACACACACACACACACACACACACACACACATACACACACACATATATATATATATATATATATATATATATATACATATATATATATGTAAATATATGTATATATATATATGTACATATATACATATATATAATATATATACATATATATATATAGATATAGATATATATAGATATATATGATATAATATATACAGACACATATGCAAAATGTATATATATATATATATATACATATATATATATATATATATATATATATATATATATATATATATATATGTATATACATACATATATGAAAATATAAGGGGTCATGAGGAGTCCAATGCTTTTCTAGAGGTACGAAATCACAAGGGAAGTTTCAATGTACGAACAACATGTGGGTCGTTTTTAAGAAACCGGCGTCTGGAAACTCGGTTGGGTCAGGAGGGGTTTGAATCAGCGATCTTCTGCTCAGCAGCATGGTGCTCTACCAAGCTAGGTGTCGCGGATACTCTGCTATTGCTTTTACTGCCACTGCCACCAGTACTAATACTACTGCCGTACAACAGCTATTATCATTACTACCGCTACAACTACTCCCCTCCCCTCCTTCCTGTTTCTATTAGTAAGACTGCTACTACTTCTACTACTACTATTACTACAACTACTACAACTACTACATTTACTACTTAAACTACTACTACATCTACTACAATTAATATTACTACTACTACTACTACTACTACTACTACTACTACTACTACTACTACTACTACTACTACTACTACTACTACTACTACTACTACTACTTCCCCTACAACTACTACTACTTCCCCTACTACTACTACAACTATTACTACTACTACTACCACTACTACTATTACTACTACAACTATTACTACTACTACTACCACTACTACTATTACTACTCCTCTAATACTGCTGCTTCTACTACTACTACTACTTCCTCTAATACTGCTGCTACTACTACTACTACTATTCCTCTAATACTGCTACTACTACTACTGCTACTACTACTACTACTACTACTACTACTACTACTGCTGCTTCTACTACTACTACTACCACCACTACTGCTACTACTACTATTACTACTCCTACTACTACTACTACTACTACTACTACTACTACTACTACTACTACTACTACTACTACTACTACTACTACTACTACTACTACTACTACTACTACTACTAGTATTACTACTTTTTTATTATAACGACCTCTATCCTCGTTGAACTGTGTGGTTAAAGCAGTTAGGATCTGTCTCTCACACAGTCCAATGTCCCCAATCTCGCCAGTGACTGCGATCGACTATCCTTTCATATTCTCTATCATTTAACCTTAATGAAGCCAAATATAGAAGTTCATTTATCCTACTTTCTACTACAGTTTAGTCAAAATCGAAGTTCTGTATGTATTTTGATTAATGGGGTGGGGACTTGGTACCTCTCAGACATAGAAGAGCTGATCTTAGGAGTGAGGATGATAGTCTACATCTTATCCACGCCGCAATACTACTTTTTGTTTGATGTTTCTTTTCTACCATCACCTCTGCCAGATGAGCGTAGAATGCCGTTGCCCTTGGACCCATCCCATCTGAAGTCGTAGAGGTTATCAGAGCGAATAAGCCCTGGTCCACATTCTGTATATGCCTATCGTACATCCGGATTTTCTCTCTCTCATTTCGGGAGTGGGACGCCTCATCAGTTAGGTTATTGTAACAGGGGGCTAATAAATAAAATATTCGTATATCAAAGAAGGCCAATTGTACCCCGTGTCCAAAAACCTCTTGCGTTGACGTCTACTCGCGCTTCATATAATGTGTTGCAGGTGCGGTACCTGAAGTTTTCCAATTCTGGGGGGAGTAGTGTTGGTTCGATGGTCACATCCTTGCAAACCTCCCGAAGGATTTGGGCAGTGAGATCCTTTATCTCGTCATGTCTCATGCAGATGAATCCACCCTGCTTGTATGTCACCGCATAGTTTGTATTAAATTATGTATCAAAGGAACTCCTGTTAGGTAGCCCATCCAATGGCCATCCATACCTCTGGATAATAGCATCTATGAATTCTTTTTTGTTTAGGTTAAATCCTTTGGCCCTGATTGGTAGTGCTGTTTGCCAATTGGACTTCCCCTCTTTTTGTGCCATAACTATCTTTTCTTTCTACTACTACTACTACTACTACTACTACTACTACTACTACTACTACTACTACTACTACTACTACTACTACTACTACTACTACTACTTTATCTATTACTAATATAAATTATGGTAATAACAATAGTGAAAATGACAACAATACTCGTAGTTGTTGCCAAGTTATACTGACTGAAAAACCGTAGTTCTATGACAACCAGCAAAGGTACTCAGACTGTCCTAATAATATCTTTTTGACGAACGTTGGACTGTTGTCTGTGTTGCATTTATGTGACGCTGTTTCAATGTCCCTCTAGGAGGAGGAGGAAGGAGGGAAGCATCTCCTACCGTAAACTCTACTTGGAGGAGAAATCGTAGATGTTGATGAACTATGGTCTTGGGCCCGGCGATCACATAGATTGTAAGCACCTCTTTGCACCTCTGCACCTCCTCGTGACGCCCGTTTCACATGACCGCTACTTTCAGGTACGCATCGTACATAATTTCTTCCTTAATTATCCTTCTATCTCTCCTTAACTAATCCTAGAACTCCATCATTTTCCTTTTCCCTTAATGATAAAAGAAGATATGAGGTTGAAGTCGGCACTTTCTGCATGTCATGAGAGGTGTACTTGAGGAGATAGGAAACGCTAAAGCCTAACGAACTCACTTCTCAAAAAGAAAAGGAGAAAAAAAAAGTGAATGGATCAGCGGGTGGCTCTTGGGTCATCAGACCAACAACCAAAAGGTTCTCACACCTGAAGATCTGATATGTGGATGTGCGTAGATGGAACGATGCATGTAAGAAGAGAGTACACACTGGATTTCCTGGCTATAAACGAGACAAAGGGTAACGGTGAGTAAATGATGGAAGATATGGGAAGATAAATCAAGGGGTGAAGAGAAGAAAGGTTTGTGTGAGTGGACCCGCAAACATTAAGAACAGAAGAGGAGTAGAAATAGTGTTCCTGGTTGGGGGTTCGTGGGTGCATCAATGGTTTCAAAGGAGAATCATGGTGTTGGGAGATATGAATGCCAAAATAGTCGATGAGGACACTGGAGGGGTGACAGACCATTATGGGGTCGGGGAATGCCCGATTGACATATGTACTGTAAGGGTTTAGGTGTTAATAGTGTTTTAAGAAGAAACTTATAAACAACTATACTTGGAAGTATGAGAATAGAAACGGTACAATGAGAGCTATTGAAAAATAATTTGGATGTGTCATTGCTAAAGGGGAGAGGTAAAGTTTTATTATATTATTATCTTCTAATGACAAATATGAAAGCAACAAAAAGGAGAAAATAAAGTTAAACAGAGACAGGAAAAACAGGTGGTAGAGGAATGAATGGGATGGATGAAAAGACACACACATAAAAAAAAAAAAGTGAGAATTGAAGAACTGAAAAATTACAATGGAAGAGGCGCCTGAGTGATGATTTAGTTTTTACGTCACACATTACCTTTACCAGGATCAAGAGAACGGTGCCTTATAAACTGACATTAATTTTGACCTCTGGGAACCATTACTCAGTATGGACGTCCCTTCTAACCTCTGCGCCGTGACCAGGATTCAAACCTACGCGCTTGACCTCCCTAGACGCCTGCCAGCCGAGCACGCTACCTCTGATCCACGGCGAGGCTAACTGAGGTGGTTCATAGTTTGGGTTTCGTA
>NC_134789.1:8552666-8555166 GCF_046742065.1 Oratosquilla oratoria | reverse complement strand
TTCCTAGTACTGTCATTTTTTTTATTCGTTTTTCATGACAACTTTCTCACTATATTGTTTATGTTCCCATCCTAAGATTTTACCAAACAGTGTTGATCTCATGGTACTTATAACCTACCCAACTCTTTTGACACTGTAACGCCTTCTGTGATTCTTGTTATTGTATACAACGTGGGATTTCTGTCACTTGAAAGACTGACTCTAGAGTCACAAGTCAGATTTTAAGTGACTAAGATCGTTGATACATAACGAAAGAATAAAAGTCTAAAATGACACTGTGTTGAAAGAATACAAGTCTCACTTTCATTCGTGTTTTGATACTCTTATGTTTTGCTTCTTGGCCTAAGTTTCAGACTCATGACTCCTCTCCAGTCCTTGTAAGGCTACTACTGCCTGGCCCTTTGAATCACTCAGTTCGGGGTTCACTTCACATGTGGATGAAAGAATATGGTGTTGTCAACAAAACATTGCAGATGACCATCACGAAAATGTAGTGGTCAGAACAGAGAGTTTAAACTCCTTCAGTCCAGGATTTATCGTTAACCCGAACACAAATGACTGTTACCAGAAAGAATTACAAAAAAAAAAAAAAAAAATCTTTACGCTACCACAATGAATAGGGTAACTTCCATTAATGGATCCCTCAGTTTCGTTCCTACGTCACTAGCGCCTTCGCCCCTAGACCACTGAAGCCCTGATATCTGTCCACGTTCCCACCGCTGACCTTGAACCCAAAGCCCCCTACAGGACCTTGATCCTGTCACTTCCCTTCCTCTCACCTTCCACCCTCGAAGACCACCTGGGGGTTGCTGGAATGCAGCTTGCCCTTCATTTCTCTTCGTTTTACCTTTCCCTTTACCCTTGATCTCCGAAATCCAGACTTGACCTGTCCTTCGAGTTTTGTCAGACACTTGATACCTTTCTCACTTGACAACAACTATCCACCAAACTATTCTTCCTCTAATGAGACTTTCGAGCCGAAGACATCTGGAGTACTCCTGACCTGTCAAGAGTAACTTGCTGGGAACTATATTAATCCTTAGGGTACTTATCCCAACTTACATCTGACGCTAGGTGAATTTATTAAGCAAAAGGATAACTCATGGAACTTGGTAAAAAAAAAGGATTTTGATGAACCCCTTGGAGGAACTTGCACGACTTGCATGTTTCTTTTGTCATTTTATTGAGTTGACACACACATGTACATGTATACACACAGACACACACACACACACACACACACACACACACACACACACACACACACACACACACACACACACACACACACACACACACACACACACACACACACACACACACATATATATATACATATGCATATTATACGTATATATATATTATATATATATATATATATATATATATATATATATATATATATTCGACAAGAGAAAAGACAAATGTATGGAAAGAGTCCTTCCACACACACACACACACACACACACACACACACACACACACACACACACACACACACACACACACACACACACACACACACACACACACACACACACACACACACACACACACACACACACACACACACACACACACACACACACACACACACACACACACACACACACACACACACGCACATATATATGTATATGTATGCAAAACCATGAGTGTGCATATACACATACATACATGCATACATACATACATACATACATACATACATACATACATACATACATACATACATACATACATACATACATACATACATACATACATACATACATACATACATACATACATACATACATACATACATACATACATACATACATACATTCATACATACATACATACGTATATACATACATATATGTATACATACATACATGTATACATACAAACATATATACATGCGTGCATATAAAGATACATACTTGTATTACTATTATACATACATATATATATATATATATATACATATACAAAAATGTGCATATGTGTATGTATACATATAATGTGTAGTTATCCTCTTATTGAGACGTACAAATAATCCCGACTGTCGTCCCCGGATTCGAACCGTGGACAGTCTAAATTATTTGATAGACATCACCGTCACTGGTGATTTTATTCAGTTATTGAGACGTATTCAAAATAATAAGAACTGAAAACCCTTAACCCAGTGAACACAAAATGATTCTACAAAATTATGAAAATCACCTGTGTCCAAATGAAAAAACTCTTGGGTAACAAATAAAGTGGACCTCAACTAATTAATCGAGATAGTGTAATCGAAACTATTCAACACTTTATGGGCCATGATGTGTTTCCTCACTAAAAAATCGCTTAGCTTAAGCATGATCTAAAACCTAAATCCTTAAGTGTACCAAAAGTGTCTTCATAGTTCTATAGAAGTTCTTATTTGGAGCTGAAGTCCAGTTAGTAACCCACAGAGAAGAGAAACTCAAGCCAAGCTAACCTTACAATGGTAAAATGCAGGATTAAACTAACT
>NC_134789.1:8542666-8547666 GCF_046742065.1 Oratosquilla oratoria | reverse complement strand
GGAGGAGGCCAAGGACGAGGGCGTGAAGGAGGGCGGCAGCGAGGCGAACGACACCGGAGGAGGTGGAGGCCCATATGGCCCGGAAGACGGTGTGTAGGATCCTGGCGTGTAGCTGGGGTACCCAGGGGCGTGTTCCCCGAGGTGCCGTTGAGTGTAGGATGCCTCCAGGGTCCTGGGAGGGTACGTAGGCGGAGGAGATTCGGGGCCCTTTGAAAAGGAGGGCGCGTCCGAGGTTCTCGGGGAGAAGTTTGAAGACTCCATGGACCTCGAGGAGTAGTGAGGTGACTCGAGGGACCGCGGAGGGTACGAAGGCGGAGAGTCAAGCCCTTGCGAGGAGTAGGGTCCGGGCGAATCCATTGTTCTGGGTGGCACGTCGTCGAGGTCCGACGACGGAGGTAAAGGAGTCGAAAGGTCCGGAGAGGGGATGGGATGAGGTGGGCCGAGGGTCGCCGGGGGGATGTCACACTCGTGGGTAGCCAGGGTGAAGGCGTGCGAGGTCACGATTACGTCAGAAGACAGTTGCCCACAATGGGGTGCGAGGTACACTCGAGGGTAGTATAGGTTATCCAAGAGCACCCAATCGGAAAAAAGATAAGGTCAGGTATCAGCTTAAAATGATAATAGGGTCAGGTCAGGTGAGCCTCATAGCTGTAGTGGCGAGATGGCGGAGAGGCCCGTATCGTTGACGGCAACTGACCGAGGTACTACCGGCTCGACACAAGACTGCTCGCTCGCCACGCCACACACGCCAGACTGAGGCTCTCGCGGGCTGAGCTGGCCGACGACCGAGCGATCGAAGCGGGTCGGGAGCTTAGGCCCCTCTCGACGAGTGTCGACTCTTGGGCCGTCCAGCGCCAAAAAGGCCTAAGTTTTGCCACGACGACGCAGCAAGGTGGATCATTTCCTGTTTTCCAGGGAGCAAGGGGGCGGCCTTTTCTCTTCAAGACGCAGCCTCTCGTGTTTTCCAGCGCATACATCTTCACCCGAGGTAGGCCCGGCCCACCAGCGTCCGAGCCAGGGCGCACGGCCAGCTTCGGATAAGGGCGATGAGGATGAGGTTGAGGAGAAGGAGGCGGTGGCTAAGGAGGCGGTCTAGTAGAAGAGGCGGAGGAGGCAGTGGAGGAGGCTTCAGAAACAGCCAGGCGGCGTTGGGATGGCCGGCGCTGTGGTAAGGGGAGGAGGAGGAGGAGGAGGAGGAGGAGGAAAAGGAGAGAGGGAGGAAGATGAGGAGGTGGAGGAGGAGTGGTGTGAGAGGTTGGGACGCCCTCAAGACGGCGCGGGGAAGGACCTCAATAGTGCTAGGCGAGAGAAGCAGCTGCACGTGGCGAGAGTGCTGAGCCGGGCAGCTGGTTGTGGAGAAGGAAGCAAGCTGGTTGCGCCTCGCTCGTACCTCTCCGCGCTGGACACTGGCTCTGCTGCTGGACGTTCGCCTGGCTGGCTGCTGCTGCTGCCGCCCCGAGTCCTGAGTCAGTTGTTCACTGCCTGCCTGCCTGCTTGCCTGCTTGCATGCATGCATGCATGCACGCACAATGTACGGCCTATTTTGCATCATAATATCCCACCCTCCCTCTGGATAGAGCATTCCGAGCGGTCACTGGTGATGGCTACTGAGGAAGGAAGGAAGGAAGAAGGGCGAAAGATCAAAGAATGGTTGTGTGCAAGGGGGAATAGTCAGAGAGTGCAACGCGGCCGTAAGTGCATTATCAGTCCTGCCTGCAGTTTGGTCGAGGCTTACTTGTAAGAGTGACCACTACTTGACCATTCCATCTGATAATGTTTTAATCATTGCTGAAAGGCCCATCTGGTATAGTTTCCACGTAAGTACAGATAGGTCTTAATTACAAATTTGGCTTTAAGTTCTCTTTCTTCCATTTTACAGGCTTATTATCCCACCACTAATAACGTTCATTTGTAAAAAAAAAAAAAATTCGTGATAGGTTGTCTCGGGTAGGCTGGGTCAGGGGAGGACCGTGATTGGCTGACGAGGGCGCGCGGTTCAACGACGCGACAAGGGGGCGGAGACACGGTCTCTCCCCACGCGCAGTCGCACCCCGATATACCGCCTACCGTCTCCTCTCGACCCCGTTATAAGGACGCCTCTTGGAGGTAACTTCAAGCCCCCAAACACATGCATCACACATCAGTTTTTCAACCGTTAATTCTTTATTTTCCAGCTGGTTCAAGCAAGGCTCCCCTGGAACGTGCACTAAAACACGAAGAAGGCACGAGAAGGAGTGAATGAATTCGTGCAGAAAGGAAGGCAGCAGTCAGGAGGTCGCAAGGAAGGAAGGAAGGAAGGAAGGAAGGAGGGAAGGAGGACGGACGGCCGGACGGAGGGGCGCGGAGGGAGGGAGTAGGGGAACAAGACCCTGACGTAGGGCTGCCCAACAGGCCTATGGCGCTGAGGAGGTGGAGCACCAGGCCACTTCAATTGTTGTGATTGGGATGTTGGTGGCGTGGGGAGAGGAGTACAAGAGGTGGGGGTGGGGGGTGGGAGAAGAACTTCCTTCCCTCCCTCGACCTCCTCTGCTGCTGCGTCGTGGTCGTGGCTGGAGATGGCCAATGTCTTCTTCTTCCTCTTGCCATCTCCCCCTGCCATCGTTGCCATGGTGCTGCCCGGGCCTCCTGGAGTGCCCGGCCTACGCAACCACGTGTCTCGCGTGGAGTCTGCCAGGAATATCAAAACCAGACCTCGCCTCGCCTCCTTGGAGGAGCATTGCCTGTGGTTGTGGCTATTGGTGGGCTCTGGCAAAGGCCCCAGAGGTCTTTCTTGAGGGAGAGGCTATTTTTAGAGATCCCCTGGCAGGGCTCTTCCGGACATTTCGTCCTCTCTCACTCGTTTCGAAATCTGGACTGTCATCCTCCTATTCTTATCTCTTCCTATTACTGATTTCTGTTATTTTCATTGTCCCTATCTTATCATCTATCCATGCATTTGATTAAGGACTATTTTTTTCTCCCAGTTTTCGCTAATCCTTTTCTAAAGGTTTATTCATGGCGTCCCTGTAATCCTTATTTTTGTATATGTATTTTTATTTATTTATTATTTGTTTTATTTATTATTTAGTTATCTATTTTTACTCTTATTCATACTTTCATCCTTATATTTGTCCTGGTACTTGTCCATGATTCTGCCCTCATGTTTTATTACCTTATCTATCTTATATCTCTCTGTAACTCTTTCCTTACATTCCTTTATACCCTAACTCGTATCCTATATCTAACCTTGATCTTAATCCTGCTGGTATTCTTCTCTCTGGCTATCATTTTTGAGGAGGAGAGAAAGCCATAATGAGGCTTTTGGGTTTCTCAAAAAGTCTAGCGGCTGACAGCTGTCTTCTTCCCAGATCACATCGTCATTGACAACATCGTTTACAATCACGGTTAGGTATCTAGTATTCCCTTGAGAAACAAACGAATCGGACTGCAGACAGTAAAGAGATCACAGAGTCTTTCTAAACAATTTGGCAAAATATTCCCATTACCAGTGACACATTTCCTCTGTGACATGGGCCGTTTATTCTGTCATAACTGGTGTCAAGCGATTTTATTGAGCTTAATGACCGAATATCCTGGTAGTGCGATGATTAACGCCTTGGCTGCGGTTTGAGCAATGTATTTTTCATTCTGTTTAACGTCAAGAGGTCTTATTGTTGAAGGAATTCTTTATGTACTTTGTTGAATTTACAGATAGGATGACCTTTGCGATTGTAACTTTACATATGAAACATTTTATCAATCTATTTTTTATTTTTTATCTATTTATTTATTTATCATCTTTAATTATAGAGGCAGCGGCCCTTGAATTATTTTAGATCCATGGCAGTACCTTTGGACAACGAGTTACTGAAAAAAAAAAAAAATAATAATAATAATAAAAAAGATCTTCGGTGGTAAGAGAGCGTTCTTTACCGACGTCTCTCTCCGCAATTTTCCTCTCTTTGTCCCCCTCTCCAAGTCCCTCTCTTTTCGTCACTCCCTTGGTCCTCTGGTCCCACGAGGGTACCTTGCGTTTTACATTACCCCGGAGTGGTTCTCAACTCAGAGTGACCTCAACGGCCGACCTGGTTTTTCCCCCACGGAACAGCCGTGTGACCTCTTGCATCCCTGGACGGCCTTAACCATCTTCAGCACAATGGAATCGTTAACTGACTTGTTCTCACACTCTCATCTACACCTGGAGTGGAGCTTATGGCCCGCCTGTTACTTCCTTTCCTTTAAAACCTTGTCTGACCTTCCGGAGGTGATTGGGGCATCGTCTGTGTGGCAGCTACGGTCGCTTTCGAAGTGGCGTGGCTTGGTCTTTTTTCGCTTTTTTTTTCTTTGCATTTTTTATATATTTATTTTTTTCAGTTTTGGTGTTGGCAATATGAAGGAAAATTGTGTTTTTCCCTCTGTTGAGATTTTTTTTCTCTCAGTTTTGTCGTTGGTGATACCAACATATTTGATCAGTTTTGTTCTAAGTAATATTTTTTTAGGTAATAGAACAAATCTAGTCATTTGTTTCTAGTTAACACAGAATACATGGTATCTTTTTTAATCTAGGTAATAGAAAAATTTAATCATTTGTTTCTAGTTAACACAGAATACATGGTATCTTTTTTAATCTAGGTAATAGAAAAATTTAATCATTTGTTTCTAGTTAACACAGAATACATGGTATCTTTTTTAATCTAGGTAACACAACATGCTTGAAAAATTTCTTTCTAGGTAATACAATATATTTGCTATTTTTTCTGTAGATATACAGTGATTTTTGGCCATTTCTTTTTATGTGACACAACACATTTATCTTTTTTTTCTGTAAGTAATAACAGCATGTTTGGTCAATTTTCTTCTAGGGAATACAACATGTTTTAAATGTTTGTTCTAGGTAATACAATATATTTGCTTGTTTTTTTCTGCAAATATAAAAAATATTTTAGCCGTTTCTTTCTAGGTAATTTGGCCCTTTTTTCTCTAGGTAATACCAACGTGTTTGGTCAGCTTCTTTCTACGAA
>NC_134789.1:8520166-8522666 GCF_046742065.1 Oratosquilla oratoria | reverse complement strand
TTTTTTATTTATTCATTTATCTATTTATTAATTAAGTCGAAACGAGGTCGCAGAATTTGGTGATAACAAATATTGCCATGTGTTTAAATGACTAAAAAAGCATGGCCCTACAGTAACTGCCAACGATACTCATGCCCTCTCATAGATCTTTCTGCAAAGAGGTATTAGATTGCTGTTTGTATTGAATTACCGTAGTAATACTTCTGTCACCGATTTGAAGTAGTAGAAAAAGGGAGGCAGTTACTGACTTAAGTGAAAGGTAGAGAAAAAAAGACACATAATAAACAACCCCTTTTATAGATATACACATTCTTCTTTATCTCCAATTGATACATATGTACATCTCTCTATATCTACAGCAGCGTTTCTTAACCTTTTTACCCTTGCGTAGGCTAAACTTTAAAATAAATTGCATGTCTGAAGGAGTCCCTGCGGAAAAAAAGATATATCATATCTATTTTATTTTATTTTCATCATAATAATAGGTTAGATAGGATGATTATATTACATTATTACAATAACCAAGAATATGTCGTGCGTGTTTAATCATATTACGTATATGAAATTAAATGAAAAATCAAAAGTGCTTTAGCTTATCTCACTTGTTCTCGCGGAATCCTTAGGGACCTTTTGCAGAACCTTAGGGTTCCGGGGACCTCTGGTTGAGAAACGCTGATCTACAATATCTAATCTTGAATAATCGTTTATCAATCTTCTCAAACCAGCTCTAGCAAAAGATATCTCGTCTGTACCTGTTTATTATTTCTTTACTCATATATGTATATATATATATATATATATATATATATATGTATACATATATATATATATATATATATATATGTTTATATCATTGCCTATACATTTATTCATATAATTACCTATTTGTTTATTTACTTATTTGTTTTCTTCATATATTTATCTATATTTTTCATTCATTTATCTATCTATATATTTTATAATTCATTTATCTATTTACTCAATGATTTATTTGTTTACTTATATATATATATATATATATATATATATATAGACCTATATATATACATGTGATATATATATATATATATATATATGTACATATATATATATATATATTTATATATATATATTTATAAATATATATATGTATGTATGTATATATATATATATATATCGATAAATTTTATGACAGTTGCATGCGAGGCTCGAACCCGCTGTACTCGGCTATCCGTAAATTACCTGTACGGCGCCCTAGACCACTACACCACAGAGACTATAAAATCCTTGAAACCTGGAATCGAACTGATTCCCGAGGGAAGGAAGATCACTTATTACAGCGATCCGAATTCCTGTATTACTCAAGGACCAGCCCACCAGTGGTGTGGGGTAAGGACCGGGACGAACCCCTTTCACGCTTATCGCCATTGTAACTATGAGAGAAATACACTAATGGCAGCGACATCAAACCGATAATTTTTATGACAGTTGCATGCGGGGCTCGAACCCGCTGTGCTCGGCTATCCGTAAATTACCTGTACGGCGCCCTAGACCACTACACCACAGAGACTATAAAATCCTTGAAACCTGGAATCGAACTGATTCCCGAGGGAAGGAAGATCACTTATTACGGCGATCCGAATTCCTGTATTACTCAAGGACCAGCCCACCAGTGGTGTGGGGTAAGGACCGGGACGAACCCCTTTCACGCTTATCGCCATTGTAACTATGAGAAGAATACGCTAATGGCAGCGACATCAAACCGATAATTTTTATGACAGTTGCATGCGGAGCTCGAACCCGCTGTACTCGGCTATCCGTAAATTACCTGTACGGCGCCCTAGACCACTACACCACAGAGACTATAAAATCCTTGAAACCTGGAATCGAACTGATTCCCGAGGGAAGGAAGATCACTTATTACGGCGATCCGAATTCCTGTATTACTCAAGGACCAGCCCACCAGTGGTGTGGGGTAAGGACCGGGACGAACCCCTTTCACGCTTATCGCCATTGTAACTATGAGAAGAATACGCTAATGGCAGCGACATCAAACCGATAATTTTTATGACAGTTGCATGCGGGGCTCGAACCCGCTGTACTCGGCTATCCGTAAATTACCTGTACAGCGCCCTAGACCACTACACCACAGAGACTATAAAATCCTTGAAACCTGGAATCGAACTGATTCCCGAGGGAAGGAAGATCACTTATTACGGCGATCCGAATTCCTGTATTACTCAAGGACCAGCCCACCAGTGGTGTGGGGTAAGGACCGGGACGAACCCCTTTCACGCTTATCGCCATTGTAACTATGAGAAGAATACGCTAATGGCAGCGACATCAAACCGATAATTTTTATGACAGTTGCATGCGGGGCTCGAACCCGCTGTACTCGGCTATCCGTAAATTACCTGTACAGCGCCCTAGACCACTACACCACAGAGACTATAGACTCCTTGAAACCTGGAATCGAACTGATTCCCGAGGGAAGGAGATCACTTATTACGGCGATCCGAAT
>NC_134789.1:8485166-8497666 GCF_046742065.1 Oratosquilla oratoria | reverse complement strand
GAAAGCAAACGAAGATCTTTTATTTCTGCAAAGAGCAAGTGGGTCTGCCCCACATCTATCTTATCTCTAACTTCCTTCCATTTCATTCTTTCCTTACACTAAACTCCCAAATCCCCCACTCCCTCCCTCTACCCTATCTTATCTCTCCTGCCCTCTAACTAACTAACTTCTGCAAAAGGCATTTGAACGAAAAAGTAATTAGATGTTTCAGAAAGTGTGGTCTGATGTGGTTTCCTATGGTTTGGAAAAATAATATTTTAAAGTTTAGAAGACCATTGACCTTGAATGTAAGGATTAAAGTAGAATAAGGAATGGAAGATTATCAATTAATAAAGAAGTGAGCATAAGACAAAGAAATAAAAACTCTACCTTACTAGTTGAAGCAAGTCACCGCAAACGTGAGATATGTACACCATACAAGGAATATCTGTATATGAATAGTTGCTAATTTGGAAATTGAAAATTTTATGAGATATATACAACATACAAGGAATATCAATATATGAATAGTTGCTAATTTAGAAATAATTCTTTTTACAAGTTTGTACAGAACACAAGTTCATAGTGACAACAGGCAGGAGATTTTGCAGTTGAGCTAATTTGAAAAGAAATAAGTGAAGATGAAGCAAAGAAGATAGGCATACCTTAGTGGAGAGTTGAAGAAGAGATGCCTAGGTACCATTGAAGGACATTAAGTTTTCCCCCACCATAATCAAACATAATATGAGAACTGGAGGAAGAGAGTGAGCGATAGAAGAGGATCCAATACGATATTCGAGGTTATGAGCATTGAGCATGAATAATCACTTTCTACAACAGAACTAATATAATAGAACAGAGATAAGGAAACAGAGACGAGGAAACAGAGAAAAGGATAATTATGTAGGAGGAAATTTGGAAAGAGACCGTAAGGCCTACATTAGGCAGTTCCATACCCCTTACTACCTGTCATCCCTATCCTTAAAGTTGTCTAATCTTCTCTTAAAATTACCAATTATTTCAGCGCTCACTGCATGGCTTGTGCCAAAATGTATCAAATGCTTATGTCCAACCGAAGATCGTTAATCTTACAAAAGTCTTGAAAAAAGAAGAAACAAGAGCCAATTAAAAAAGTTAAATTATCTCTAGCAGAGTGATAACCAGAGATATGAACGCTAGTGGAGAGATGTGTTAAAATCTTCCTATTTGCAGTAGATAAGAAAATCAATTAAATAAATAGGAAATCAAAGCTATATGGTAACAGCTAATAATAAGATAGGTGAACTTCCTTTTGGACAGTTTAAGTAAGCAAAAATATGTCATAACCTTATTAAGGGTATGACGAAAAAAATGATTACTCATGAGAAACCCAAGTATTTTGAATGCGCTCCTGATTAAGGATTTGAAAAATGTTACCAGAAAAAAGTCATGGTTCAAAATGAACATTTATATATTCAAATTGAGAAAACTCAACAAATGCCCAAATGCTGCCATCACTATTCACTCACAAATATTGATATGTATATACTTTTTAAATTTATTTAGCCCATTATATATATATATATATATATATGCAAAATTTCTTTAAGTTCATAATAGACACCCACTCCATAAATCTTCTACTGATACAGAATTTCTTTGTCACAAAGTTTGTATAGTCAAATAAAAGACAAATCTAAAGCTAGAATGTACTGGTCGTCATAAATAAATTTTTCTATGCAAGTATCCTTGGAAAAAGAAAAAGAAAAAATAATAAAAAAAATATATTGAATATAGACGTACTAAATGTTTACTTTCTGATCACTGTTGCATCATCTATGTAACCAATCCCAAAGTCATGTTGTCTCTTATTTAGAGTAGTTCAAACTCTTTATTGTTGAAACGTACTTTACTGATTTTAGTTCGAAAGGTAAATTAGATAAAGTCTCCTTTTACAAGAACCTGTGAGCTTGTAGCGTAATTGGGAGCGTGGTGGTCTCGCATTCGCTTAGTGATGGGTTCAAATCCCACACACCTCTCCAATTGATAGCAATAACCGTTACCTCCCCCAATAGTTCAAGCACACAGGGCAAAGGTGACGCCTTTGGCCAAAACTACGCGTGGACTTCTCACCTTCACCATAAGAACCTGTGACAAATCAGGCTTTTTCCGTTAATCGAAATATATATCAGCACAAGCGCACCCTTAGTTGAGCCAAATGGTATCAAAGACTTCGAGATTGATCGTAAACAGTTTGCTCACATTCTACTCTGAGATTAGGTAAAATACCCTGATTTAATTCACCTCAATAGCAGCTGTACTCTATGTATCACATATGGAATTAACTAGAGCTTAGCAATCCTAAAACACAACATTAGATCTAATTAGCTCCTAGAAACTTTGGAAGTATCTTTTGGTAGTTACTAACCAGCTCCAAAGCCTCTGGTATGCAAGGACTCGACTTAATCCGACAAACTCCGATCCAAACCGAACTGACCCAAGTCGACCCAAAACTCCCCTTTCCTTTTAGAGAGCTTGTCATTCTGTGAAATGTGAACGAGTTGCATGGGCTGAAATCTGTCGTGAGTCAGGGACTGGGAAAGGGAGACTTGGAGACTCCGAGTTCGCTCGCCAAGTAATTCGTGGCCACTTTCTTCAGCATCTGTCGCCGATGACGATCCGCCTTGACACCTTTGGTTTGCGTCGCCTCTCGGGATTCTTTCTTCCGGACCTCGCTCTCTTGCTCCCCCTCGCTCTCTTTCTCTCTTCTTTCTGCTCTTACTTGTGCACTCGATTTATACCTTCTTCAGTTCTACGACCTCTATTCATACCTATTCACATAGTCTCTAATATTAATACTTTTGTCTTACCTAAAGAACTTCTGGGCAGTAGGTTTTAGGGTGATCAATCTCAAATATCAGTTGTTAGGTCATGGTTGACAGATAAAAAGTGATTCTAATGAAAGGAGAAGGAAAGACATGGAATGGGGAAGGTGTTCATGTAGTTCTTGTTGGCCTTGGGCTCAGTCGCTCCTTGGAGGAACAAACGTTGAAGGCGGGGGTTGCAAATCATAAGGAGTGACTGGATGACTTATTAAACATTTCTTAGTAATTGCAGTTTGATCAGTATTAAGCAAAAAGGTCGCTGTCATTCCTTAGCGCTATTATATCATCGAACTCCTGCCTTTTTTGAAATATATTCTTAATTTAAATCTGAAACTTGATTTGACATATAGGTTCGGAAAATATGTAATTAAATAACAAATGGCCCAAGCGTTGGAAAAAGCGAAGAACGATTGTACTAATAAAAAGAGAAGAAAGAACATCGTGAAATAGAAGATTCTGCAGTAGACGTTTCTGGATAAGCAAGAGTATCGAGTTTATATATTCAGGTGTTCCTTCGACGACAAGTCGAGGACCCTTCATGGACGCCTTGCGAAGTCCAAATTTGACAAATATGAGTGACCTCGCCTGACACCCCCTAAAGAACAGATAGATGATAAACGAATGTTATGATATCTTCAATACACTAAAAAACAAAGATACACTTAACTTGTCTATGACAGTCGAATTGCTTCCAGACAGCTGCAGATCACCTGTTGGAGAAATCAAAAGGCTTCCACCACTCAGGATCTTTGACAAGGAAATTCTTCGCCTCTTTCCCACCCTCCAGATCTGTCAGTCACAAAACCTGATGTCATCGACTCGTGTCACAGGATTCTTTGGTTTAACATGGTGACAACATATAGATTTCTTCTCGACAGAATAGTGATTTGTAGATTTTGTTCTGATGAATTCACAGCCTGCTGGTGGCGTCATCAGAAGCGTGCTGGTCTCGCATTTGTTCAGTTGCGGGTTCGAAACCCGCACTTCTCTCCAATTCCCGGGAGAGACTGTTATCTACCCCAACAGTCCAAGCCCATAGGGCAAAAGTAACGGCTTCGGCCGCAGTTACGCGCCTTCTAGCGTAGGTTCCTTAACTAAATTGTATTTACCATAAGGTCAGCTCTCGGGATGTGGAGCTGGCTTGATTTATATATTCTGTAGAATTCAGTCTCCCTAAGGTGACTAAAATCACCTAACGGCAAACGACTCACAGGAGTAAAACTAATTTCGCTCTCGTCTTAAGTGAACAGAATTGCCTATTCAGAGTGCCCCAAGCAAC
The DNA here is from genome assembly GCF_046742065.1 of Oratosquilla oratoria. Lineage (NCBI taxonomy): Eukaryota > Metazoa > Arthropoda > Malacostraca > Stomatopoda > Squillidae > Oratosquilla > Oratosquilla oratoria. Next base: position 8,493,544 of record NC_134789.1, on the reverse strand, counting down.
TGATTACGCAACTAACAAAATATATAACATATTAACCAACCAACCAACCAACCAACCAACCAACCAACCAACCAACCAACCAACCAACCAACAAACCAACCAACCAACCAACCAACCAACCAACCGACCAACCGACCAACCGACCAACCGACCAACTAACTAACTAACAAACAAACTAACTAACTAACTAACTAACTAACTAAGTAACTAAGTAACTAACTAACTAACTAACTAAGTAACTAACTAACTAACTAACTAACTAACTAACTAGATAAGTAAATAATAACTAACTAACCTTCTAACTAAATAACTAAATAACTAACTATCTAACTAATATAATAACTAGCTAAATATTGATCTAGTTGTCTAACTAAGCATATAGAGCAAAAGTACTAAGTAGTCAACAACATTACATAAAAAGATAAAGAAAACTACCATACTATAGAGCTAACTTCAGTGAACGTTATATATATATATATATATATATATATATATATATATATATATATGTATATATATATACACATACATACATATGTATATATATATATATATGTAATGCAATAAAAACACCAGGAGCGTGTGTTCACAAATGCGTAAGTAACCACTAGGAAAAGTAAACTAACGAAGCAGAGCGCTTTCGTATCATTACATCTTCAGCGCAGATACAAAGAAGGAATTATAAAATGAAGAAACAAGGTACAGAATATATGACATAGTAAAGAGGGCATTCGGAGAGGTAGTGGAAGAAGTACACGTGGTGGACGTTTGAACCGTCCTGGTAACCAACAAGTATGGGACAACTGCTCATAAGTTATATTATAATTTAAATAATTTTGAAATTTCATGAGAAATATAACTATCTAATTTGTACAAACCTTGATGAAGATTAACATTTATCACCTAACTAGATTTGATCAAACTGCATTCAATTAAAATTCTTTCTGTTATGTTGTTGTTGTGTGATGACTTTAGCGTTATCCCAGTCAACTGGGTGGTTAAAATGGTTCATGTGGTTGAATATACCGCTAGATTGGTTTCCCTCTCTAACGTATTTCTTGTGTTGATTCAAAACGTATTTCTTGTGTTGATTCAAAACACGAATCAATCAACACAAGAAATACGTTAGAGAGGGAAACCAATCCGGGGTACAGGTTTTCTCTAAGGCAATTCTGGTTGAAATCAACTGCACTAGTTGCTTTAACAATCTTCAAGACTGTATTCTTTAATTTGGAGAATACTTTCCTATTAGCAACTGAGAGGGATTGGAAGTAGTCATTCATGACTCTCAAAAGAATATACACAGTGTATGCCAACTGGTATATTTTTGCATTGTAATAGTATTGAACAACTAGTGACTCCACCGAAACTATAGTTTTTCGCCTCGTCGTGAGGCGAAAAACTATAGTTTCGTTGGAGTCAATAGTTGTTCAATACTATTACTATGCAAAAATATACCAGTTGGCATACAGTGCGTATATTCTTTTGAGAGTCATGAATGACTATTTAAGTCCCTCTCAGTTGCTAATAGGAAAGTATTCTCCAAATAAAAAAAAATACAGTCTTGAAGATTATTAAAGCAACTAGTGCAGTTGATTTCAACCAGAATATATATATATATATATATATATATATATATATATCTCTATATATATATATATATATATATGTATATATATACTACAAAGGATTACAAAGGCGGAGCATGCCGACAGGAGACCTTTTGATCCATATATAGGTCGGATGCGAAAAAAAATCATACATACATACATATACCAAGGCTTTTTCCCCCTTCCAAGGGAGGTAGCCACAAAAGGAAAGGCATAAAAACACTCCCACCCATTTCATCCCTAAATACACTCCACACCCTTCCTCTCATCTGAGCACCTCCTGGATGACGGGTCATCCCTGAACCCTGCCCACCGCCCTGGGTCAGAAGCAGTGTCGCAAGACACAGTACATCCACAGCAAGGCCGCTTCATTTAATCGGCGACCCCCCCTCTCCGTCCCCCTTTGCATATAAGGAGAGGACGGGGAGAAATCCCTTCGGGCTGCGTCAAAATTTACTCACACATACTACCCCCACCCCCCACCCCCCGCCCATTCCTCCTCATGCAGTCACAACATCATCCATATACAACCATTCTCCACTCACCTCTGTCTTCCGTCCTCTCCCTTCCTTCCTCAACAGACATTCCCCTCTTCCCCAAAGCCCCCTTCACCCCATCCATCCACCTCATCCTAGGACGTCCCCTCATGTTCACTCCCTCCACATCTGCCTTCCATACTTCTTTTACTAGTCTTTCTTCACTCATTCTTTCCATGTGTCCAAACCATCCTAATATTCTTTCATCAACCCTCTCTCCCAAATCATTTTTCACCCCTGTTCTCCTCATCACCTCCTCATTTCTCACTCTATCTAGCCTAGTAACCCCCACCATACTTCTCAGACACCTCATCTCAAACACATTCAAACTCCTTCTCTCTTCTTCTCTTATGTTCCACGTTTCTGCCCCATACAGTGCTGTTGGCACAATCACTCCTTCATACAGTCTCCTCTTCGCATCCATTCCCAAATGTCTATTTCTCATTATACTCTTTAAACCACCAAGGCATTTACTCGCTTCTCTCAATCTACATTCTACCTCCACCTTCACTCCACCTTTTCCTGCTACACTTGCACCCAAGTATCTAAAACTATCCACTTCCTCCAGTCGCTCTCCCTTAATGTTCACTTCCAGTCTACTGCCACTTTCACCCCTTGTACATCTCATCACCTTACTTTTACCCACATTTATCTTTAGCTTTCTTCTATCACATACTCTCTCCCAAACTCTGCCACCAGCTTCCTCAATCCCTCCTCTGACCCTGCCACAAGCGCAGTGTCGTCCGCAAACAACAGCTGGCTCACCTCCCACTTTTCTCCATTTTCTTTAACCATCTCCAATCCCTGACTCACTACCCTAGCATTCACCTCTCGCACCACCCCATCCATGTATAAGTTGAACAGCCAGGGCGACATAACGCATCCTTGACGAAGTCCCACCTTTACTTCAAACCACTCACTCTCTCCATTTCCAATCCTAACACATGCTCTACTACTCACATAAAAACTCTTGACAGCTCCCAAAAGCTTTCCTCCTATCCCATAAATCTGCATAACCTCCCACAGTGCCTTTCTGTCTACCCTATCATAAGCCTTTTCCAGATCCATAAAAGCCCAAAAAACATCCTTCCCCTTTCCTATAGCTTTCTCACATATCTGTCTTACCACAAAGATCTGATCTACACAACCTCTACCCGTCCTAAATCCACACTGTTCCTCACCAATTACTCCTTCTGTTCCTCTCCTAATCCTCTCAATTAAGATTCTCCCATAAGCCTTCCCTACTACACTCAACAGGCTAATCCCTCTGAAATTACTACATTCACACTTGTCCCCTTTTCCCTTGTAAAGAGGAACTATACAGGCACTACTCCAGTCCTCCGGTACTCTACCCTCTCTCCAGCAAACATTAAATAATCTCACCAACCAGTCCACCATCACTGAACCTCCCTTTTTCAGACATTCTGCATGACATCCATCCAGACCAGGTGCCTTACCTGCTTTCATCATCTTTACAACTGCCTTCACCTCATCCTATTAATAAATCATATTAATAAAAAAAAACTATGATAATGTAAATAACAAATAAAATACATAAATAAATGCATAGGTATAGTTAAATAATAAACAAACAGGTAAATAGTAAATAATAATAAATTGACATATAACTAATAATAAATAAAAATCAGACAGACAAATGATAACAAAACAAAAACAAATAATATAAGATAAATTATAATCATTACAGCATCTTACTTAGGTATTTATCTAAATGATTCTTAAAGCTTCGAACTGAACTACATTGCACTACCTGTGCAGGAAGTTTATTCCATTCATTAACTACACGGTTGGCAAAGTTGTTTCTACCTACTTCCAAATTGAATCTATTTCCGGACAGTTTAAAACCATTGTTTCTTGTCTGATTCTCATTCAATGTAAAAATTTGGTCACTTTTGATGTTGTCAATTCCCTTTAGAATCTTAAAGACTTGTATCAAATCACCCAGAGTCTACGGTTTTTTAGGAAAAATAGATTCATATGTTTCAGTCGATTTCCGTATAATTTATTTCTGATATTTTGAATCAGTTTTGTGGCTCACCGTTGTACTCTTTCCAATTTGTCAATACTTTTAGTGAGAATCGGTGACCATATGGATACAGCATATTCCAAATGTGGACGAACTAACGATTTATATAGCTTGTTAATGAGTGATGGACTTTTGAAATCAAAAGATCGCGCAATCAGTCCTAGAATCTTATTTGCTTTCTCAGAGGCTGAAATACACTGCTTGGATGATTTGAGGTCGTTACTGATGATTACGCCGAGATCTTTTTCACTATCCACTTTTGTTAACGAATTTCCAAATAACTTGTAATCGTACGTACTGTTATTTTTACCTATGTGCATTACCTTGCATTTACTTGTGTTAAATTTCATTAGCCACTTTTCAGACCATTGCTGTAATTTATCTAAATCTTCTTGAATATCTAATTGGTTTGAGTGATCATTTGCCACTCCGCACAGTTTTGTATCATCAGCAAATTTGGAAACAGTAGATTTTAGTCCATGGTCTATATCATTTATATATACTATGAATAGAAGTGGCCCAAGAACGGAACCCTGAGGAACTCCACTTGCAACACTTTTCCATCCAGAAGTTTTTCCATTTAAAACAACTCTCTGTTTTTGATCATTCAACCAATTACTAGTCCAACCTAATAGGCTACCACTTATTCCATGCAAAGCTAATTTAGTAAGTAGTCTTTCGTGTGGGACGGTATCAAAAGCTTTTGCAAAGTCTAGATGTACTAAATCTATATTGTTTCTTTTGTCATAATTCGAGATAACTGTGTTGTAGAATTCGAGTAAGTTAGTCACGCAAGAACGTTTCCGTCTGAAACCATGCTGGCTATCATTTATCAAACGGTTACTTTCTAAATGATGTTCGATAGCATCTCTGATGATAGTTTCCATTATTTTTCCTACGATTGAAGTCAAACTTATAGGCCTATAGTTATTTGGTTTCTTTTTGTCACCTTTTTTTAATATGGGAGTAACGTTAGCTAGCTTCCATTCTCTTGGGACATCTCCGGATATGATGGATTTCTTGAAAATAATTTTTAATGGAACAACAATCTCATTTTTCATTTCCTTTAAGATTCTTGGATGCCAACCGTCAGGCCCTGGTGTTTTATTAACTTTGAGTTTGTCTATACACCTTTTAATTTTTTCTTTTGTTATATTTACTGTACCGAGTAAGTTTACCCTAGACTTTTCACAGGTTTCAGTTTGGAATTCACCTTGAGGTGTTTCGTTTACGAATACCGAGCTAAAATAATTGTTTAAGATATTACACATTCCTTCATTTGAATATTCAAGTTGACCGTCAGCAGATAATAGTGGACCAATGTGATTCCTAACAACCTTTTTATCTCTAATGTAACTATAGAATTCTTTGGGATTCTCTTTGGATTTCTCAGCGATGTTCATTTCGTATTGTCGCTTTCTTTTTCTTATTGTCTTTTTTAAATTTCTCTGTATTGATACATAACTTTAATAGTCATTAGATGCACCCGAGCACTTATATTTCTAAATAAGCCTGTCTCTTTTTAGCAATACTTTTTTCAGTTTCTTTGTCGAGCCACTTTGGGCGAGCCTGATTTGGGGGACGTCTGTCCTTAAAAGGAATGTAAGTTTGAATCATCTTAGTGAGCGTATTTTGAAATATTTCCCACATCTGATCTACAGGTCTTTCGTTTAATTTTGCCTCCCAATCTGTAAGCTGAAGCTCCTGACGTAGTTCTATGAACTGAGCTTTACTGAAATCGGGTATTTTAGAAACACAAGTATCTATTCTAAAATTGTTTAGGAGTTTGAATTTAACTAGGTTGTGATCGCTATTTGCAACAGATTCACCGACTTCTACATCAGTTACCATGCTTTCGCGGCTAGTGATCAAAAGATCGAGTAAGTTTCCATATCTTGTGGGCTCTTTTACATGCTGAATTAAGTAATTGTCACCAAGAAAATCAAACAAGCGACTACCTATATGGCCATGTTCAAGGGTCATCCAATCAATGTCAGTAAAATTGAAATCACCCATTATCAATAAATCCCGGTTGCAGAAACTAGACAGTTCTTGAAATAACAGTTTGTCGTCTGCTAATGATAATGTCTTTGGCCTATATATATATAAGACTGAAGGTGAAAGAAGTACACAAGAAGTAATGGGAGAATTTCACGCCTTAACGTTTCGACCCGCAGGATCTTGATCACAAAGCTAACAACTCAAACGTAACAGGATATTTTATACACGGACGGGTCATCTCATGGGACGCTTCGGAGATGACCCGTCCGTGTATAAAATATCCTGTTACGTTTGAGTTGTTAGCTTTGTGATCAAGACCCTGCGGGTCGAAACGTTAAGGCGTGAAATTCTCCCATTACTCCTCGTCTACTTCTTTCACCTTCAGTCTTATTTGTCATAATATAGTCAACATATATATATATATATATATATATATATATATATATATATATATATATATATTGATAGATAGACATATGTATAGGTAGGTAGATAGATAGATGTATAGATAGGTACATAGAAAATAGAGATAGATAGATAGATAGATTGATAGATAGAGAGACAGACAGACAGACAGACAGATAGATAGATAGATAGATAGATAGATAGATAGATAGATAGATAGATAGATAGATAGATAGATAGATAGATAGATAGATAGATAGATAGATAGATAGATAGATAGATAGATAGATAGATAGATAGATAGATAGATAGATATATAGATAGGTAGAGAGATAGATATATAGATATATAGATAGATAGATAGATAGATAGATAGATAGATAGATAGATAGATAGATAGATAGATAGATAGATAGATAGATAGGTAGATAGGTTGATAGATAGATAGATAGATAGATAGATAGATAGATAGATAGATAGATAGATAGATAGATAGATAGATAGATAGATAGATAGATAGATAGATAGATGGATAGATAGATAGAGATATAAATATGTAGATAAAAAGTGAGTAAAATTATTTCCGTAAAATCTCGATGTGGTCGATAGTAAGGCTTATTGGTCTAGTGACGTCACCGTTGACCAGTGACGTCATAATCTGAAAGATCCAATGGTGTCTTCAAATGACAAGTCACGCTGGCCAGACTTATGATGAAGCGATGATAACAGATGACGGATCAAATTGACGAAGCTGATGGAACTGTCGTGGCTGAGGTCAATCCTACGCGTGGTGGGGTGACAGATGGCGTTGATTACGTCACGCGTTGGATTTAAAGTGATGACGTCAGTATGGTCAGGTTCTACCTGTGAGGCCATAGGGCGTTTATTTGTAGTCGTGGTTCGCGGGTAGTGAGTCATGGTGAGGCTGGGGAAGTGACGGTGGTATTCTCAAAAATATTCTTTCCTTATGTGAATCTTATATGAATCCTTGGATAGGAAAGATTCATATAAGGAATTTTTTTTAAGAATACCACCGTAAGAGTCTTACGGTCGTATTCCTAAAAAAAATTCTTTCCTTATGTAATTCTTATATAATTCCTTGGAATGGAAAGATTTATATAAGGATTTTTTTTTTTTTAAGAATACAACCGTAAGATTCTTAAGGTGGTATTCTTAAAAAAATCTTTCTTTATATAAGTCTTTCCTTTCCAAGGATTTATATAAGATATATACAAGGAAAGATTTTTTTTAAGAATACCATCGTAAGTTCCTTGGGATTTTATGGCAGGAAGAAATAAAAATTGCTATGAAGATTTCCCATGAAAAGATAAACAGAAATAAAAGAAAAAAAAATGGATAGATGAAATAAGTGAGTAGAAAATAAGAATATGTAAATAAGTAGATTAGCACATACATAAAGATGAGTAAAATGATTGATTAACTGATACATAAACAAATAAACAATCAAAAACAAATAGATAAATATTTGAATAAATAGATAGTAACAAATAGATAAATTAACAAATAAAAACATTAATATATAAAAGTAAATGAATAAATAAGTACATAAACAAACAAATGAATAAACAAATAAATAAATAAATAAATAATTAAACAAATAAATAGATGAAAAAGTCCCTTTGTTTCTTTTTGATACTACGGGTATAAGTTGTGGATATTTTTCTTGGTTAGATATGAATTTGAAACCTTTTATTGTGAAACACATTCTAGAAAAGTATTAAAGAACCCATTTTGCCAACTGTACATGTAAACTATGTT
>NC_134789.1:8462666-8465166 GCF_046742065.1 Oratosquilla oratoria | reverse complement strand
AAGGTAATTTTTTTGTATTATTGATGAGGTAATATAGTTTTATTAGGAAAGCGCAAGCCTAGAAACATGAGTTTGAAATGTTTTCCAAGGTCATCATCTTTGATATAAAAAAAATTATTTGTTCCATTGTATCTCATCCTCAGAGTGACCAAGACTTCTCAGTGGTAAGGGCGTATGCATCTGTAGAGATTAATGATGAACTTTGAATGTTACTATCTAGAGCAGGAGTGTCAAAATCAGACCATTTCGAGGGGCAATTATCCACTTGGTTATGGACGCAAGGGCCATATAAGTTAAAAGTAAATCAACATAAGTAAATAGAATTAATAAACTAATATTAGATAGGTGAAAATGAATAAATAAATAAATGAATACAAAATTAATCGAAAAAAAAAGATGATGATGATGATATGGTTTTAACGTCACAAACCCCCTATCAGAAGGCTTGGACGGTGCCCCTCGTAGAGGACTTTGTAGGGTGAAATTTAATAAACCATGCTCTTGGTTCAACTTCGCCGTTGGCAAGGTTCGAACCGCCACCCCCTCGACCTTCGCCGCAAGTAACGACGCCCTAACCCAGAAAAATAGATACATTTTCCTCAGCTGTAATAATTATAGTAAACTGAGTTGAAAAATATCTTGCCTCGCGGGCCACTTAAGATCATCCCGCGGGCCACATTTAGCCCGCGGGCCATGAACTTGACACCCCTGATCTAGAGTACGACTGGATATAACAAATTCTGAGATCCATACCCCAATATACAAGCAACACTATGCATAATCAACCCACCATACATCAAAGTCAAAAGTGCCTTGCCATTTTCTTTCACAATTCTAACACGCAATCCTAGAAATGTTTCATGTAATATTTTTTTAGTCAACACCCTCTAGCTTAAGCAAGCTTTGAATATTCACACTGGACTTAGTGGTGTCATGCATTGTGCATGTGGCCTTAGACATCAATATTAATTCGTGTGTATTGCGTATGTGGTTACATATGCTCACTCACGCTACCTTTGCCTTTCCGAGCCATAGAAGCTGAGAGAAAGAATTTGAAGCTCAGTTTCTCAGTCAACGTAGTTGGTACTGTTCCTCTGTAACGATCATAAAGGGGAGTGTATTCATTACATAATTCTTGTTCCTAGCTTAGATTTCTAGTCTGCGAGTGCATCTACTTAAGGTTTCAGATTATATATATATACATATATACATATATATATATGTATATATATATATATATATATATACTGTATATACATGTATATGTTTTATATATGTATATATACATATATATATTTATGTATATATATATAAATATATATATATATATATATATATATGTAAAATATATATATATATATGTACAGTATATATATATATGTATGAATATATATATATATATATATGTATATACATGTATATATATATATATGTATGTATATATGTATATATATAAATAAATAAATATATATATACATATATATATACATATATAATACATATATATATATATATATATATATATATATACTATACATATATATTATCTATTTATCTGTTTTTATTTATCTATTTGTTTTTTATTCTATTATATTTTTTGGAGGGTCATTTTAGTTTTCTTGGTCATTCATATCTTTCTCTTTGCTTCACCTCATTGCAGCTATATCACACTATACACACTTTTCATAGCAATGGTTTTACTTTCTAGTCAATTGTTTCACCACTTTTATCCATTGTATACCTGTACTATCTTAGAGTTTATTTGAATTACCTATTATTTTACATGAAAGTCATTAGATGACCTAAACTAAGTCTTAAACATGGATTTATTAAACACGGATAAAAGATTGCCGGAGCGTCACGATTAGAGTTAGGTCTATCATGTTTGTGTGAACAAGTGCAATACCCATAGACTCACGCTACTTCATCTACTAAGCTTCTGTCCCGGCGCATAGGTATAGAATGGACGCGTCAATGAGATGGATTTTGTGACCTCCGGACTCTCAGGTTACACAAAGTCAAACAAATTATTACTCGCCTTCCTGAGTTCAAGCCAAGGATTTATGATATCCCCGGTGATGAATTTACTGACTCGTGAATGTGATTTTAGTCGTTTAAACCGGGATTACGTCCAACCAGGTGACGAAAGTTCGAGTGGGAATGGGAGTGAAGTACCTAACCATTGGAAGGAAAGATCTACATTCCGACGTGCTATTGTGTATCAAATGTTTGTTGTCGTCTGTATGAAGAAAGTAAGATCCAAGAAAACAACAGACCAGCTCAGTTGTAATAAGAATTACTTGTGATTGATGATAAAGAAAATTTAAGTAAAAGAACTTCGGGTTGTACATTTTTCTACAAAAAAAAAAAAAAAAAAAAAAATTCTAAATTCCGACGTGGTATTGTATATCAAATGCTCGTCGTCGTCTGTATAAGGAAAATAAGACCCAATAAACAACAAACCAGCTCAGTAGTAATAAAAATCACTTGTGATTGATGC
>NC_134789.1:8440166-8445166 GCF_046742065.1 Oratosquilla oratoria | reverse complement strand
ATGACCTAATTAAAAGGAGAAAGACCATGCAGATTAAAAGTAGGAGAGACGAAATAGAAAGAGTAGAACTAAACAAGCTTATCAACAAAAGGCAGAGATTAGGGAAAAGAAAGAGAAACATGGATGAAATAGAGGAAACTATTCGGAAAGGTAAAAGTATTAAAGTGACCGAGCGCAGACATGCTTTAGGAAGACAGCAAATGGTGTGTTTGAAAGATAGAAATGGAGAAATAATCAAATGTAGAGACAAAATGGTAAAAAGAGTAGAATAATTTTACCAAGAGCTTTACTCGTCGAAGACCGTAGTTGAATCAGTAAATTCATGTGTAGACGTTAGTAGTGTACCAGAGATTACAAAGAAAAAAGTAGAATTTGCTCTAAAAACTATGAAACCAGTAAAAGCACCTGGCGAAGATGGTATATCGACAGATCCGTTGAAAGACGCAGGGAAATTAGTTCATATTAAATTAGCTGAGTTGTACACCCAGTACTTACGTCAAGAAAGCGTCCCTGATGCGTGGTGCAATGCTATAGTGATTTTACTTCATAAAAAAGGAGACCAGAAGGACCTTAGTAAATATCGACCGATTAGCTTGCTATCAAACGTATATAAAGTATTCTCCAAGATCCTTACAAATAAACTAAGTCAAGTTTTAGATGGAAACCAACCGAGAGAACAGGCAGGCTTTAGGAGCGGGTATTCGACCCTAAACCATTTGCAGGCGATAAACCAACTAATCGAAAAAAACGACAGAATACAATATACCTCTGTGTTTAGCTTTTGTAGATTACGAGAAGGCCTTTGACTCGGTAGAACAAATAGCAATACTAAACTCGCTACGCAAGCAGGGTACAAACGAACAGATCGTAAAAGATTTAGAAAATATTTATGCGAAAGGTACCGCTGTAATTCGACTACATAAAGATACAGAAAAGATCAAGATCGAGAAAGGAGTACGGCAAGGTGATACAATTTCACCGAAACTATTTACAGCTTGCTTGGAAGATATTTTCAGAAGATTGAGTTGGGGAAAGAAAGGTTTAAAGATTAATGGCGAATATTTGAACCACTTAAGATTTGCGGATGACATTATTCTTATTTCAGAAAGAGCAGAAGACTTGCAAGATATGCTGAGCGATCTAAACAAGAAAAGATCTCAAAGTAGGTTTAAAAATGAATAAAATTAAAACCAAAGTAATGTTCAATACGAAAGTTTAAAATAAAGAAATTGTAATTGATGATGAGAGTGTTGAGGAAGTTGAAGAGTACAATTATTTAGGCCAGATGGTGAAAGTGACGAAAGATCATGATAATGAAATAAAAAGACGCATTGCAATTGGTTGGAAAGTGTTTGTTAAGTATAATAAGATCCTGAGAGGCTCTCTACCTTTATGTTTGAAACGTAAAGTTTACAATCAATGCATTCTACCAGCAACAATCTACGGGTGTGAGACTTGGAAACTAACGAAGGCAATGGAAACAAAATTAAGGACAGCACAGAGGAGAATAGAGAGATCAATGATGGGAATAACGCTTAGAGACCGAAAGAGAGCAAGTTGGGTGAGAGAGCAGACTAGAGTGAAAGATATTGTGGAAGCAGTAGAAGAGAGAAGATGAGCGATGGAGCAAGTGTGTTACTGAGTGGGCGCCGCGAGATAGGAAGCGTGGAAGAGGGAGACGAGACAGAAGGTGGCGAGACGGGATTGAGAAGTTTGCAGGAGTGACGTGGCAGAGGAGGGCAAGGCCGTGTGAATCATGGAATGCTATGAAGGAGGCCTTTGTTCAGCAGAGGACTCAGGATGGCTGATTTGATATACATACATACATATATATATATATATATGAATTTGCTGTCGTTTTCAACAGAATATATATATATACATATATATATATATATATACATACATACATACATATATATATATATATATATATATATATATATATGTGTGTGTGTATATTTAGATGCCCAGATATTTGAGCAATGCTGACGAAAACATTCTTTTTGTAGTTGCTTGTTAATACTGAGGTTAAAAAATAATAATATTTTGCGCTGAATGTAAGGAAATGCATATATGTTTACAAACTTACAATCATCCCCCTCCTCCATTCACACACATACAGAAACTCAACAGATGTGGATTTAGCAGCAACCCCGGAGAATCATAATTATCTCAGTTTCGCATCACATCAGGCCATTCAGCTTTACTAATGTTTTATGGCTATCTTTCGACGATTTCACCTAAGTGCTGGGCATGTCCCATATTGTATTTGCAATTCATAACGTAAACTAGAAATTCTAGATGTACACTAATATCTCGTATCAAGTACTAATGCAGAACAATATTCTGTTTTCTGGTTCTCTCTTCCTCTCTCTGGTAATGGCACGTTCTTTGCTGGAGTATGATGATGCATTTTTTTTTTATTGGAAATACATACCTTACCTTGCATGATTAAATATGTCTCATTGTACAGTTTGAAATGTAAGTTCTTCGTCACAATCTGGCTTGAAGTCTTGGTAACTAATAATAAAGATATAAACTTTGTATTTGTACTGAATCATGATTAAAGTTTTTTTGTGTTCACTTTTGTTCACAAGAACATCACTAGTCTATGTTTTCTCAGATACATGTGACTTAGAACTCTTTTAATATAAATTCATGGTACAAAGTGTCGAAGGACTTATGTCTCCTACTGTACTTACAGTAACATCTCCATTTCGTGAACGAAAAGAATTCTTAGGTATTAGTATCTTACACTTTATTGTCTCATAGTCTCATAGAAGTAAACTGATATTTGTCTGTCTGCCTTTTGTGTCTGTGTATCTGTTACTCTTTCTGTCTATTTGTCATCTTGTTTGTCTTCCTCTTTGTTTATCTATCGGTCTGTCTGTCTTTCTCTCTGCCTGTCTGCTTTCTGCTTCTATGTTTGTCTTTTGTTTATTCTCGACATGCTCTTTCATGCATTCCATACTTATGTAATTCTGTTCTCTCCTCTCCTGCAAGCATATTCAACATTGAATTTAATCATAATGCATCTACTAAGTACCACAAATTTTTGAGCTGAAGGCTCACCTTTGAAACACTGGTAACCCCGCTGGTAAACCCCAGAAGGACCACAAACTCTGGATAGGGAATCAATTCACCTAATAATCATAAGAAATTATTTATTAAAGTACTTATGGTCACTAGAAAGTTTCTTCGGAATAGGTTCAAGCCTTGATGAGGAGAGGTTGCTTCTATAAGTAAACAGTGATCTGGTACGAACCTGGAGACATTTGAAGGCATTGACATCGTTCTTAGAGAAGCTAAGATGCCTTTCATTGGAGGGAGAACTTCCCCGTTTCTCTTTCCCTAGTGCTTGGAGATTGTCTATAAGGATAAAAGCGCTGGTAGAGTACAGCTTCCAGTCAGCCCTAGAGTAGGTACTACCGTATGAGCTATAGACTAAGAAGGTAGTTCTTGATCTTATTTTCATTGTGACGTCTATATGGGAACAGGAATGAAAGAATTGTTCTTGTAAGTTAATTGCTGGATGCCGGGGGTTATGTTACGCATCAAAAGAGGGGACAGAAAAAGAAGAAGAAGAAGAAGAAGAAGAAGAAAAAGAAGACCAAAAAGAAGAAGAAAAGAACAAGAAATTGTATGTCAGAGATCCATAAAAGAATTTCGAAGGGTAGCATCAGTTTAACTACTGGGCGTTAAATCACTATGTTATTGTCCTCACATTATACGAGTATTGTTTGTGTTAATTTCAACATATACATTGGTGATTTCTGTGGGTTGCTTATTCACTCTTTAAGGACATCTCTGGACAAATAAAGGACAAAACACTGGAAGATTCTGACGTAAAACGAAAGAGAAATTAAGTCTTCAAGAGGTTTTCACCTAAGTTAAAAAAAAAACACGTTCAGAAACATTCTTAGCTTGAATATATAAGAAAACGAAACGTGGCAAAGATACAAACTAGTATTATTATACTCGGATGGAATAAGAACGATACTACATTCAAAACGGCGGCAAATTAGATTTAGCGTTTGCGTGGTATACTATCGAACCAGATCTTCTGTGTACCAGGGGACTCGGATAAAAATAAGGTCAAGCGCGAATTGTAGAATGGGACGAAAGACAGAAGGGAATATAGTAATTTGAGGACCATTAGTCTGCTTAGGCGTTGCAGAAAAACATACTAGGTCGTAGTATATAGGTTACGATAGATGTCGGTGAGTATGACCGTATATACGAGCGTAGACTTATATACAGACTTTCGATTGTTTGTTGGTCAGTATTTTGGGATATGACTTTTGATTGAAAAGGTTCTCTGGAGAGAGGGTGCGTTCTTGGGGTTCAGGTGAGTGTTATATGTAAGCAATAACACGAATGTATGAAAACAAAAAGGTATCTTGAAAGTCATAAAATAACAAATGCTATTCTTTTTATAACATGCCACCGGCTGCGCCAGTCCATGCTTCGCAGGGTACTCGACCTTTGGTCTTTATTCAATATCTACAAAAAGATGAGCAAACATAACGTTTCTCTCCTTTTTTCATATTCTCGTCTTTAGAAAGGCTAAATATAACCAATGAGTGGGTAAAATTAATTTTACAGCTCTGTTAACAAAATATCACATTTTGCTTATATCAGAAGATGAGAGATATTTTTAAACTTAATTTTTCATTTATACTAAGACATTGCTTCCATTTGTACAGTGTATATGAAAATTAATTCACAAAATGGATATGGGAGTATCCCTATTGACAAAATATACAGGATGTCCCATAGATGTGCTCATAAGAACAAAATCAAAGTAAGATTTAATGTTCTTACCCAAATCTAGTCTAGTCCTCCTTATGTGTTCGCAAATGCTCAAACTGATTACGGTAATTTTCTAGACACAGATAGGAACACTGATGAATGGATTGGACGCAATCGGAAATGTGCTGTTCTCGCAATCTCATAGTCATGGGATCGAGTACCTACTTTCTCTCCGATTCCAGCAG
>NC_134789.1:8405166-8417666 GCF_046742065.1 Oratosquilla oratoria | reverse complement strand
CCGCCGCCGGCGCCGATGGCTGAGTGCGCAGTCATCCATCACGCCGCTAGCCATCTTTGCACAGCTGCTGTAGGGCCTTCGTCTGCCCGCCTGGACACGACCTGTTCAGGCTCAAAGGCTCTGCTGGAAGAGGGAGGAGGAGGAGGAGGAGGAGAAGGAGGAGGAGAAGGAAGAGGAGGAGGAGGAGGAGGAGGAGAAAGGAGGCCTTGAGTAATGGAGGGAGTGTCTGCTGAAGTGGAGAAGCGTCTGGTGGTGAAGAGAGACATCCAGTGGTAAGGGAGTGGTTATGTATTTGGTAGAGGCAAGGAAGTTTCTGCTGGAGATAGGAAATGCTTTGTGCAAGGGGAAGGATCTGTCTGAATATAGGAGGTTTCTCTAATTCTTGGGCTGCTTCTGGTCGTCTGAGTGAAGTACGGATGGTGGAAGGGAGGGTTTGAGCGAAGGAGGAAGAGAGCGAGGGGGAAAGAGAGGGATGGAGAAAAGGGGAGAGAGAAGTAGGAAGAGAGCGAGGGATGAAGAAAAGGGGGAGAGAGCGGGAAAGACGCAGAAAGAGAGAGATATAAGTACAGAAAGAGTAGCTTAGTGGTGTGAAATAATACTGTTGAATGATGGATATGAATGGGAATATAACACTACTTCTTTCCTGAACCTCATAGAATGAAATATGCTTATTCTATGGCCATATTTGTTTATTGTAGCCATTGTATTTATACTTGGTTCACTGTGTCATTAAGAAAAAAAGAAATAAAATGTTGCCTAGTAACTGGGGTGAAGTTTTCAACAATTGAACTCAATACTGGTATACTGCATCTTTGAGGAAAATCACGAAAATGCAATTTGATCAATTGACTCTCTCCTCCCGGGTATCGAACCCGTGACTCTCGTGTTTACAAACACACACACACACACACACACACACACACACACACACACACACACACACACACACACACACACACACACACACACACACACACACACACACACACACACACACACACACACACACACACACACACACACACACACACACACACACACACACACACACACACACACACACACACACACACACACACACACACACAAACAAAGAGGCTTCCTCTCACCTGATTAGGATAATCAACAGGAGTCTCATTGTCCTCCTGTTTGACAAACTTGAATTTATGATGCACTCTAAGTCACTTTAGGGAGTGATTACTAATGACACTAAGAAACTAATATATGTATATATATATATATATATATATATATATATATATATATATATATATATATATATATATGTTTACACAAAAAATGACCCATTTCTAGTAGAGGAATTGAAAGATTTAGAGAACTTTTTGCGATAGAGAATATATATATATATATATATATATATATATATATATATATATATACATATATATATATATATATATATATATATATATATATATATATATTTACAGTTGTGAATAGGAGCACAATATCTTCTAAGTTTCCGTAAGCAGAACATTAGCATTCATCAGTCCTATATACAGAGACAAGCAAGATCAGGAAGACCTGAACTCATGTTTAGACAAATATCAAACTTATACCTTTCAAAAGTTTAAGAAACCATAACACATAAGAACATAAGAACATAAGAATGAAGGAGACTGCAAGAGACCATAAGACCTACACTAGGCAGCTTATCCATCACCACCTGTCATCCCCATCCATAAAGTTGTCTAATCGTTTCTTAAAGCAACTGATAGTTTCAGCGCTTATTACATGATTACTAAGTTTATTCCATTCGTCGACCACCCTATTAGCGAGCCAATTCTTGCCTATTTCATTTTTAAATCTAATTTTTTTTTCCAGTTTGTACCCATTACTGCGAGTCCTGCCCTGTTGTTTTAATATGATGACCTTGTTTGCATCACCCTTGTTAAAGCCTTTGATTCACTTGAACACATCTATTAGATCACCCCGCACTCTGCGTCTTTCCAGAGAATGTAAATTAAGGTGTCTAAGCCTCTCTTCGTAAGGCAAATTTCTGAGTCCATGTATCATTTTGGTCATTCTTCTCTGTACTGATTCTAGTAAATTGATGTTCATTCTGTAGGACGGAGACCAAAACTATACCGCATAGACAAGGATGGGTCTAACTATCGCTAGATAGAGTTTAATAATTACCACTGCACTTCTATTCGTTACCGTCCTAGTAATAAAACCTAATACTCTGTTTGCCTTGTTCCTGGCGCTAATGCACTGTTTCCTGGTTTTAAGGTCCGGACTCACTAGTACTCCCAAGTCACTCTCACACTCAATTGTCTCTAAAAGCGTTTTATCTCAAATATATCTATTTTCGGGGTTGTGTAGGCCTAAATTTAACACGCTACACTTAGAGATATTGAAGGTCACTTGCCATTTCACCGACCACGTGAACAATTTGTTAAGATCATCCTGCAGAATCTCTGCGTCGTCTCCTGACCTAATTAGGCGTCCTATTTTAGTGTCGTCCGCAAACTTACTAACATCACTATTTATCCCATCGTCTAAGTCGTTTATGTATATATATAAACAACAAGGGACTCAAAACTGAACCCTGTGGGACTCCACTAGTAACATTGCCCCACCTAGATTTTATTCCATTTATGGTGACCCGCTGTTTTCTGTTACTAACCCAAGCTCTAATCAATTCTAAAATTTTTCCTCCTATGCCATGGGCTTTGATTTTATTTAGTAGTCTGGTATGGCACCTTGTCGAACGGTTTGCTAAAGTCAAGGTAAATAACATCGTAATTATCATTGTTATCTGACGCCTTATATACTTTAGTGTGAAAGGGTAGAAGATTAGTCACACATGACTTACCCTTGAAGAAACCATGCTGTGAATCACGAATTAAATTATGTCTTTTGATGTGTTCTCTGAGTCTATTTACTATTATTGATTCAAGCATTTTTCCTATAACAGATGTCAAACTGATTGGCCTGTAGTTGCATATAGATGATCTATCTTCCTTCTTAAAAAACAGGAACAACGTTTCCCTGCCTCCAAGTAATAGGCACAGAACCAGTGTCTACCGTTTTATTAAATATTTTAGTTAACTGGTCGCAGATTTCAAATTTAAACTCCTTAAGCATTCTCGGAAAAATTTCATCTGGACCTGGGGATATTGTAGCTTTAAGTCTTTCAATCTGCTTGACTTCTTCTTCTTTACAAATGCTGATATTAGATTGACTACTTTCTTCATCCGCTCTGAAAATCGGATCCCATTAAGGTAATTTATCTAACCTCTCATTAGAAAAACACCGATAGAGAATAATTGTTAAACTCCTCACTCATTTTTTTCTCCGATTCTATCATGACAATTTCATCGTTTTTAATTGGTCCTATTCTTTCTTTATTTTTTGTCCTATAGAGATGAAAGAAACCCTTTGGGTTGGATCTTGCTTGACAGGCAACCTTTATTTCATAATTACGTTTTGCTGTACGTGTATTCTTTTTAACCAGTGGTATACATTCATAAGATACATGAGAGAAAATAAGATCTTATCTGAAAATCACTCAGCATGCGGAGAAAACAAAACAGCAGAACTAAAATTATGAAGGGCCTCTTTTCATTTTTATTTTATCTAATTTCATTTTGTGTGTGCGTGTTTTGCGCGATTTCGTATCATTTGTTTCTTATATTTGATGTGTTTTTTGGCTCACCACTGTATCCTTTCTAATTTATCATTTTCTTGAATGAAACTTGAGAGCCATAAGGAAACAGTATATTTCAAGTATGGCCATCACAGTAATTTATATAAGTACTTAATGATATTTGGATTTTGAAATTAGAAGATGGTGCTACTGATCCCAATATCATGTTTGCTTTCTCTGAGGAGGAAATGCATGCTGAGATGGTTACAGGTCTTACTGATAATTACACTAAGATTAATTACAGTTTTTCAAATGACTTGTGGTCGTACTTTTGCGTAAGTTTTACATATGTGAATAACTTTACTTTTTTTTTTTTTAGTCATCCTCTAAATCACTGCTCTAATTTGAATATCTAGTTGATTCGAGTTGTTATTTGTTATTCTGATCAGTTTAGTATCACTATTACATTGAGGTCCACAGTCTGGGTCATTGACATATACTATAAACAGGAGTGACCATAAAACGAAACCTTAAGGACCTCCACTCGTTACATCTCAGTCAATTTAAGAGCTTACCTATTATACCATGCAAAACTTTTTTTTTTTATTCTTTTTGTATTCTCTCGTACGAATAGTTCAAAAGATTTCTCAATGTCTAGGTATGATAAATCTACACCACTCCTTTTTGTTGTGTTTTGAGATAATTACAAAACAATGGGGAGTGAGAAAACTCTGGTAGGGCAAAGTTCTGCCAGTTGCGTGTTTGTTTTTCAGCTGATCCCGGGAGCCGAACTCACTGCCACCTACTCATGAGTCCAACACGGTATCCACTGGGCAACTGTGGTTCTACAGCATTTAATTTTCATCCTTTTCGAGCATAGGAGTGACGTTGTAAAAAAAGTTATGGAATTGAATAATATATCCTTCTAGGCTTTCTTAGGGTTAACTATGCAACTACAGGCCAATCAGTTTGACATCGGTTATAGGAAAATGCTTGAATCAATAATAGTAAATAGACTCAGAGAACACATCGAAAGGCATAATTTAAATCGTGATTCACAGCATGGTTTCTTCAAGGGTAAGTCATGTGTGACTAATCTTTTATCCTTTTACACTAAAGTGTATAAGGCGTCAGATAACAATGATAATTACGATGTTATTTACCCTGACTTTAGCAAAGCGTTCGACAAGGTGCCACACCAGACTACTAAATAAAATCAAAGCCTATGGCATAGGAGGAAAAGTGTTAGAATAGATTAGAGCTTGGGTTAGTAACAGAAAACAGCGGGTCATCATAAATGGAATAAAATCTAGGTGGGGCAATGTTATTAGCGGGGTCCCACAGGGCTCGGTTTTGGGTCTCTTGTTGTTTATTGTGTACATAAACGACTTAGACGATGGGATAAATAGTGATGTTAGTAAGTTTGCGGACGACACTAAAATAGGACGCCTAATTAGGTCAGGAGACGACGCAGAGATTCTGCAGGATGATCTTGATAAATTGTTAACACGGTCGGTGAAATGGCAAATGAACTTCAATATCTCTAAGTGTAGCGTGTTTAAACGTAGGCCTACACAACCCCGAAAATAGATACAGCTTAGATAACACGTTTTTAGAAAAATCTGAGTGTGAGAGGGACTTGGGAGTACTAGTGAGTCCGGACCTTAAAACCAGGAAGCAGTGCATTAGCGCCAGAAATAAAGCTAACAGACCATTAGGTTTCATTGCTAGGACGGTAACGAATAGAAGTGCAGAGGTAATTATTAAACTCTATCTAGCGATAGTTAGACCCATCCTTGACTATGCGGTACAGTTTTGGTCTCCGTCCTACAGAATGGACACAAATTCACTAGAATCAGTACAGAGAAGAATGACCAAAATGATACATGGACTCGGAAATTTGCCTTACGAAGAGAGGCTTAGGCAGCTTAACTTACACTCTCTGGAAAGACGCAGAGTGCGGGGTGATCTAATAGATGTGTTCAAGTGAATCAAAGGCTATAACAAGGGTGATGCAAAGAAGGTAATCATAATAAAACAACAGGGCAGAACTCACAGTAATGGGTATACGCTGAACAAATTTAGATTTAAGAAGGAAATAGGCAAGAATTGGTTTACTAATAGGGTGGTCGATAGATGGAATAAACTTAGTAAGCATGTTCTAACTATAAATTAACTATAAATTAAGGGAGTAAATTTATGTACTTACATTCAAAGAAATGGTGTTTTTATAATAAAATGCTTAAACAAAAGCACAAGAGCGTGTTGACTTATGATTATATGATCTCAACCTTCGACTATGTATCATAGATTAACAAATTGTATACTAAGAAGACTAAAGAGTATCCACAATAAAGCTTCTGGATATAGAAAAAAGTCAATATGACATGATAATTTCTAAATTAATATCCATCCACTCGCTGTAAGTAAAAGAGTAAAACATGTACAAGAAATGCTTTCTCACTTATGAAATAACAAGATCCTGCGAACCTATGCATTTGAAAGATAGATAGAAACCATTTGAACTCTCAACCAACGTTTGAGTTAGACATACATCAGATAAACATAGAATACTTGAAACAAATAAAATGAATCTTATTTTCCATGACTACCTAACATGCTCCTAGCAGGTTAAGAAGACGCTTTAGAAATTACCACTTATATAAAAGACTAGAATAATTTTCATTGAGAGGAATTATGATTAAGTACTAGAAATAGTAAAAGATAACTATAGATTGTGAGTTAAGATAATAAACAGTATCAAGAACAAACAAACAAGCGCAACCCGATACGGATATTTACAGTATATCCTTGAAGGAGGGCGGCAACAAGACTCCAAAAAGTAAGATGCAAAAAGCTCTTACCCAAACCCAGAGTTGGAGAGTCTGCCCAAATCATAGGTCGAATGTTGATAAAAAACCAAGTTAGGGTCTGCCAAATGTCAAACGTACATCTTTTGTTTCGTTTCTCTCGACTTTGCTGCTGTTTCATTGTCCTGTCCATTTTTGTGTAGAGCTAGGCTCGGTAGTGACGGAGACCTTGTTAGTCTTCGGCCATGGTTAACAACAGTGAGGATTCATTTAGTATTCGTGGCTTCCCGGAGAACCACAGAACTCTTGTCAAGATCCGCCCCGTGGGAATTGGTCAGCTTGTGCCAGATTAACCGCGTTAACACGATGTGACGTACTTTATGGATTTCCCTTCGGCTTCTGCAAGGTGATCTTGGTCTGTTGGCCTTTTTTGGGTCAGCTTACTCGACAGCTATATGCAGTCTGCCTACCCCCAACGCGGTTTTGTTCAGTTGAGGTAAAAATCATCTTGACTCTAAAGGGAGAGGAACCATCAACAAAGGGGTTATGCTCGGATATGTCCTCTGACCTGATGATAATTTCCTGTATTCTTTCATTGGCGATTTTTTTCATTTGATGGGATGTATCAGAATTGAATGGGTTGATGGTCGAAGTACAATTGATGTTTGACTAACAAAAGCATTGTAAGCCCCTCCCTTCCCCCCAGATATCTAAAATTTAACAGCCCAAAACTTATTCTTATCATTAAAATATCTATAATTGTCTATAACCTCTCTATAATCTATCTATAATCTATTGTCTATAATCAAATCATCTGTAATTGTTTATAAGCTCTCTTTCTCTCAGTAAATGAATAAATGAACATATGAAAAAATAAACAGGTGCATAAATGAATGAATCAACAAATGAATATGAAAATGAATAGACAAGCACATAAGAGATAACTAAATAAACAAATAAGTAGATAGATATAAATAGATAGAAAATAATAGTAATAAATAAATATATAAGTAAATAGCTGAATAAATAAATGAACAAATAACTAAATAAATTAATAAATAGAGATATTAGAAAAAGATAAATGAAAAAAAAGACAAATAAAAATCAATAAAAGCAAACAAGCAATAAATAAGTAAGTATATATGTACAAATGAATAATTGAATTAATTGATAAAAATTACAAATAAAGAAATAAAAAATAAAAAATAAAAGAATAAATAAACAAATAAATAGATAAATAAATAAACGAATGAATGAATACATAATTAACAATTAAAAAAATAAATAAATGGACAAATTAATTAACAAATAGATAAATAAATAAAAAACATATATGAGTAAAAATCATACAAAGGACATAAGTTGTAAAGCTTTCGGAGATGCATATAGCTAGCACATTGATAGTTAGACAATTTAAAGAAATATACAATTTGGAAAAGAGCACCTTATATATTGTAATGTTTATGATCTTTAGATATGGTGAGGGCACATTGTTATTATCATATATATTTTCTATAATTATTTTTCATTTATTTTATTTTATTTTATTTATAATATTATGATTAACTAACTGAATTGTTCCTTTTTATTCATTACTTGAAATGTCAATTTCTAGGGTCCCGCTCCACTGTTGAAACAGAGCTCTGCAGGGCCCCCATCTTATACCTTTAGCATTTGTAGATGTTTCTAATACATTTTTCGTTTAGTCCGTAGGATTCAGTGAACAGATGGGCCTTCAGCTTCTTTATAAACATCGAATAACAGTCACTACTTTTTATGTCATTATTGGAGTCAAGTTCGACTCTTCCCTGTAACATTCGTCTGATGGATCAAATTTTGGTCACTGGTGTGCAGGTCTACTCTCTTCAGATACTAAGGTCATAGCTTCAGTACTTCTTGGTAAGCACTGGGCATTGATGAATATCGCTTGTATAAGGTGTACTTTTTGTGAGTTTGTTCATAAACTACTCCCTCAGTTTTTATTGAGATAGAGAGCTAGGACTTGGCATACATATTAAAAGAAAAAACAACAACATAGAATGTTGCCTCCATTCCTCGAGGGGTAGGGACAGAGCCTTTTACATCTTTTTTAATACAGAACTCAAACTTAATAAACACAAAACAAGGTCTCTGTAGGTCATTAAGGGAAGTGGAAAGATGGAAAGCCCAATTCAATTGACTGTAGATCCCAAAACACATAATCCTTACCGGGGATATGGCTGTGAGGAGGTAAACCTCTATCTTCCTGTGTCCCCGGGATTTTGGGACACAGGGCAAGGGGGACCCTTCATGTAATTTTGGCTATAGACCTGGAAACTCATAATCAAAAGCGTCGAAGGTCTAAGGAATGCAGAGCCCTTTTCCATAGATAGACAGCATACATATACTCTCTCTCTCTCTCTCTCTCTCTCTCTCTCTCTCTCTCTCTCACACACACACACACACACACACACACACACACACACACACACACACACACACACACACACACACACACACACACACACACACACACACACACACACACACACACACACACACACACACACACAAACACGCACACACACACACACGACTCGGTGGCGCGGTTGATAAAGTACTGGACTGCCAGTACGGAGGTGTGGCAGTACCTGGTTCGAATCCTGCCCAGGGCCGAAATTATTTCGGTATCGCTGCGCTTCGGGTCGTTATTCCGACTCTCGTGGGCGGGGAGTTGAGTGTGTGTGTGTGTGTGTAAGGTCATAGCCCATAGATTGGTCATACGAGCTCTGAGCTCTCTTCCGGGAGGGAAATAGCTGTCGATCACGAGTCCAACACGCGATCCAAAGACCAAGGTGAACACACACACACACACACACACACACACACACACACACACACACACACACACACACACACACACACACACACACACACACACACACACACACACACACACACACACACACACACACACACACACACACACACACACACACACACACAGAGGTTCGACTCCCGCTGAGGGCGAAAATAATTTCAGTATCGCTTCGCTGCGGGGTGTTACTCCAACTCTAGTGGGCGGGGAGTTGTGTGTGTGTGTTTGTGTGAAGTCACAGTATTACCAATAGATCGGTCATACGAGCTCTGAGCTCTCATCCGGGAGGTAAATAACTGTCGATCACGAGTCCAACACGTGATCCAAGACCATGGTGAATCACACACACACACACACACACACACACACACACACACACACACACACACACACACACACACACACACACACACACACACACACACACACACACACACACACACACACACACACGGAGGTCCGGGTTCGAATCCCGCCCAGGGCTGAAATAATTTCAGAATCACTACACTGCGAATTGCTACTCCAATTCTTGTGGGCAGGGAGTTGTGTGTTTGTGTGTGCGTGTAAAGTCACAGCATTATCCATAGATCGGTCATGTACGAGCTCTGAGCTCTCTTACCGGAGGGAAATAGCTGTCGATCACGAGTCCAACATGTGATCCAAAGATCATGGTGAATCACACACACACACACACACACACACACACACACACACACACACACACACACACACACACACACACACACACACACACACACACACACACACACACACACACACACACACACACACACACACACACACACACACACACACACACACACACACACACACACACACACACACACACACACACTTTTATCTACGGAGGAAGTTTGGAGAACTTTCATTTGAGTGACATCACCCATTCATCCTTTCACAAGCTCCCTACACATACTCTTATCACATGCATGCTTTCATCCCTGTTTTACTGATATACCACGTGTATTCAGAACTCTTCATCATTTCATTGTGCCTTCCCATTAGAACTGATCCCTGTAATTCTGCTTTCCACACTTGTTTCCATTCTTTTGCTATTTATGAATCACCTCAACATTCTCTAACCTACCTTATAAGATAACTGTCTCTCAGCAACTGCATTTTGTCGCACCTCCATATGTCTCATTCAATTCGTTCTTGAAATATCTATCGTACTTCTGAAACACATCACCTGAATTTTTTTTAGTAATTTCTCTTCGGACTATCATATTCCAAGTCTCTGTTCCATACAATATCATTGACATAATTACTTCTTCACATCACTATTTTTATGAATTTCATCCCAAATACCTTTTACCCACCACATGTTTCAATCCACATTGACATTTACCCACTTCTTTAACTCTGTATCTCATGGTTATACCCAGTCCTCCATTCATTGTTACATATGACCTCAAATACTTAATATCTTACCTTTTTATTTATTTTACCTTTTGTATTGACGTTCAACCTGCTAACACCTTAATTTCTTGTACATCACATATACTATGTCTATGTTTACTCATAACTCTCTTGTTCCACACACTGCAAAACTAAATCATTCACTGCTTCAATCTCTCCTCATATTGAATCCCAAGTACGGTGTTACCTGCAAAAAGATCTGATTCCTTTCCACCCCCCCAAAAAAAAATTAAATAAATAAACTGACCCCAATTCTATACTCATCGCTCCATGTACAAATTGAACAACCATGGCAACATCAGGCAACCCCAACGTAGCCCAAAACTCAACTTACACACAATCTTCTATTCATAGAAAAACTTTTGACTACTTTTAACTAACTCTTCTCTATTCCATACATTCACAATGCACTCAACAATTCTTCTCCATTCACGCTTTCATAAGTTTCTCCATAAACACTCAAAATACATGTATACCTTCCTCTAAATACAGTCATAACGCAACTACTTGACCCACGCAGCCTTTTCCTCTCCTAAAGTCACAATATTCTTCCCAGCATCACCCTCTGTTTTGCTACTGATCCTCCTAACCAACATAGCCCATACACCTAACCCCTTTAAAACAATATTCATGATTATCTCCTTTCACCTTACGTAACTGGACTGCATCAACTCTTACATTTAATCGAAAGACGTCCTTAGCTGAAATACATATTAAACAAATTTACCATTCACGTCTCTAATACTCCTCCATCCTTTGTTAGCTTACAATGATAAGGTATTGCATATCATATATCATCATATGTAATTGTTATATGGGCTAAAATGTACAGAACACATTAAATAATGCATATCTTAAGCCATTAGCTCCTTTCTCATAATACTTTTTCAGTTTATTCTAACTTCGTCTATGATTTGATTTGTTGATTCTTATTCCTTTCTCTCTCTGAAGAAATATTTCAGAATAAGTTGTAATGTTCTGGTTACAGTACCAACGTACTGTATATAAGTTCTGATATGTGATATGACGTTGATAAATAGAAATGTTACTATCTCATAATCTTTCCTCCAATGTCAAGAGACGAGAAGCCAGAAGCAGGAGGTTCAAAACCACAAAAGTCATCGCGTGACGTCTGTAAAGATGGGTAGTTTTAGATTCCCGCAGCGCGGATTACTATTGAAGTGTTGAAATGTTTCTTTCCTTTAACAATCTGTTTGCTCTAGACTTGCGTTAAGACGTTTTCATAGTCCAGTATGGTGCACTCCTACATATATATATATATATATATATATATATATATATATATATATATGTATATATATATATATATATATATATATATATGTGTGTGTGTGTATGTATATATTATATATATGTACATATATATATATACCTATATATATATATATATATATATACTAGCCAAATTACCCGCACGTTGCTGCGAGTTCGTGAATAATCCCAAACCTAACCATACCATATCTAACTTTAACCCTTAACCCTAACCAAAATATTTTTTTAATGAAATATAGCTTTAAACACTCACCCTGCCAGGTGTGCACCCCCCTACCCGAAGGTTGGGAAACCCTAGTTTGAAAATACATGCATACACAAACACAATATCATATACACATTATTTTGCGTGCGTGTGTGTGTGTGTGCGTGCGTGTGTGTGTGTGTGTGTATTGACAATAAAAGTCTACAGCTAAGAGGTGAAGAAATGCATTTCGTGTATTCATCTTCAGAATATATATGGTTATAGGGGTTTATTTGTAAAAAC
>NC_134789.1:8372666-8375166 GCF_046742065.1 Oratosquilla oratoria | reverse complement strand
TCACACTGAATGAAAATCAGACAAGAAACAATGGTCTCAAACTGTCCGGAAATAGATTCAAAATGGAAGTGGGTAGAAACAACTTCGCCAACCGTGTAGTTAATGAATAGAGTAAACTTCCTGCAGAGGCAGTGCAATGTAGTTCAGTTCGAAGCTTTAAGAATCATTTAGATAAACACCTAAGCAAGATGCTGTAATGATTATCACTTATTTTATATTATTTGTTTTTGTTTTGTTATAATTTGTCTGTTTGATTCTCATTTATTATTAGTTATATGTCAATTTATTATTATTTACTATTTACCTGTTTGTTTATTATTTAACTATACCTATGCATTTATTTATGTATTTTATTTGTAATTTACATAATTATAGTTTTTATTTATTAATTTATTATGATTATGATTTTTTTCGCATCCGACCTAGATATGGACCAAAAGGTCTCCTGTCGGCATGCTCCGCCTTTGTAATCCTTATATATACATATATATATATATATATATATATATATATGTATATGTATATACATATATATGTATATTTATATATATATATATGTATATATATATATATATATATGTGTGTGTGTGTGTGTGTGTGTGTGTGTGTGTGTGTAATATATATGTATATTTATATATATATATATGTAAACATACATATATATATAAATATATATACACATATGTATATATATATATATATATATATATATATATATATATATATATATGCAATAAAAACACTAGGAGCGTGTGTTCACAAATGCGTAAATAACCACTAGGAAAAAGTAAACTAACGAAGCAGAGCGCTTTCGTGTAATTACATCTTCAGTGCAGATACAAAGAAGATATATGTATGTATGTATGTACATATTCTGATTAAAGTCAACTGCGCTAATAGCTTTGGCTACTTTGAGATCCAACTTCTTCAGTTTGAAGAATACCTTTTTGTTTCCATAGTTCAAATTATGAACAAGATAATTTATGATGTCAATCCCATGGATAAGGAGGTGTAGAGGTAGGAGCTGATGAATGCCGAAAAATATAATAATACTATGTAACAGTACAAAAAGCTGTTGACACTGATACCGAAAACTTAATTTTTTTCCCCTCTTACAGAGGCTTCTTCAGGGTGAGAATTACAACGGCGATGGCTACAATACCTACTTTCGATGAAGAGTAGGCGAAGAATGATGCATAATGGCTGACCGTCACACTTTATGAAGCAGGAAAATTTGGGAAGTAGGAAAGGTCACCGAGGATCCCTAGGTGGTGGTCACAAGGGAAGGGGGTGACGAAGGAAGACTCTGGATGAGATCACTGGGTGAAGTAGACGAGGTTGAAAGGAGTCTCTGGGTGAGGTCACTAGGAAGGATAGGGAAAGTCATCATTCTCGTCACAGGCTGCATAGAGGAAGCTCTAACTTGGCTTCTAGTTCTAGATCCTGTGTGATGGGGATATTGGTGTTGCTGAGGGTCCTGGCAACCACTATGTTCCTGAGAGGGTTCACGGTCATGTTGTCTATGAGATCGTTGGTGGGCAAGGTGTTCCTGGGGGCCGGCTGATGGGAGGAGGAAGTCTGCGGCTTGTTGTATGTTGATGGAGGGCTGTTGAGTTGTAATAGCTACAGCTTCAGTGATCTGCAATATTTTAAAACTTATTTCTTTGTGGAGTATAATAGTGTTGTGTATTAATGTGTTCATTGGGGGCTTCATGTCGTGGTGGTCAATGTAGTGTTGAAAAATGGAGCCTTGGTTTCGGTGGTGTTGGAGACGTCTTCTTTGTGTAGTGGAGGTTCTCCCAATGTAGGAAAAGGAGCCGTCACAGCGGCCCTCCTGGCATGTAAACTTGTAAACTACGTTGGTAGAAGCCTCCTTCGGAATCTTTGGTGTGGTGCTATTTTTCATGATTAGGGATCTGGTCAGATTAGCCTTGCAGAAAATTCTAACATTAATAGAAGAGTCTTTGTCTGTAGGAATGACTCCTATTTTTAAGATACCTTTCATGGCATCGCACTCTTCTTTGTAATGGCTATGGAAGTGATTTTGGTGGTATTTGGTGATTTGATTGGTGACCTGGTTTGGAGCCTGATCTTAGGTGGCGTATTGGTCCATTTTCTTTTTGATGGTGTCTTCGATCAATTGGTCAGAGAACCTGTTATTAGTGAGAAGTTGTCGGATACGGTCGAGTTCCCTGCGCATCTCCCTCCAGCTGCTACAATGGGTAAGCGCTCTGTTAACATATACTGCAGCCACAGATCTTTTATAGGCTGCAGGGTATTCCCCACTGGCATTTAAACAACGGCCAATATTGGTGTCTTTGGTGTATACTTTGGTGTTAGAACCATTTTCAGTTTTGTTGATGCATAGGTCGAGAAAGGGAAGACGTCTCTCTTCACTCTGCTCGTGGGTGAAAGTCAAGCAGGAGTTGTCCAGAAAGGCAGAAATCAGGTTGGGGACGTCTTCGTTTGAACTGGTGGTGATAAAGATGTCGTCTGTGTA
>NC_134789.1:8347406-8349906 GCF_046742065.1 Oratosquilla oratoria | reverse complement strand
TAGATCACCCCGCACTCTGCGTCTTTCCAGAGAGCATAAGTTAAGGTGCCTAAGCCTCTCTTTGTAAGGTAAATTTCTGAGTCCATGTATCATTTTGGTCATTCTTCTCTAGTGAATTGATATCCATTCTATAGGACGGAGATCAAAACTGTACCGCATAGTCAAGGATGGGTCTAACTATCGCTAGATAGAGTTTGATAATTACCTCTGCACTTCTATTCGTTACCGTCCTAGCAATGAAACCTAATGCTCTGTTAGCTTTATTCCTGGCGCTAATGCACTGTTCAGGGTAGTGGTTCCTAATCCTTGGGTCGCGACCCAAAGTTGGGACACCACGCCATTTGAATGGGCCATCAAGGATTTGTGGACTTTTTATTTCCCATTATTCCTATTCAAATTGTTATCAAAGTATCAATCCTGATTTTAGAATTCCTACGTCATTATTATTCAACTTACCTGTTGAGAACCTCTGTGTATCAACGTGTCTAAAAATGGTAATTTACACTCTTTTTCTAGTTCAACTGTGAATTGAATGTCTTTATTCACAGCGTTGAGTCTTCTCAACTTATTTTCTATATTTGTTCCTTTTGGCATCACCACGATTATGTCATCCACGTACCTTAACCAAGTGGTACCTCTTCCCATGATGTCGATGTATTTGTCCATTTCTAATACTTCCATGAATAAACATGCCATGACAGCAGATAATGGACTCCCCATTGCGAGACCTCTAATCTGTTTAAATTCACAGTTGAACTAGAAAAAGAGTGTAAATTACCATTTTTAGACACGTTGATACACAGAGGTTCTCAACAGGTAAGTTTCTCGGTGTACAGGAAACCCACCAATAGGGACGACTTTGTCCATTATTTTTCAGCACACAGCAGACGTGTTAAAACGGATGTTCTAATAGGTTTCTTTCTCAGAGCTTTTCGTATCTGCAGTGAAGAACTCCTAGAGGATGAACTTACTTACATCAAGAATACCTTTAGGAAGCTGAAATACCCCGGAGGTTTGATCACCAGGACAATGAGGAAAGCCAAGAAGATCTACGATGGCTCAAACGTCCGGACCCCGGGAAAGGATAAGTCTCATTTTATTTCTGTCCCTAATTCTATAAACACCATAGCTATTGATGATTATTTGTTAAAAGGTGGAATAAATATAGCAAAAACATCTTCCAATAAAATAGGAAAAATATCTAAGAAACATAATAATATTCGTAATAATCTCAGTGTCGTCTACCGTATTCCATGCAACGGTTGTCCATCATCTTACTTCGGTGAGTCAGGTCGAGGGATCAATAAACGCTTGAGTGAGCACAAAAACGATCTCAGGGCTCATAGAACATCTAACTCCCTGGTTCGTCACCTGGACAAATGTGGACATCTACCTGATTGGAACAACACAGAAATTCTACACGAGGGATTTGAGAAGAAAATGAGAAAAACTGTGGAAGCTGCACATATCGCCACCAACAAGAACAACAACGACAGAGACGGATTTAAATGCCTCTCGAAAGCAGCAAGTGTCCTAATAATTAAATCGTTAGCCAAAGGAAAAACATGACGCTCATACCTTGGCGGGTTCCCTCTCACTACGAATATAAGAATTGTGATCCGTCTGTAATGCTGTAGTCCTCTGAAGAAGACCAAGTTGGTCGTAACGTTAGGGCAATAAACTCTATTCCTAACACATCTTCGTTTGCCCTTCCCCACCCACATTCTCTCTCATATAAATTATATATATATATATATATATATATATATATATATATATATATGTATATACCAGGGTGCAGCAGAAATATCTCCCACATTTTAATTGTTGACAAAAGGAATAAAAAGAACGTTTATGAAAACTTAATTGTATTGTTGTTTAAACAAAGAGTTGCAGTTTTTATTCATTTGGTTTTAAAAAGTACATCCTCTAAATGGTGACCTCTATCCGCTATACACTGTTGAAGACGAATAGTCATTTCAGGCCGTATTTTTGCAATCTCTAGACGAATAGCATTCTTTAAATCTTCAATTGTACCCGGTCGATGTTTGTAGACCTTAGCTTTCAAGTAACCCCAGAGAAAAAAATCGCAAGGGTTGAGATCGGGCGAGCGTGCTGGCCATTGAATGTCACCGCGTAAGGAAATCAAACGTCCAGGAAACATTTCTCTCAGAGCTTCCATTGTTCTTCTTGCTGTGTGTGCGGTGGCTCCATCCTGTAGAAACCACACATTCTGTTTGTGAGGGTCATTTACTTTTGGTTCCAGAAATGTCTGCAACATCTCCACATATCGGCCAGATGTTACTGCAACCGAGTGGTTTCTCTCCTAAAAAAAAATAAGGACCCCATACACCTAATGTCGAAACTGCGCACCATGCAGTCACTCTTTCACTGTGTAGAGGTCTTTCATGAAGCTGTCTGGGGTTATTTTCAGCCCAATAACGAAAATTTTGCTTATTCACACAGCCTGAGAGATGAAAGTGAGCTTCATCAGTTGTGA
>NC_134789.1:8324906-8327406 GCF_046742065.1 Oratosquilla oratoria | reverse complement strand
TATATGTATATGTATATGTATATGTATATGTATATGTATATGTATATGTATATGTATATGTATATGTATATGCACATGTATGTGTATATGTATATGCATATGTATATGTATATGTATATTTATATGTATATGCATATACATTTGCATATTCATATGCATATGCATATGTATATGTATCTGTATATGTATATGTATATGTATATGTATATGTATATGTATATGTATATGTATATGTATATGTATATGTATATGTATATGTACACGTATATGTATATGTATATGTATATGTACATGCATATGTATATTTATATGTATATATATATATATATATATATATATATATATATATATATATATACATATATAAATATATACATGAATATGTATGGGATGCATATACAGAATACATAAGTACAGGTATCCATAGGAAGAGAAATTTTAACATACACTAAAGCAAATACATGAATATGAATATATATCACATACAAATTTGCTGTATTTTTCCCGCTCGCCTGTTGATCAAATACGATTTTGATTTTTCCCTTGATTAGTTGATATTTGCAATTACATTGTGGTTTGAAGCTTATTGCATTTGCTTTATAATTAGATGGAATCTGTAATTATTCTGTGATTGCAATCGCTTGAGTTTACGTTTTGTGGCACGATACTACAACGATATTGTATTTTGCTGCTTTTCATCCTTTTATTGTATTGCGGGCTACTGTATCGGAGCGTGTAAATACAAATCTATTGTGTTGTGATACTAATGAATTAATAGAGATGTACCACATTTTGTTGTGTCATGTGGCTCTGTACTGCATTATTTTGAATTGTATTAAACTGTATTATATTGTATTCTGTTGTATTGTATTGTATTATATTGTATTGTATTGTATTTTATTTTATTGTATTGCATTGCATTGCATTGCATTGTATTGCATTGTATTGTATTGTATTGTATTGTATCGTATCGTATCGTATGATATTATATTGTATTGTATTGTATCATATTGTATTGTATTGTATTGTAATGTATTGTATTGTATTGTATTGTATTGTATTGTATCATATTGTATTGTATTGTGTTGTATTGTATTTATTGTGTTGTGCTGTATTTCATTGTAATGTATTGCATTGTATTTTATTGTGTTGTTTTGTATTGTATTGTACTGTATTGTATTGTATTGTATTGTATTGTATTGTATTGTTATTGTATTGTATTGTATTGTATTGTATTGTATTGTATTGTATTGTATTGTATTGTATTGTATTGTATTGTATTGTATCTGTACTGTACTGTACTGTACTGTACTGTACTGTACTGTACTGTACTGTACTGTACTGTACTGTACTGTACTGTACTTGTACTGTACTGTACTTGTACTTGTACTGTACTGTACTGTACTGTACTGTACTGTACTGTACTGTACTGTACTGTACTGTACTGTACTGTACTGTTACTGTTACTGTACTCTACTGTACTGTACTGTTACCGTACTGTACTGTACTGTGTTGTATTGAATTGTATTGTATTGTATTGTATTGTATTGTATTGTATTGTATTGTATTGTATTGTATTGTATTGTATTGTATTGTATTGTATTGTATTGTATTGTATTGTATTGTATTGTATTGTATTGTATTGTATTGTATTGTATCGTATCGTATTGTATCGTATTGCATTGTATTGTAATGGATTGGATTGGATTGGGTTGGGTTGGATTGGATTGATTTGTATCGTAATGGTATGAATTATAATGTACTGTAATGAAATATAATCTTATTTTATCCTATGTTACTTTATCATATCGAATTGTATTCTACATTAGTACCATTGTTCTGAATGTATTGTAATTTCAGGACTGTATTGTATTATTGAAGTACTCTTTAGTTATGTCATATGGCCGAACGTATATACTTTATAATGTCGTACGACACTCATATTATTATTCTATTGGCTCTTTTGACTAGAACCGACTGTTCTATGACTAGTTCATATACTTTTTTCTAGGTACTTTACTAGGAGTTCTTAATGAAGATGGAATGTATCCTAGGGAGAAGAAATTCTGGAAGAGATTGATATATACAATAGATAAGCCAGATCTATCTTCTTCTCAGCTGTAGTAATAATTATAATATATGTTTTTATATATTGTTTTCTTTTGACTCCTGTTTTTTGATATTCAGCTTTGACAGTCACCTTATTACTGTAATAAATGTCTTTGACCTCTGACTGTCATGTGGTAAAGAAAATGTGCTGAATAGCTTATAGCTGATTTTAGGAGATTTTATGTAACTGAATGGTGGGCCCTCAACTAAAACCTTTGGAATTTTTTTTAACAAGTTTGATGGCAAAGTCAACAAAAATTTAATCTAATTTTGGTTTCGTTTTCTCTCTGAAAATATGAGCCGGCGGTCTCAGGTTTCTGCCTTTATATAGTATTTACAAAATGACGGATAAATATTTCCTTTCTTTTGTTATCTTCTCGGCTTTAGAAAG
>NC_134789.1:8299906-8304906 GCF_046742065.1 Oratosquilla oratoria | reverse complement strand
TTCTTCTTCTTCTTCTTCTTCTTCTTCTTCTTCTTCTTCTTCTTCTTCTTCTTCTTCTTCTTCTTCTTCTTCTTCTTCTTCTTCTTCTTTTTCTTCTTCTTCTTCTTCTTCTTCTTCTTCTTCTTCTTCTTCTTCTTCTTCTTCTTCTTCTTCTTCTTCTTCTCCTCCTCTTCCTCTTGTATATACTGAGGTTCATCCATCTTTTACTTATACAGAACGTGACTTACATTTAAAGACCGCATTTTTCTGGCTCTTCTGATCCCAGTAGATGCAATTCCAGTCTACAATGAAACGTACTCTATGACATGCCCCCCTTGCACGTCATTCCATCCTTGTCCATCACCATTCTTATCCCATTACCATCTCACACACTTTCTTCCATATTTCCTTATTCCAATAGCAATTCCATTTCAGGGTACCCTGTTTCATTCTCATTCTTTTCAAGCATTCATAATTCTATTTCTGTTTTCTGATCTTTCTATATTTTCATTTACGATTTCGTTCACTTTTGTGCGGATCACACAACTTCTTTCCGTTCTGCTCTCTTCCCTTTTTCGTCTCTTTCCTCCTCCTCCTCTCTTTTGCACTTCCTTTCATTCTTCCTAACTTGTCCTTTTTTCTTCCCTCTTCCTCTTTTACTTACCATTCTTTCACCTCCAATTTCTACTCTCTTGCCAGCTCATCCTCCATGTCCACTTAACTCTTCTCCATATTCCTCTTTTTCCTATATTTACTCCTCTTTTTATTCCCCTATTTTTTACTACATTTTTTTTCTTCCTGTTTTATTTTTTTCACTTTTATTTCATCTGCCTTTTGTTATTTTACTTTATTTGCTTGTACCTCTCCTCTTTTTCTCTCTTCCTTTCATCTAACCTCTCCTTGCTCTTATTTCTTTCACTGTTCCCTTTTCCCCTTCTCTCTTCCGTTTTCTTTTCTATTCTTCCTTCTCTTCCTCCTCTTCCTCCTCTTCCTCCTGTTCTTACTCCTCCTCTTCCTCTTGTTCCTCCTCTTCCTCCTGTTCCTTCTCCTTCTCCTCTTTCCTTTTTCCTATAGTTTTCTTTTTACTTCTCTTCCTCCTGTTCCTCCTATTCCTCCACTTCCTTCTCTCCCTCCTCTTTCTTCTTTTTTTCCTCTTCCTCCTGTTCCTCCTCTTAATCCTCTTTCTCCTCTTTTTCTTCCTTTTCATCTTCCTCCTCTTTCTCTTTTTCCTCCTCTTCCTCCTCTTCCTCCTCTTTCTCCTCTTTTTCTTTCTTTTCCTCTTCCTCCTATTCCTCCTCTTCCACCTCCTCCTCTTCTTCCTCCTTTCCTCCTCTTCCTCCTCTTCCTCCTTTTCCTTCTCTTCCTCCTCTTCCTCCTATTCCTCCTCTTCCACCTCTTCCCCTTCTCTCTCCTCTTACTTCTCTTCCTCCTGTTCCTCCTATTCCTCCACTTCCTTCTCTCCCTCCTCTTTCTTCTTTTTTCCTTTTCCTCCTGTTCCTCCTCTTCATCCTCTTTCTCCTCTTTTTCTTCCTTTTCATCTTCCTCCTCTTTCTCTTTTTCCTCCTCTTCCTCCTCTTTCTCCTCTTTCTCCTCTTTTTCTTTCTTTTCCTCTTCCTCCTATTCCTCCTCTTCCACCTCCTCCTCTTCTTCCTCCTTTCCTCCTCTTCCTCCTCTTCCTCCTTTTCCTTCTCTTCCTTCTCTTCCTCCTATTCCTCCTCTTCCACCTATTCCTCTTCTCTCTCCTCTTCCTCCTCTTCCTCTTCTTCCTCCTCTTCCTCCAGCTCATTCGTTCATTCCCTCTTTCCCCTCCCCTTCCCATTCCATTCCAGCCCTTCCTCTGTCTTTCTTCTTATCCTTTCTCATCTGGTCTTTATCTTTTCCTCTCTCTCTTTTCACCCTCCTCTTTATCTCTGTACCCCTGTTCTTCCTCCCCTCCCTTCCCCTCACCTTCCGCCCCTCCCCACTTACCTTTCCCTTTTATATTGCCCTATTTTCCTTTCTTTTTCTCTCTTCATCCTTTAGTTACCTCACTCTTCTCCTCATGACACCTCTTTCTTTACACTCTACTTTCTCTTTTTCCTCTCTTCTTTCTCTTTTTCCTCTCTTCTTTTTTACTCTCCCCATTTCCATCTCTCCTTCATTCTCTGTTTCATTCTTCCTGTTTCACTTTTTCATTCTCCTCAGTTTTATTATTTGTTTCTCTTTTTCGACCCTCTTTTTCACATTTCTCTTTAATTCTTTAATTATCATTTTCTCTTCCCTTCCTTCCTTTCCTTCTATCTCCATTTCATAACTCTTCCTTGTCCTCCTTATTCTCCTTTATTTGTTCTCTTGCCTGCCTCTCCTTGTCTCTTACCACATTATCTCTTAAGTTGAATCTTCTAATCTCATTTATACTAAACGATTTTCGTTTTTCCTTATCCATCTTGAGTTCTATAACCTTCACGTGTTTGTGTGCGTACGTACCTTTTCCCTGAACCATTCCCCTCATTTCTATGACCTCATTTTCAGATTTATCTCCTCCAGTTTCCGACCCCCATTGACCTGACCTGACCTCCAACTCCCATGTTCGTGACCGTCAATGCCCCAGATTGGTTTTCCATAGCATGTCCATACCCCCTTTATTTATTTATTTGTTTATTTATTTATTTGTTTATTTATTTATTTATTTATTTATTTATTTATTTATTTATTTATTTATTTATTTATTTATTTATTTATTTATTTATTTATTTATTTATTTATTTATTTATTTATTTATTTATTTATTTATTTATTTATTTATTTATTTATTTATTTATTTATTTATTTATTTATTTATTTATTTATTTATTTATTTATTTATTTATTTATTTATTTATTTATTTATTTATTTATTTATTTATTTATTTATTTATTTATTTATTTATTTATTTATTTATTTATTTATTTATTTATTTATTTATGTATTTATTTATTTATTTATTATTTATTTATCTATTTATTTATTTATTTATTTATTTATTTATTTATTTATTTATTTATTTATTTATTTATTTATTTTTATACCGACCCTCGATGATCTGACCTGTCCATAGCATCCTTCCCCCCTACCCCCCTTTTTTAACTTTGACTCATCGATGTGTATTGGTCTCAATATCCCCATGTTCCCTTAAACACCTCTAACACATCTGGCACCTACATGGCACCTTTGATCTTCCTCGGGATATAAATCAAAGCGTCACTGCATTTGGGTTGCCATGTCCTCTAAAAATCATCTTCGATAACAACTTGTCCGTATCACGAATTTGAAAGATTGTTATCTTTGGAGTTCGTATTATTCTTATCGTAACGTTTAACGTCAACATAATTGCCACCTTCTTCATTGTCATCGTCATCATCGTCATCGTCATGGTTATCGTCATCGCCGTCGTCATCGTCATCGTCATCGTCATCGTCATCGTCATCGTCATCGTCATCGTCATCGTCATCGTCATCGTCATCGTCATCGTCATCGTCATCGTCATCGTCATCGTCATGGTTATCGTCATCGTCATGGTCATCGTCATCGTCATGGTAATCGTCATTGTTGTCATCGTCATCGTCATCGTCATCGTCACTGTCATTGTCATTGTCATTGTCATTGTCATTGTCATTGTCATTGTCATTGTCATTGTCATTATCATTATCATTGTCATTGTCATTGTCATTGTCATTGTCATTGCCATTGCCATTGCCATTGCCATTGCAATTGCTATTGTAATCTTCATGTTCATCATCATCATCATCATCATCATCATCATCATCATCATCATCATCATCATCATCATCATCATCATCATCATCATCATCATCATCATCATCATCATCATCATCATCGTCATCGTCATCGTCATCGTCATCGTCGTCATCATCATCATCATCATCATCATCATCATCATCATCATCATCATCATCATCATCATCATCATCATCATCATCATCATCATCATCATCATCATCATCATCATCATCATCATCATCATCATCATCATCATCATCATCATCATCATCATCATCATCATCATCATCATCATCAAAGTGCAGTGGACCAGTACTGAATTTCAGTGCAATGACCTAGTAAGTTTGAATTTATCATACATCCAGACTACGACCACAATTCCTACCTACCCGATTATTAAGTAAATGATGAAGTAAAAAGGCTTATTTTATCAGCTGAGAATGGGTCGGTTCTACAAAGAGTTTACTGAGACCAAACTGACATAACCTGAGTGACTCCAACGCCCTTACAGGTACCAATAGAGCCATTCATAAGATGTATAATGGGCCACAAGGCTCTGTAACTGAGACCGACATAAAGCAAATACTCTTTGACTTCGTGAGATCCAAGGAACCGAATATTACTAGCTCCTGGTTCCAGAGGTCTGTGACTTGTATTGTTCGTCTTGGTATTCTTAGACTAATCACGTAGGAAAGGAGATTGACTATGTTATCGTTGATACCCGCTGGAGAGTCCTGAAGAGCTGGAGGATATTCAGGAGAAAGGATAACTTTGCAAATGATCATAGAGTAAACGAAACCACACCTCCTTGACGTTATTCTCTGAAGCTGAACGGTGGTAATCTATGGAATGAAATGATAGCTTATGAGTAGGTTATGACAATCTCATTTCTTTTAAATTTAGATTTTTTTTTACAGTAATAGCAAACAAAAATTATTTGTATTGAATCACTTGATAGTTGCATTGTATATTTCTACTCAGAAATTTTGTTATAAATTGAAACATTATTTGATTGTAAATGTGGGCAGGGTTCAAGTTTACATCACCATATAGATTTTGTCGAAAGTTACAGGACAAGGCTCCCTTGGCTCACAATCCCGAATAAGACGTGTTCCGCCATATAAGGTACACGTTTACCGTAGATTGTCACAGCTTCTCCCTCGCCTCTCTCGGCAAAGAGATCACGACAGGTCAAGTGGTGATTCTGGCATTGTGGAGTGATCGGGATGTACGTGAACGTTTGTTTTAATGTCGGGATAAT
>NC_134789.1:8292406-8294906 GCF_046742065.1 Oratosquilla oratoria | reverse complement strand
CCCTTGTGTAGGTTGGTATTTTGATCACTGGTGGTATGGATCAAACTACACTCTATTAAATTTCTTGCTATTATACTGTTGGTATAATAGATTGCCTGGGCATTACCCCAATCAACTGGATGATTATTTAATTCAATATGCTTGAATATTCCACTAGAATTATTGCCAGCCCTAACATTTTTCTACAGTTTCATATATATATATATATATATATATATATATATATATATATATATATATATATTTTTTTTTTTCAACCACATATCACTTTTAATTCCGTACCATCGCAAACGAGACTGAGAATCACTCGAAGGAGGTATCCGTGGAAATTGAAGCGTAGATGAGCCGAGGATTCGAACCCAGCTAACCCGTAAAAAGTTACATTTACGTCAATGTAACTTTGTTACGGGTTAGCTGGGTTCGAATCCTCGGCTCATCTACGTTTCAATTTCCACGGATGCCTCTTTCGAGCGATTCTCAGTCTCGGCGATGGTATGGAATTAAAAGTGATATGTGGTTGGAAAAATATATTAATTGATCACCGGGAACCATTCAGTATATATATATATATATATATATATATATATATATATATATATATCAAGGACTACTATTACACAGGACGTGCGCACCCAGATCCCTGCGTCCGCTAGCAGAGGCCATTGCTTTCTTTGTAACCTAACATTTTATATTGGACAAATATATCAAAACTAGAAACCTAATATTGTATATAGAACAAATATATTAACTATTGACGTATTCAATGCAGTATAAGTTAATATAATAAGAAAATATGCTTTGAAATGCCAATTTTAGCCGGACATAACAGGTATTATTGTATGAGGTTAGTGGACACCAGGGTTGGCGATTTTTTTTTTTTTTTATCTTTTTAAAAAATATAGAAAAAATATATATATTTAAATCAGATTTATTTGATTTAGATAGATTTTTTTTATAGATTTTAAATATTTTGGGATTGCTATCTGATATGCGATCTGATTGCTAAAGGACATTTTAGCATATCAATATAAGGAGCAGTGTTATATAGACTTGCCACAAGTATACAAGGAACGGCATAAGCCGTATGTGAGAACGGTATGCTCAGGTTTACTCGATTCCTCCAAGAGTTTTCTCATCTTGGTGACATTTGCTGCATTGTCTGTCACAACACTTCCAATGTGACAACCAAAATCTTGTTCAGCCTTCTTGATCGAATTTTATACAAGTTGTAGAAGATATTCAGCAGTGTGAAGTTTCCTTGATGTGTCTATTGTGTCAACTAAATAAATCTGACCAGTGGATGTTGTTAGAGTGACACATATTATGGGCTCATTATGGATGTTAGACCACCCATCAATTGAAAGATATACAGTTTCATTATTCAGGTCATCTGCACACTTTTTATATTCCTTTTCATACACAAGATCCAAGTACTTATCAGCAATATATTTTCTGTATGGAGGAATATAACCTGGCCTTAGGCTCTGAACCATATTGAGAAACAGGATGCTGAACAAGACGAAATGGTGAATTTGTAGCAAATATGATTCTTACAACTTCTTTGTCAAGATTTTTCTTTTGAGAAGCTGAAGTTTTTATGATAAATGTGTCCAGAGATGTTGATGACTTAACAGAAGTGGCGCCTGTGGAGGAGTCTGATGGTGACCTTTTTAATGGTGGAGACAGGTTTGCAGATAATTCAAGTGGAGCCGATGATGAAGGGATTGAAGTTGTTGATACAGATCCTGAAATGGAAACAGAATATTTTAGCATATTGCATAATTTATAAATGAATAAATAAATGAACGAATACAGTGTGATTATGCTATTTTTGAGTACAGTAGTTATTTTTTTGGATAATGATTATATTCACACAAGCCACTAAATTATTTGGAAATAATTAACAGGATATGAAATAGGTGGGCTTGGAATTCAGCCCACACAGGATTCAATCCACTTTTAAATTCACTAAAAATAATGGGTTAGTTGGGTTAGGTTAGGCTAAATCCCTAAATCCCTTTGGGCTGAATCCCATGTGGGCTGAATTCCAATGGAACCTAGGAAATATATTACACAATGTTGAATGAAATGAATAATAATCATCTAGGCCCCAAAGTTGAGTGGATACAGTATATTATAGTGATATAGTCATTACCAAAATTTAGAAGTAATGAAGTTGAAGTATCATCTCTTTAGGCCTTCACATTTTTTTTACACATGCTCTCAATTGTTCACCAAATTGATATAGTTGCGTATGAAAAGGGAGAAATGCACACAATATGAGTAAAATTATTTAACTGGGTCATCAATTTCTTCTTCTGTATGCTGTGGCTGACCTTGGCATTTATCTCTGTGAGATTTTAATCTTGACACAATGCCCTGTAGTTCCTGGCTGCAGTCTTTGCATTTAGCTCGGTACCCGTTGCCAGAAGTTGTTGGTAGTTTTTCAAAATAATTCCAGACAGGATCATTTTTTCTCCCTGAAGGAACCACTCTGCCA
>NC_134789.1:8274906-8279906 GCF_046742065.1 Oratosquilla oratoria | reverse complement strand
GGCCTCCCTCTTCTGTACCTCTTCGCATTAAACATTCCCGCCTTTCCTCCCTCACCTCAATCCTTCCCCCTTTCTGCCACCTGGTGCCAGAAAACACCCCCTCTCCCTCTTCCCTCCCCACCCCCCAGCTTTGCCAACTGCATATTCCTTTAAACCTCCTCCCCTCTCTCAATCTCCCTCCCCCCCCAGTCTTAATCACCCCACTCACCCCATCCCCTTTTCTTTCGAATATGAATGTACCCTGTCCCCTCAAACCTCAACCAATCACATGTGCCAACCCTTAGGCCTATTATTGTGTGCTCCCAAACTTTAGCAACGCCTTCAACTCAATGACACTGTAGATTCTTTTTAATGATTCTCGACAGACAATTTTATGTATTTGAGAGGTTGCCTCAGTTCTGAAAGTGTTAAGGCAATTCTTATTCATTCTTTCCGTCTCTTTTTGTCCCACTGGGATGTTTTTACAGACACTTTATTGGAATAAAGAAAATTAATTTGTTCTTTCGGTGAATGGCTTCCACCCTGAGAGCATTAACTTCCTCTTATTTTTTTTTTATCATTTCTCCCCTTGACTATTTTTTACAGTTCAGTTCATTCTGCGCGCGCCCGTAGATTTTCTAGTTCCACTCCAC
Source organism: Oratosquilla oratoria (assembly GCF_046742065.1). Classification (NCBI taxonomy): domain Eukaryota; kingdom Metazoa; phylum Arthropoda; class Malacostraca; order Stomatopoda; family Squillidae; genus Oratosquilla; species Oratosquilla oratoria. The sequence continues at coordinate 8,279,274 of NC_134789.1, read as the reverse complement.
TTTAGTGATTCCTCAATGTCTTCCTCCCAAAGTAGGACGCCACATAATACTAGTCTCCATAAAAAAAAATATTTTCTATACAAATACCTGTAGCAAGAACCAGTTAGTACGACATTTCTTTTACATCAAACTGAAATCTAGAAGATTACTTACTCTTACCCATTTTCATCTATCTCCTTCAAAGGTGAAAGATCAAAATACTTTCCCTCTTTCACGAATGGTGATGAGTAGACATTTTGTCTTCTAAATTTTCTCAGCCCTTAGGCTTTGTTATTCATAGGAAAATGAAGATACCACCTCTCTAAGATCTCCTTCATCTAAACTTATCTCCTTCCAGCTAAAAACTACCCAACCGTATCCCCTCTTCTCTACTCTCCCCATTTTCTATTCCCCTTTTTCCCAAGCCTTATTCACTATAAGCTCTCTCTATCACCCAACATTCAGCCTCCCCTACACTATATCCCTCTACACGAAACGTCCCTTAACACTAAATATCTATTCATGCAATCTCTCTCTCTCTCTCTCTCTCTCTCTCTCTCTCTCTCTCTCTCTCTCTCTCTCTCTCTCTCTCTCTCTCTCTCTCTCTCTATCTCTCTCTCCTCTTCATGATCTTAGTAGTCAATTCCCTTTCAAAACAAACTTCCAATCATTTGATCGCCCCTTCATCCAATCTCCTACTTGCCCACTGGGTCGTAACTGCATTTTCCCGTTCATTTTTTCTCCTCCCTCGTCTTTATTCTTTGTCCAATTATTTCCGCCACATTTTTCCTACTCCCTTCACTCTTTAGTTTCCCAATTATTACTCACTCTTAAACTTTGAGAACACGTACAACCCTAAGGTGAAATATCTGAAAATATATAGTATATTCTATATATATTTTCCGCATGATGATAGACTTTTTGAATGAGCTGAAGATTTAAAACCAGGAAACTTATAGGCGCGATTCATTTTAAGTATTGCATAATCCACATTCTTTTCTTTAGCAGGCATCTATTGGTAGACAGAATAAGGCTGATCTAATACAATTAGCAAAAAGAAGAATTTGAATTTCTATAAATTATGAAGTCTCCACAACATAAGTGATAAATACATAAATCTGGTAGTTCAAGTGTAACTAATATAAATCTATTTTCAACTTGCAGAGATATAAGTAGACAAATTATAGTAATCTAGCGATCAAAACCTCTTTGAACTTTGATATCTATTATCTGAGTAGTGGAAACTGTTTATAAAGAATAAAAATGTGCATCATCCACTTATGCATTACTGATATTCTTTAACAAATCTATCTATCTATCTATCTATCTATCTATCTATCTATCTATCTATCTATCTATCTATCTATCTATCTATCTATCTATCTATCTATCTATCTATCTATCTATCTATCTATCTATCTATCTATCTATCTATCTATCTACCTATATCTATCTATCTATCTATCTATCTATCTGTCTGTCTGTCTGTCTATCTATCTATCTATCTATCTATCTATCTATCTATCTATCTATCTATCTATCTATCTATCTATCTATCTATCTATCTATCTATCTATCTATCTATCTATCTATCTATTTATCTATCTATCTGTCTATCTATCTATCTATCTATCTATCTATCTATCTATCTATCTATCTATCTATCTATCTATCTATCTATCTATCTATCTATCTATCTATCTATCTATCTATCTATCTATCTATCTGTCTCTATCTTTCATTACCTCGCCCCAAACTTTTATCTTAACATATCAAATGCCAACACGCAATCTCTTCCCCCCAAACAAAGCCTACACACCTCATTGCCTTCTGCAAAAACGTGGATTTTTATTCCAATTTCATTATGTATATATGCTAGGCAACCACTTCCCCCTAATTAGTTTCATTCAATTAAATTCTTCATTTGAAATATTTTATCACTTATCTGAACGTGCAGCGATTTTCATGTCGTTTAGATTTTTTTCAGTTGTCAGGGGTGTTTTTTGACTGTTAAAACAATCTTATTTTTGTATTAAGTGTCAGCAATAATATTATATTTTTCTTTCTGTCGACAAAACACCTTTCCTTATTCAGGTTTTCTAATTGACATATTAGAGAATAGGCCAACAGTGTATGTGCAAATCGCAAACGAGACGCTATTTTATATCCTTTAATGATTGTCATTTATTTTATATTATTTGTTTATTTGTTTTGTTATCATTTGTCTGTTTGTTTATTATCATTTGCTTGATTCTCATTTATTATTAGTTATATGTCAATTTATTATTATTTACTATTTACCTGTTTGTTTATTATTCAACTATAACTATGCATTTATTTATGTATTTTATTGATTATTATTTACATTATTATAATTCTTATTTATTCATTTATTTACTGATTAATTAAACAATTAATCAATTAGTTTATCTATTCATTTATCATTATCATATATATATTTTTTCGCATCCGACCTAGATATGGACCAAAAGATCTCCTGTCGGCATGCTCTGCCTTTGTAATCCTTCTCTTATAGGGCCTGGTTTAAGTATATAATTTCATCAAGTCGTTCTAAAAAACACACACATTCATCTCTTCAAAACATGTCTATAGCCTAACTAAATCTCTTCACCCGAAACTTACCCCATCTTCACCCAATCTTGTTTTACAGTCCACCTTGCTAATCCTTTTCTGTCCTCTCTACCAATACTCTCTCTCCACGCCGCTTTCCCTTTCCCCTCCCCAACCATTCTTTTTCAAAGCCAATTTCTTTCACATTCTTACCCATTCTATTTGACCTGCATACGCGCCTCTCCTCTCCCCTCTCTCCTTCCTCCCCTCTCTCTCCCCTTGCAATCTCTCCTCTTAATCTCTCCCCCACAGTACGGGGTAGATGACGTAAGTCTCTCCCTCAAGACAATTCCATTCATCTAATCTCTCCCATTAAACACACCCCTTCCTTCCCTCTAATAAAGGACTACATTCTTCTTTTTTCCAGGATATTTTCTCTTCCAGTCATTTCCTTTCGGGATTTTTCCTTCTCCGACCCTTGCCTACTCTTCCTTCTCCTCCTCTGGCCCTTCCTCCCTCTCGTCCGAGTTTCACTCCCTGTAAATCCCCCCTTTTCCACTCCCTTTCCGACTTGTAAGCCCTTAAGCCTTTCTTCAGGATCCTTCCGGCTTAGTTCTTTCTTTGCCTTAGTGAGTCATACACGTCCACTTCTCTCCTCTTTTAGCTCAAACGAGGCTTTCTTGTGTACTTGAAAATCTTCTGTCTCCTTCCGCTCGCTTTACTGATACAGCAGAGCTCTTCCTGTTGTCTTCAGAAGGTTAAACTATTCTTTAGATTTTTCACTTAATTTATCTTTATTGTTTTATTTCATTTCCTGACCTTCATCTGTACCATTGTCTATTATTTGCGTTCCTGTACATTTCCCTCCTCTTCCTCCCTTCCTTCCTCTCTTTCTAAACCAAAAGAAATTTCCGCTAAGTTCCGTTTAGAGCCCGGATTTCTAGCATTTATTCTATTTTTGCTATTACGACTATAAATGCAAATAAAAATTTGCATTTATTGCAAAAAATGCTACTTTACTATATACGCTATTTTGACCAGACACAAAGGCAAAAAGTAGTCATTATGCAATAAATGACTAAAACCTGCACAAAGAAGTAGTACGTATCTGTACCATTAAACATATAATAATTTAATTATCAAGTAACGCTGAATAAATAATTGATATAACTAAGTTTGCCATACTTCAACTTTCTTTAAATTTCCTATTAAAGAAAACGTAAGAAATATAATTGAGGAAATTTTTGAAATATAATTAAAAGATAAAAGTGGGTTTTTTGTCAAATTAATGAAATTATAAGCAACAAAAATTAAAAATGGGTTATGTTTACATATAATAGTAATGTATTATAATACATTGTAGCAATGTATAAATATGTGTCACGTGTGTACCTAATCTGCATTCCACGTGAATTGTGCAAGTCATTGTTATTGTGGTCATGCCATTACCAGTTACACAAGTGCTTGAACCTGCTATAAAATGCCAAAAGTGAAGCAATCCGATGGAGTGCGTATCAGAAAAATACTTTAAGTATGCTCCTGTCACTTTAGTAGAAGTTGAGCGGACATTTTCAAAAATGAAAATGATTCTTTCAGATAGAAGATTGTCGCTTACAACGGAAAATATAAATAAAATGTTAATTATTTCTTGCAACAATGTTTAATTATTAAGTATTACTTTGTTTTGTTATCTATTCTATAGTTTTTTAACTATATGGTTTCCGATTAAAGTTATAACTTTCAGTTTTTATAGCTACCTACACATGAAAGAAAAGTGCTGAATTTTAGACAAAACTAACAAAGATTTACGTGCTATTT
>NC_134789.1:8242406-8244906 GCF_046742065.1 Oratosquilla oratoria | reverse complement strand
ATGATGATGATGATGATGATGATGATGATGATGATGATGATGATGATGATGATGATGATGATGATGATGATGATGATGATGATGATGATGATGATGATGATGATGATGATGATGATGATGATGATGATGATGATGATGATGATGATGATGATGATGATGATGATGGTGGTGGTCATGGTGGTGATTATGATGATGGAGGTGGTGGTGATTATGATGATGATGATGATGATGATGATGATGATGATGATGATGATGATGATGATGATGATGATGATGATGATGATGATGATGATGATGATGATGATGATGATGATGATGATGATGATGATGATGATGATGATGATGATGATGATGATGATGATGATGATGTGGTGGTGGTGGTGGCGGTGGTGGTGATGATGATGATGGTGGCGGTGGTGATGATGATGATGATGATGATGATGATGATGATGATGATGATGATGATGATGATGATGATGATGATGATGATGATGATGATGATGATGATGATGATGATGATGATGATGATGATGATGATGATGATGATGATGATGATGATGATGATGATGATGATGATGATGATGATGATGATGATGATGATGAAGAAGAGGAGGAGGGAGAGGAGGAGTAGGAGGAGGAGAGGGAGTAGGAGGAGGAGGAACAGGAAGAGAAGGAGGGGGAGCATATGTGCTACATATTCTGTATACGCGTAGGAAGAATCCTATGATTATACCTGATTTAATTCTTTCAGCCTGACCTGATAGACAGTGAAAACCTTACAAATTTATAAATTAAAAGAAAATTGCAACAACGTTCATTTACCGGTGCACCATATAATCAACACATAAAAACTATAAGCAATGAACAAAAAGTGAAACTCAAATAGAAACTAGATTTCTTGTGCAAAAATAGTAACTGGAAAAATCAGATTTTATAACAAATCTTTCAAAGAAAACCTTTACTAACGCAGAAAAAGGAGTTCTGTCCCTTAGACTAAAATTCGACACGGGAAACAACCAAGATAGTTATGTAGAGCTCGTATCACGTAATTATAAATGGGACGACACCGATTTAAATAAAGGTTTTAAACAAGGAATCATTCTTTTTGCTGTAAGGCTCTACCAGACAATAGAACAAATCAGATTCCGAGACGTTACAAAAATGCTTTACGAGGTCTTAAATGTGACCATGAAATAAGTACAACTCAATTAGATAAAGGTGGTGGTATAACAATATGGACAGAACATATCACATAAAAAATATTAAAAATCTTTTAGAAGAGGCCACAATATAAGAAAAGAAAAATAAGCTACGCTTAACAAAAAACAAATACATTTAACATGAAAGTTAGGAAAATGTTGAAGAAAATTAAAAGAGGAAAGAAGTTGCTACATTTACCAGCAGAATAGCTGCAAATCTTATCTTGGAGACATTAGAAGTAGAGAGCATACAAAGAATAATAGACAGACACACCACATGACTTTGGTATGTAGACAACATATTAGTAATAACACTCAAAATCACAAACACTCGATTACTAATTAGTATACATGAGAAGCTCAAGTTTACATTAGAAGAAGAACAAGAAGGGTACTTATCATTATTAGACACAACAATTATTAGAACAGATTCTGGTACAAAATATAATGTGCACAGAAAACAAACCAACAAAGAAGATTATGTCCACTATCTATCAGGTCATAGTGAAATAATCAAATTAGGTATAATTATTGGATTCTTCCTACGCGCACACAGAATATGTATCACATAATATATAGATGACAAGATAAAACACATCGTGTCAATATTTCAAAAGTTAAAATATCCTAAGAAATTTAATTAAATACTCAAAAACGAAAGTAAAAGAAATCATGGAAACAGCAACAAATAACAAAAAAAAAGCAAGAGAACAATAAGAACAATATATAAGTAATCCCAAACTCTACATCAGTTGCAAAACTAAGAAAATATATAGAAGAAAACATCATTACAATAATTACAACTATAGGACAAAGAACAGGGAAAATAATAACAAACAAAATCACATCCTTTGAAGATTAAAATAGCACTGTGCATAAAACCCCTTGTACACGATGTGATCAATCATATCATGAAAAGAGTGGATAAGGAATCACAAAACAGACACAACAACACAAAAGCGACGTCAGATCACACAGAACCAGTAACTCACTTGTAACATAGACTGAGCAGGACACCTACCAAATTTGAAAGAAACAACATAAAAACACTACACCAAGAACTCAACAAGAAATAAGAAAAATTATAGAAGCTGCAGAAATTAGTAAAAATAGTTCCAATAACATGGTCTCTCTCAGCGGCATCACTAGCAATCAACGACTGGAGTAGACGAAAAAGAGGGAGGAGCAAACAGTACACGTAAAATATACTTAACTGTGTATCTATCCTCTAGATGTAGTTTACCTTAAAAAAGACCAGAATGTCGAAACGTCGGTAATAAAACTCAAAGCCCCTCTCGTGT
>NC_134789.1:8209906-8212406 GCF_046742065.1 Oratosquilla oratoria | reverse complement strand
ACTCATGCCTTGCATCACCCTACAGGGTAGTAAACTTGAACAGTGCCCCACACACGAAACTAAAATGTCTAAAAATTGATTCAAGTTTTTATTTATTAAAAAAAAAGCAAGTAACATACTCAATTATTAAAGATATACTATATGTCATGTTAGATTATAGAGATATCAGGAGCGATATTTCTTTTGTATTCTTTCCGTAGGACATTTACAGAACAGTGGTTAAAGATTAAAAACTATAATGAATATTTAACTACTTTATCCTTTGCCTATTCAAAACATCTCCCGTGCTCATGATGTAATGTTGTATATATATATATATATATATATATTATATATATATATAATTTTTTGTATATTTTTACACAATTTGATATTGGTTGTGACCTTTGGAAGGGTTTACAATATGTAGTACTGTTATTATGATCTTGTGTTTTGGCTATTTTGGTCTGAGAGAGTAATGGAGGTTTTGTACACTGAAAGGGAAAACTCACGTAGTTTACTCTCACCTTCTCTTCAAACCTACTCACTCCCAAAAAAACACGTTCTATTACTTTCCATATCATTCACCAAATCATTTGGTTAATATACTCGTATGTGACTTATCCTAACATAACCGGATGCTTCACTAATTAGGATCCCATTTAGAAAGGGGGAGTTCAGTAAATTTGTTGAATTAAAATATCTGATATTTCTCATATTCTTATAAAGAATTCCAAGCTACATTGAATGAAAATAATGTAGAGACCACTCTTTTTTTTTTTTAAGAAACTACAGTACGTAAGATAAATCTAGAGAGACTTCGACACTCACGTACAATGTTATCACTAAGAATTCACTCGAAAACAGCATATGACATCCACGAGGGAGAGGTTGTGTCTTCCATTATTGAACATGGAACCATCTAAACCTAAGACGAAGCACCTTTATATTTTGGTCCAGTGGTGTTGTACAGCTTCCATTCTGACTGAATCCAGATTATTTTGTTTTATTGAAAAGAAAATGAATGAAAAATGGTGAGGCTAATTATGTATGTATGTATGTATGTATGTATGTATGTATGTATGTATGTATGTATGTATGTATGTATGTATGTATGTATGTATGTATGTATGTATGTATGTATGTATGTATGTATGTATGTATGTATGTATGTATGTATGTATGTATGTTGGTACATTGTGACAAGTTGATGAAGGTGGAAAAAGAAGTCACGGGTCTAGTTCCGAGTTCCTGAGTTTATTCCTGACCGGTTTCACACACCTCTGAAGAAGCATAGAGCGAAACCGGTCAGGAATAAACTCAGAAACTCGGAACTAGACCCGTATGTATGTATGTATGTATGTATGTATGTATGTATGTATGTATGTATGTATGTATGTATGTATGTATGTATGTATGTATGTATGTATGTATGTATGTATGTATGTATGTATGTATGTATGTATGTATGTATGTATGTATGTATTTGCATATGTATGCATGTATGTATGTACGCATGTATGTGTGTATGTATGAATTTGTATATGTATGCATGTATGTGTGTATGTATGTATGTATGTATGTATGTATGTATGTATGTATGTATGTATGTATGTATGTATGTATGTATGAATGTATGTATGCATGCATGTATTGTATATATGTATGTTTGTATGTATATATGCATGTATATATATATATATATATATATATATATATATATATATATATATATATATATATATATATATGTAGACATGCAGACAGGTGTATATAGATTCATACACACACACGCAAACGCACACATACACGACTCGTGCGTACTGGCAGAGATCCCGGCTGCCACTACAGCGATCCGGGTTCGAATCCCGCCCATGGCTGAAATAACTTCAGTATCGCTGCGCTCGTGGGCGGGGAGTTGGGTGTGTGTGTCCGTGTAAGGTCACAGTATTACTCATAGATCGGTCATATATGAGCTCTGAGCTCTCTTCCGGGGGGGGGGGATAACTGTAGATCACGAATCCAACACGTGATCCAAGACCATGGTGAATCCAAGACTATGGTGAATCACATACACAAACACACACACACACACACACACACACACACACACACACACACACACACACACACACACACACACACACACTAACACACACACACACAAACACACACACACACACACACACACACACACACACACACACACACACACACACACACACACACACACACACACACACACACACACACACACACACACACACACACACACACACACACACACACACACACACACACACACACACACACACACACACACACACACACACTGAGTGGTAGGGTGGTAAGTTTAAAGGCCAAGAATCCGTTGAAGTTTTATTTCTGACGTTTCGTCCAACTAGGACTTCTTCAGAGTATACACAAATAAGACAACGACAACTTATATGATCGCACAGCTCACCCCGTTCCTCCCCGGCCAATGTTGTTGCCATCTCACTTTCGTCTTGCCTCGTGGATA
>NC_134789.1:8202406-8204906 GCF_046742065.1 Oratosquilla oratoria | reverse complement strand
GCATAAAAGAACGCACCCATACCAGGAGACCTACTTACCCGCCCCTCCTATCTCAGTATCTTTGGAGATGAGGATTAGCCCTGGCCCCATCTACCTGGCCCTCTTATCTCATTGCTTGAGTCCAATTCGCTGCAGCAAATCACAGATCTCCAAAAAGTTTCTCCATTTTCTTATCGTTTCTTTTGACTCCCTGAGCTCTCTCCCTCACGTTTCTTAAAAAAATTGCTTTCTTGAATTTTTATCTACGTTGCCTATATGACATCTCTTTATTTCAATTTTCTTACTATCAATCTAATTAACTTAGGTACTATATGCTTAGTCAGTCTTATGAAATACAAAGATTTTAGATACTCGTATACAATATAATAATATCGAATTCTTTTGTTAGCAGTAATTTCTGCTACCCATTGGGTCTTTATGCTGTTCATTGATATACACAACAGCATATTATCACCTCAATATTCACTAATACCTGGTCCTTGTTCCTCTCAGCTCAACTCTACAATTAAAGTCATTTGACGAAGATTATGTATTCGTTTTTTCAAACGTTCTTTGTAGGAGAGAAGCCTTAATAAGAAATGTTTTTCTGTATACAGTCTCATTCAGTTCTCTTGTCTTAAGGATGGCTTACCGCAAAATCTCTTACTACTTCTTGTCTGCTGTTGAGTGTGTTTTACCTAGATCACATGAGGATTGACCTTCTATATCATTGTATAAGAACATGACCTTTGAGTTTCATGTTGTATTGTACAAATGTAACGATTCACAGGACTTCGTGGAGTAGACTCTGCTGGGACGTTTGGCTCTTGTTTTAGCATCAGACTGACAATGTACACGACAGGTTGTAGTAATGTTGCTATTCTTATTGTGCATATAAATCCAGATCTTTTGCAATATCAGCTTTAACCACGGTCTTGTGTAGTTTTCACAAACTCAACAAATTAAGTCTCTTCGCATTTCAGTAATATAAGTAGAGTTATCTGGTGCCAAACTAAGGCTCAAGGGACATTACCTCGGAGGAAGTTTGCACTTTGGATTTCTTTGTCTATTTATCATTCTAGAGTGCATGTAAACTCTGTGCCAAATTATGTAGACATCCAATTAGAAATGGTAATCTTGTTTCAAAAGAGACAGACAAGAAGACTTTCACTCTTGTTATATAGATAAATGATAATCAAATAGGTATAATACTCAGTCTCTAATCAGTGATGTGTACTGAGGAGAGGGACCTCTATGTAGAGTTTTATCGCACGTCTTGTCTATACACCGGTAAACTACTGTAGGCACAATGTTTCTTCTTCGATGGCGCTGAATGTTTGCTGATTGATTCTCAATTTTTGTTGAATGCAAAGTTCTTTATCATTTCCTTATTTCCTTCTTCTTGTGCACATTTGGCTGACGTATATCCTGACAGTTTTGATGTAAGAAAAGACAAATGGTTGGAGAGTGGTGTAGGGAAAATTCACGATGACGCAAAAGTATTCTCTCTTAGAAAGATACTATAGAAACGATAGTGTAAAATTATATGGTTTAACGTCACAAACTCCTCTCTATCGGAGGGCTAGGATGGTGCTCCTCACAGAGGACTTTGTACCGTGGAATTTAATGAATCATGCCTTTGGTTCAACCTCGCCGGTGGCAGGGTTTGAAACTCCATTCTCTCGACATTTGCTGCAAGTAATGACGTTTTAACCCGCTCAGTCAGCTAGCTTCTAGAGTGTAAAATACTCCTGGATTTTCTGTACACCACTCTCACCAACCATATTCTGAGATATTTGTTTTGTATAATGAATATTAAGATGAAATAAATGCTGTACATACCAATCAAAGCATAACGAATCCATTATAGCCTTTTCTTATCTATATATTAAAAAAACAATAACAACACAAATATAGAGATGAATGCGAGATACAAAAGATCAGTATGGGGTCAGTTACGGAATACAAACTAATACAATAAATATTAACAAAGAATTTTATATACGCACAGATGTGTGAATGTAAGTGGATGAACACATCAATGAAAAAAGAGTAAATGGAATCTCCTATCTGTTTCTATTACTAAGGTTTTCAATGAAGGACACATTTTCATAAGTAATTTAAAAACATTTATATTATCATAACGTCTAAGAATGTATTCCTACCTGTGCATACAGTATGCTGAGGTGACAAAATAATGCACCTAAGGGCCAATGAAATAGAGACCTGAAGAATAAGCACATTACCAGGGTGTACTTATTGTTTGTGGAATATGCATCAGGGAAAATGCAGCATGATATCCTACAAAGGGTGAATAGACATATTTCACATGATACCACATGACGTGAATCCTAGGCAGTGTAGCTTAGTAATGCAGCGTAGAATGCAGCATAAAAGCATCACGTCTTAGCAGCATTGGTGTGCCGTATGGTGAGGCGGCATGGAAATGCAGACTTGACAAGGGAGTAGAGAGCAGCGGTGACGCCGGCGGCATTGGAGGCGGAGCTAGAGGGCAGGTCCA
>NC_134789.1:8179906-8184906 GCF_046742065.1 Oratosquilla oratoria | reverse complement strand
GTGGGAGGAGAAAGTCCCCACTATGAAAGAAATAGAAGTAACAAGGAATGAAATAATGAATCACTTGAGTAATCTCGATGTCAGAAAATTGCATACACCAGATGAAATGGCAAACTGGATTTTGAGAGAATGCAGGAACGAACTAACAGACAAAATACGTAGTCTAATAAGCAGTTCATTGAAAGGAGGAAAAATTCCAGAAGATTGGAAAAGAGCAAATATAGTACCAATACATAAAGGGGGAAACAAAGAAGACCTCCTAACCATAGACCGGTGTCTCTTACAAGTTCGATAGCGAAAATTTGTGAAGGAATGATCAAAATTAGATGGGTAAGGCATTTGGAAAAAAAAAAGTACTTAATTCAAGGCAATTTGGATTTAGACAAGGACGATCATGCGTCACAAACTTAGTGTGTTTCTATTCAAGGCTAATAGATGCAATATAAGAAAGAGATGGATAGGCCGATTGTGCCTCTCTAGACCTGAAAAAAGCTTTCGATATGGTTCCACATAAGAAATTGCTCAAGAAATTGGCAATTGCAGGGGGAATATAGGGCAAACTGCTGAAATGGATGGAAGACTTCATGCATGAAAGAAAAATGAGAGTGGTGATAAGAGACAAACACTCTAATTGGGATGAAGTGATTAGTGGAGTTCCACAAGGAACAGTTCTGGCCCCAATAATGTTTGCTATATATATCAATGATATGGATAAAGGAATTGAAAGTTATATGAGCTTCTTTGCGGACGATGCAAAATTGTTGAAAAAAGTGAACACTGTAGAAGATTGTGAGTCGCTGTGGAGTGATCTCAATAAAATATGGGAATGGAGTAGAAAGTGGGAGATGGAATTCAATATTAAGAAGTGAAGTATAATGGGATTTGGAAGAAGCAAAAAAAAAGAAAAGTGGGATCATATAAATTAGGAGAGGAAAAAATTAACAGAGTAGAAAATGAGAAGGACCTGGGAGTCATTATTATGAATAATATGTCCCCTGAGAAACATAAAAACAATTTTTTTGAGAAACTGATAATTCAATAATAAAAATCAAAATGGTATTTACATACCTGGACGACGAAATGGTGAAGAATATACTAGTCACTTTGATAAGACCAAGATTGGAGTATGTATCGACGACGTTGTCACCAACTACAAAAAAAAAAAAAAAGTATAACAAAACTTGTAAGAATACAAAGAACAATTACGAAATTGGCACCAACACCAGAACTATCATATGAAGAGAGACTAGCAAAACTTGAGCTCCAGACATTAGAACAAAGAAAAGAGAGAGGAGACTCTTGATAACTATTTATAGAATCATGAAAGGTATAGAAACTATCAATAGAGAGGATCTAATAAAATGGAATAGTAGAGATACAAGAAGACATGGAAAGAAAATCAAGACAGTTATAGAAGAGACCTGAAAAAGAACAGCTTTCCCCACAGGGTAATAGACCTTTGAAACAAGCTAGATGGAAATGTGGTGTGTGCAAAAACGATACTCGCATTTAAAAACAGTCTAGATTAAACGAGATATGAAGACGGGATACCAAGAAGCATGGCTCCTATTCTCATAAAAAAAGAACTAGGTAAATAGAACTAGGTAAACACACACACACACACACACACACACACACACACACACACACACACACACACACACACACACACACACACACACACACACACACACACACACACACACACACACACACACACACACACACACACACACACACACACACACACACACACACACACACACACACACACACACACACACACACACACACACACACACACACACACACACACACACACACACACACACACACAAACACACACACACACACACACATACACACACACGCACACACACACACACACTTTCACCGAATGGACGGCGAGAACTGGTGTTCCAAAGAAAAAGGAAAAACTACGTGGATCTCAACATCCAGAGAAGTGCCTTTTGTATTTATAGGAAAGGAGAGTGCTCGTGGAATAGTGGGGAAGTGATAGGGAAGGAGAAGGGAAGGGATATTGAGGGAAATGGAAGGAAATGAGGAAGGGGAGGACTTGGTCCAAGAGTCAAGGCGGATTGTAAACAAACGCCGAACGGATGACTTGGATCTCGGTGATGGGACTAACAAAATTGTAAAGATCAGAAACATAGATAAAAGCAGTTCAATGGAAGGTGAGGATAATAATTTTCAAGGATTTAATGAGGGGGCGGCGGATACCAACCTCCCCCGACTGGCAAAACTGGAGGAAAAACTTAAACAAATGACTGAGCATTGGGAGATTAGGTTTGGCAAGATGTCAAAAATTGCCGAGAAGTTTGAAAAATTTGAAGAACTAGAGAAGGCGAACAAAAACTTAACTGATGAAATAGAAGACCTAAAAAGACAGTTAAGAGAAGTAAAAGTGGAGAATGAAGAATTAAAAAAGAACAATAAAGACAATATAGAAACAATAGCAAAAGAGGCAGAGGGGTGGAGGAAGATACAAGAAAATAGTAAAGTTGTATTTTCTGATATAATTAAACAGCAAATGAAAGAACAAACTGAAGACTCAGTTATCAAAGTGATGAGACAGAAGGAGAATATTGTAAGAGACTTAGCAGACAAAAAGAAATGTATAATTATATTAGAAATGGAAGAGAAACATAACCCAGATAGAACCACAAGAATCAAAGAGGAAAATGAAAAAGTAAGAAACTTACTAGAATTAGTTCAGGAAGATGAGCCAGAAATAATGAAACAAATCGAAGAGAAATTCAGACTCGGGAAATATAGTACAGACAAGACCAGACCAATTAAGATTAAATTCAGGTCACAAACGACGGCAGAGAATATCTTGTCCAAAACAGGGAAACTAACAACAAGTGAACAATATAAAAAGGTATGGATAAAAAGGGAAATGAATAAAGAGGAAAGAGAGGAGGAAATAAGGAAAAGACATGAAGCTAAGAAAAAAAACGAGACCAGAACGGAGACAGAAAAACAAGAATTCTACTGGAGAGTAGTGAATATGAAATTGAAGCAATGGAAAATAACAGAGAGAAACACAAAAGAAACAGAGAATACAATGGAAATAACAGAAAGTTAAAAGTATCCTACACAAATATAGATGGATTAATAACAGGACTGAATGAACTGAACAAATATCTGAAAGAAAAAGATCCGGACATAATGGGAATTGTTGAGACAAAATTAAAAGGTCCACTACCACCCAACAGCATAGGACACAATGCATATAATTATTGGATTAGAAACAGAGAGAAAAAACAAGGGGGTGGAGTTATGTTCCTGACTAAGAAAGATGTAAGCGTGAAGAGTGTCACATATGGGAACAATAGAGTAGAGATGATCATGATAGAAGTAGAAGATAGAGATAAGAAGAGCAGAAAGTTTGTGATAAACTACGTGCCCCCCAAAAACAGTCTCATGGGAAGAGAATGAACATAAAAGCATGTTAGAAGACACAAGAATAACACTAAACAAGATAATGGAAGATGGAGGAAGAATAGTTATGATGGGCGACTATAATTGCAAAGAAATATGCTGGGAAGAGATGACCGTAAAGGGTGGAGAAGACTCATGGGGAAGTGTTCTACTTGAGATGATTACTGACCACACAATGACACAATGGATCCAAGAGAACACTAGGTATAGAAATGAAGAAGAACAATCGAGACTAGACCTAATAATCACATCAGAACATGAAATAGTGGAAAAGATAGAATACCAGGCACCAATAAGCAAAAGTGACCACATATTGATAGAACTAGAACTAAATGAGAAAAAATACATGAAAAGAAATGAACAATATAGAAAAGGAAGATTGATGTATGAAAAAGCAAATTTTGATAAAATAAGAGAATTCTTCCAAAATGAAAACTGGGAAAGAATACACAAAGAAGATACAACAGTAAAAGAGAAATTGAATATTTTGACAAAAATCTATAAAAAAAAGGAGTAGAAAAGTATGTCCCAAGACAAAAACAAGAAAAAGAATATGTAAAGTGCTGGTACAATAAAAGTTGTAGGGAGATAAAAGACAAAAGAGACAAAGCCTGGGCCAAATGGAAGAAAAACAGAAGACCAGAAAAATGGAAAACATATACTTGTTATAGAAATGAATATGTACAAGCGTGCAGAGAGGAAAAGAGAAAATATGAAAAAAGATGTCATAGAAAAATGTAAAGATCAACCAAAACTATTCTACAGATTTGTAAACAACAAACTGAAAAACAAACAAGATTTGGAGAAATTAAGACAAGGAGGAGTTGAATACACAGAGAAAATTGAAATGGCGGAAATTATGAACAAACATTTTAAATCTGTGTTTACAAGGGAGAACATACAACCTGAAGAGATTGAATGGAAAGAGAAAGTCCCCCCATGAAAGAAATAGAAGTAACAAAGAATGAAATATTGAACCACTTGAGTAATCTTGATGTCAGAAAATCGCATGGACCAGATGAAATAGCAAACTGGATTCTGAAAGAATGCAGTAATGAACTGGCAGACATAATACATAGCATAATAAACATTTCCTTGAAAGAAGGTAAAGTTCCAGAAGATTGGAAAAAAGCAAATATAGTACCTATATATAAAGGGGGAAATAAAGAATACTCTAACAACTATAGGCCAGTCTCTCTAACAAGTACAATAGCAAAAATTTGTGAAAGAATTGTCAAAAATAGATGGGTAAAATATTTAGAAAAAAACAACAACGTGCTAAATCCAAGACAATTTGGATTCAGACAAGGATGATCATGCGTCACCAATTTAATATGTTTCTATTCAAGGCTAATAGATATAATACAAGAGATGGATGGGCTGATTGTGCATTTCTAGACCTAAAAAAAGCTTTTGACAAAGTACCACATAAGAAGTTGCTTAAGAAATTAGAAACTGAAGGAGGAATACAGGACAAACTGCTAAATTGGATGGAAGACTTTTTGCAAGAAAGAAAAATGAGAGTAGTGATAAGA
>NC_134789.1:8172406-8174906 GCF_046742065.1 Oratosquilla oratoria | reverse complement strand
TATGGATAAAAAGAGAAATGAATAAAGAAGAAAGAGAGGATGAGAAAGCAAAAAGAATGAAAGCTAAGGAAAAAAACCATAACAGAACAGAGTCAGACAAAGAGAAATTCTATTGGAGAGTAGTTGATATGAAAGTGAGGAAATGGTTCATAACAGAGAAAAACGGAAGGGAAACAGAAAACACGATGGAGATAGCAGAAAACTAAAAGTATCTTACACAAATATAGATTGCCTAATAGCAGGCTTGAATGAACTGAATGATTAGCTGAAGGAAAAAGAACCGGGCATAATGGGAATTGTAGAGAAAAATTTGAAAGCTCCCCTACCGCCCAATAGTGTAGGATATTATGCCTATAATTATAGGGAGTGGAGTTATGTTCCTGACTAAAAAGGATATAAATGTGAGGAATGTTACATGGGGAAAAATAGAGCAGAGATGATTATGATGGAAGTGGAAGACAGGGATGGGAAGAGAAGGAAGTTTGTAGTAAATTATGTGCCTCCTAAAACAGCTTCATGGGAAGAGAGAGAACACAAGAACATGTTAATAGACACAAGAATAACAATGAATAAGATAATGGAAGATGGAGGAAGAATAGTTATAATGGGTGACTTTAATTGTAAAGAAATATGCTGGTAAGAGATGACAGTGAAGGGTGGAGACGACCTATGGGGAAATGTACTACTTGATATGATTATAGAACATACAATGACGCAATGGATACAAGAGAACACTAGGTACAGAAATGAGGAACCAATATCGAGACTGGACCTAATCACATCATAACCCGAAATAGAGAACAAGATTGTATGTAGGACACCAATAAGTAAAAGTGACCACATATTGGTTGAACTGGAACTAAATGAGGAAAAACACATGGAAAAAATGAACAACATTGATAGGGGAAATTGATGTATATATATATATATATATATATATATATATATATATATATGTATATATATATATATTATATTGTGACATCATGAGTGGAAAGACACGTTTGTGAACAAAAGACTTTATTCCTGACCGGTTTTGCCTTTGTGGCTTCTTCTGAAGAAGCCTCAAAGGCGAAACCGGTCATGAATAAAGTCTCTTGTTCCCAATCGTGCCTTTTCATTCCTACCATTCACACACACACACACACACACACACACACACACACACACACACACACACACACACACACACACACACACACACACACACACACACACACACACACACACACACACACACACACACACACACACACACACAAACACACACACACACACACACACACACACACACACACACACACACACACACACACACACACACACACACACACACACACACACACACACACACATATATATATATATATATATATATATACATACATATATATTGATATATATGTATATATATACATATATATATATATATATATACATATATAGATACATATTTATAAACATATACATATATATATACACACACACACATATATATAGATATATACATATATATATAAACATATGTATATACATATACCAAGGCTTTTTTTTTTTCCTTACCAGGGGGGTAGCCAAAAAGGACAAGGCACAAAAACATTCCCACCCATTTCATCCCCGAAAACACTCCACACCCCTCCACCCTCCCTCCCATCTTAGCACCTCCTAGATGACGGGTCATCCCTGCACCCTGTCCACTGCCCTGGGTCAGAAGCAGTGTCGCAGGACACAGCACATCCACAGCAAGGCCGCTTCATTAAATCGGCGACCCCCCCCCTCTCCGTCCCCCCATATAAAGGAGAGGACGGGGAGAAATCCCTTCGGGCTGCGTAAAAATTTTTTGCTCACACACACTACCTCACCCCCATTCCCCCGTCCAATCCACCTCATATATATATATATATTGTCACGGTTCGTCTTGGTTTTGTTTGTGATTAAGTGTCCTATTTACTTCCCTGTGCTATTTACTATGATAAGTCCTGTCTGTCTCAACGTTTTTGAAAGAATGTGAGAGAGGCTAGAGTTAGGAACCACAATGTATTGTAAATCTGTCCTCTATTCACTTTCTCTCCACTGTCTGATTTTAATCAGACAGGACTTATCATAGTAAATGACACAGGGAAGAAAATAGGACACTTGATTACAAACAAAACGAAGACCATCCGTGACAATAGTATCGTCTACAAAATTCCCTGCAATGAATGCGACAGTGCATACTACGGAGAGACATACAGAGGACTTAACAACAGACTCAGGGAACAAAAAACGGACATTAGACACCACTGAGAAACAAACGCTCTAGTTAACCACGTAGACAGGAGGCACATAGTTTACCATAAACTTCCTGCTCTTCCCATTCCTGTTCTCCACTTCCTTTATAATCATCTCTACTCTATTCTTTCATATGTGACATTCTTCACATTTATATCCTTCTTAGTCAGGAACATAACTCCACCCCCTTGTCTTACATCTCTTCAGTTCATTCAAACCTGTTATTAAG
>NC_134789.1:8159906-8162406 GCF_046742065.1 Oratosquilla oratoria | reverse complement strand
ATTTTCTCTAGTGCAGCCTTTTCATCTCCTATAACACTAAGCCTAACAGTTCTCGCCCCTCCCATCCTCCGACCCTCCCTCCCTCCCTCCCTCTCACCGTCCCTCCGTCCTTACCCACCGCTTTGCACTAGACCCTTTAGCGTGACCACTGTCACCCTCTCTTTTATGTCTCCCAACCCTTTTTTCTTGCTCTTTCTCTCTCTCTCTCTCTCTCTTTCTCTATCTCTCTCCTTCTTTGTATATATATATATATATATATATATATATATATATATATATATATATATATATATATATATAAATGCTAGGATGAAAGTGGAAAATTAGGTCATGAGTCTAGTTCCGAGTTTTTGGGTTTATTCCTGATCGGCTTCGTTCTAAGCTTCTTCAGAAGAAGCTTAGAATAAACCCAAAAACTCGGAACTAGAACCGTGACTTCTTTTTCCACCTTCATCAACTTATCACAATGTCCCAACACACACACACACACACACACACACACACACACACATATATATATATCTATATATATTTATATATATATATATATATATATATATATACTATAATCAAGAAGTAGCCTCTGTCTGTCTGTCTGTTTGTTTGTTTGTTTGTTGACGAACTCTTAGGTACTTGGATAACTACATTTCACTTCCAATATATATATGTACAGGTATATATATATATATATATATATATATATATATAAATATATATATATATATATATATATATATACACATATATATATATTGGTTAGGGTTAAGGGTTAAAGTTAGGTGGTGTATGGTGTGGTAACACGCCACTACTGTAATGTCCCCTTAACGCGCGAAGCATTTTTGTGGCATAAGAACTACTATGATTAAGCAAAACATAATATGTGTCTATAAATACTATTTATATTTGTGAAGTTAATGTTGCTACAAACGATGATAGCCTTTGTAAGAAGAAAGCATGTACATGTAAAATGATTGTATAATTTTACCAAATGTTAAAATATTGGTTATTTTTATTTGGTTTTATTGCGGGCGGATATGCAATAATCAAGTTTAAAAAAATTAAGTTTATTTCAATACTTCTCTTACAGCCGTGTACCGTTCACCATGTAGTGTTCACAATCGACTACAATTGTTAGGTTCAAAATTATTTACGAACTCTTCCAAGGTTTTTGCAGATAAACCCCTATAACCATACATATTCTGAAACATTAAAACCCAAGGTAATTGGATAACAATCTTTCATTCGCTTGTCTGTTTGTTTGTTTGTTCGTTCATGAACTCCTTCTAGGGTTTTGGAGATAGACCTCCCATAACCATTTATTCTGATACCCTATCACTCCAGGAACTTGGATAATTATATTTAATTAAAAAGACATTTTGGTTAGGGTTAACGGTTAAAGTTAGGTGGGGTATGGTTAGGTTAGGGATTATTCAGGAACTCGCGGCAACGCGCGGGTAATTTGGCTAGTAATATATATATATATATATATATATATATATGTATATATATATATGTATATATATACATATATATATATATATATATATATGTATATATATATATATTGAACAATTCTGACAGGCTGACGTAGGTGGAGTAGAAAACACAGGAGTCTTAGTTTCAGTTTATTCCTGACTAGTTTCGCAGGCAGTTTTTTTTTTTTTAACCATACCTGCAAAACTAGTCAGGAATTAACTCAGACTAAGACTCTTCTGTGTCCTACAGCACTTACATCAGGGGTATATATATATATATATGTATATATATATATATATATATATATATATATATATATATATATATATATATATATATATATATTGACGAGATAAACACCATATGAGGACGGAGCCTTTATTTGTACGACGTTTCGCTTATTACAGCTTTTTCAAGTACAAGTTGAGATACAGATGCTTGAGATTAAATAAGGGGAAAGGAGGGAACGGGGAGAGAAAAGGGGGGAAGGAAGAGGAGGAGGAGGAGGAGGAGAAGGGGGGGGGTGATTGGACACTGGGAAAGGATGAGAATACTGGCCCAAACGTCCGTGGGGGAAATGTCCACAAAGGGTGGTTTAGATATTTAATATTTTGCTGGCCATGGATATTAGGGGAATAATGTGAGGCGAGATGTTAAACATGCCCCTGTTTTGTTCAATAGTGTTCGTTCCTTGAATGATTGCTGCTTCTAAACACTTCCTGGGGATTTTGTCTGGTTCCCGTATCAGCAGCTCTGCATTCTTCCAGTCCATAAGATGGTTTTCCTTGTTTATATGTGTCACACATGCATTGGTGGTGACATCATGCCTGACGTCGTAACGGTGTTCACGTATTCGTGTATTCAGGTCGCGTGACGTTTCTCCGATGTAAACTTTATCACATCCTGAACACGGAATACGATAAACACCGGCTTTGGTGCCCGGTGTCTGGTTGTTGTGTATTTCCGTCTTCGTAATGTCTTTTATCGTTCTGCTTGTCTGGCACACTATTTCCAAGTTGATGGT
>NC_134789.1:8147406-8152406 GCF_046742065.1 Oratosquilla oratoria | reverse complement strand
TGTATATATATATATATATATTTGAATAATTCGCTAGTGGACAGCGACATCAATCATACAATCCATGACCGTCGCGCAGAGGATTCGAACCACCGTCTATAGACTCAAGAGAGTCCACAGCACCCGCCTTTAACCACTCGACCACAGACGTCTGTGGTCGAGTGGTTAAAGGCGGGTGCTGTGGACTCTCTTGAGTCTATAGGCGGTGGTTCGAATCCTCTGCGCGACGGTCATGGATTGTATGATATATATATATATATATATATATATATATATATATATATATATTATAGATTTTAAATATTGTGGGATTGCTATCTGATATGCGATCTGATTGCTAAAGGACATTTTTAGCATATCAGTATAAGGAGCAGTGTTATATAGACTTGCCACAAGTATACAAGGAACGGTATAAGCCGTATGTGAGGACGGTATGCTCAGGTTCACTCGATTCCTCCAAGAGTTTTCTCATCTTGGTGACATTTGCTACATTGTCTGTCACAACACTATCAATGTGGCAACCAAAATCTTGTTCAACCTTCTTGATCAAATTTTGTACAAGTTGTAGAAGATATTCAGCAGTGTGAGGTTTCCCTGATGTGTCTATTGTGTCAACTAAATAAATCTGACCAGTGGATGTTTTTAGAGTGACACATATTATGGGCTCATCATGAATGTTAGACCACCCATCAATTGAAAGACATACAGTTTCATTATTCAGGTCATCTGCACACTTTTTATATTCCTTTTCATACACAAGATCCAAGTACTTATCAGCAATATATTTTCTGGATGGAGAAATATAACCTGGCCTCAGGTTCTGAACCATCTTGAGAAACTGAGGATGCTGAACAAGACGAAATGGTGAATTTGTAGCAAATATAACTCCTGCAACTTCTTTGTCGAGATTTTCCTTTTGAGAGGCTGAAGTTTTTATGATAAATCTGTCCAGAGATTTTGATGACTTTCTTTTAGATGAAAATGATGTAGTAGAAGTGGCGCCTGTGGAGGAGTCTGATAGTGACCTTTTTAATGGAGTCAGGTTTGCAGATAATTCAAGTTGTGCCGATGATGAAGGGTTGGAAGCTGTTGATACAGGTCCTGAAATGGAAACAGAAATTTTTAGCATATTGCATAATTTATAAATGAATAAATAAATGAATGAATACAGTGTGATTTAGGCTACTTTTGAGTACAGTAGTTATTTTTATAGATAATGATCATATTCACACAAGCCACTAAATTATTTGGAAATAATTAACAGAATATGAAATAGGTGGGCTTGGAATTCAGCCCACACAGGATTCAGTCCACTTTTAAATTCACTAAAAATAGTGGGTTAGTTGGGTTAGGTTAGGTTAAATCCCTTTGGGCTGAATCCCATGTGGACTGATTTCCAATGGAACCTATGAAATATATTACACAATGTTGAATGAAATGAATAACAATCATTTAGGCCCCAAAGTTGAGTGGATACAGTATATGATAGTGATATAGTCATTACCCAAATTTAGAAGTAATGAAGTTGAAGTATCATCTCTTTAGGCCTTCACATTTTTATTGCACATGCTTTCCATTGTTCATCAAATTTATATAGTTGCGTATGAAAAGGGAGAAATGCACACAATATAAGTAAAATAATTACCTGGGTTATCAATTTCTTCTTCTGTATGCTGTGGCTGACCTTGGCATTTATCTCTGTGATATTTTTCTTGACACAATGCCCTGTAGTTCCTGGCTGCAGTCTGCATTTAGCTCGGTACCTTTTACCAGAAGTTGGTAGTTTTTCAAAATAATTCCAGATAGGATAATTTTTTTCTGTTTGAAGGAACCACTCTGCCAGGTCCAGAAGACATCCTTCCTGGTTCATTCCAAAGCAGCAACTGACTCAGTGAGAAGCTGCTTACCTAGAAAATTTTTCAACAAGAATCTTGTTGAAACTTGTTGTGGGCTGCACAGTGATATATACTACATGTAGGCTAATACCGTTCCTTGTATACTTGTGGCAAGTCTATATAACACTGCTCCTTATATTGATATGCTAAAAATATCCTTTAGCAATCAGATCGCATATCAGATAGCAATCCCACAATATTTAAAATCTATAAAAAGAAATATTTAAATCAAATAAATACGACATGAATAAATAAAATCGCCAACCTTGGTGTCCACTAACCTCATTCAATAATACCTGTTAATTACGGCTAAAATTGGCATTTCAAAGCATAACAGTCCCTTAAAAATATTTTCTTATTTCATTATAAAAGTTTATATTAACTTATACTGCACTGAATAAGTCAATAGTTGATATATTTGTCCTATATACAATGTTAGGTTTCTAGTTTTGATATACTGGTCCAATATAAAATGTTAGGTTACATAGAAAGCAATGGCCTCCGCTAGCGGACCCAGAGATCTCGGTACTCACGTCCTGTGTAATAGTAGTCCTTGATATATATATATACATATATATATACACACACATATATATATATATATATATATATATATATATATATATATTGGACAGAAGGACGACAGAATGAGTGGAAGGGTGGTGAGATAAACACCGAGTAATGTTGGAGTGTAAATTTACTGACGTTTCGTCCTTAACAGGACTTCTTCAGAGTATGAGTACATAAGCATAAAATCAACATATATATACACGCGTTCATGTCCGCGTTCCTGCTAACCCACGCCACTCGAGTCCGCTTGTTTCCTCATCTCCCGGCGGATGAGTCGTCCGGACATTTGAGACAGTTTGATGAATCCGTCCCTGTGATTAAGGCAAGGCTGAGATGCTATATATGCTGCCTCAACTAGTTTCCTCTTTTTCTTTTCTAACCCCTGTTGTAAAATCTCTACCCCGCTCCAGTTGGGAAGGTGTCCAAGTTGGTCCAAATGAACCACCAATGCGTTGGAAGTGCGGTGGGCTTTTAGGTCGTTCTTGTGTTCGTATGTTCGCTTGTGTAGGCCTCTCCCAGTTTCTCCAAAGTAGCTCAATTCACAGCTGCTACATGGACAATGGCACGGTAAGTTTTTCGGTCCACAGAAAGGCAACTAACAAAAATGACCTTATTCATTACTTCTCGGCACACAGCGAGAGAACCAAGAGAGGAGTAATAATTGGATTTTTTCTTAGGGCATTCCGGGTATGCAGTGAGGAGCATATTGATAGAGAGGTCAAATATATTTTTAAAGTCTTCACAGATCTCAGGTACCCGGAAGGAATGTTACACAGCTTGAGAAAAATAGCACTCAGAACATTGGATAAAAAGGATGAGGTTAAGGAAGATAAGGAAGGTGACTTCATCGTGGTTCCCAGTTCCAAACACACGGAAGAATTAGGACACCTACTACGCAACACAGGATTGAAGATTGCCAGCTCATCCAGCATGAAAATTGGCGAAATAGTGAGAGGTAAGGAGAGAAAAGACAACATCACTAATAGCGTGGTATACAAAATACCATGTAGCAGCTGTGAATTGAGCTACTTTGGAGAAACTGGGAGAGGCCTACACAAGCGAACATACGAACACAAGAACGACCTAAAAGCCCACCGCACTTCCAACGCATTGGTGGTTCATTTGGACCAACTTGGACACCTTCCCAACTGGAGCGGGGTAGAGATTTTACAACAGGGGTTAGAAAAGAAAAAGAGGAAACTAGTTGAGGCAGCATATATAGCATCTCAGCCTTGCCTTAATCACAGGGACGGATTCATCAAACTGTCTCAAATGTCCGGACGACTCATCCGCCGGGAGATGAGGAAACAAGCGGACTCGAGTGGCGTGGGTTAGCAGGAACGCGGACATGAACGCGTGTATATATATGTTGATTTTATGCTTATGTACTCATACTCTGAAGAAGTCCTGTTAAGGACAAAACGTCAGTAAATTTACACTCCAACATTACTCGGTGTTTATCTCACCACCCTTCCACATATATATATATATATATATATATATATATATATATGTATATATATATGTATATATATATATGTATATATATATGTATATATATATATATATATATATATATATATATATAAATCGAGAAGTCTAGAAATCCCGATATCTGGAAATCTGGAAATCTAAAAACCTAGAAACCTAGATATATAGCAACCTGGAGATCGGGAAACCTGGAATTAGGGAAATCTAGAAATCGGGAGATCTAGAAATCTAAAATAATATATATATATATTTTAAATTGAGAAATTGATAAATTGATAAATTGGGAAATTAAGAAATTGAGAAATTGAGAAATTGAGAAATTGAGAAATTGAGAAATTGAGAAATTGAGAA
The DNA here is from genome assembly GCF_046742065.1 of Oratosquilla oratoria. Classification (NCBI taxonomy): domain Eukaryota; kingdom Metazoa; phylum Arthropoda; class Malacostraca; order Stomatopoda; family Squillidae; genus Oratosquilla; species Oratosquilla oratoria. The sequence continues at coordinate 8,148,099 of NC_134789.1, read as the reverse complement.
ATTGAGAAATTGAAAAAAATGAAAATTTGAGAAATTGAGAAATTGAAAAATTGAAAAATTGAGAAATTGAGTAATTGAGAAAATGAGAAATTGAGAAATTGAGAAATTGAAAAATTGAGAAATTGATAAATTAAGCAGTTGTGAAAATGAGAAATTGAGAAATTGAGAAATTAAAAAATTGAGAAATTGAGAAATTGAGAAATTGAGAAATTGAGAAATTGAGAAATTGAGAAATTGAGAAATTGAGAAATTGAGAAATTGAGAAATTGAGAAATTGAGAAATTGAGAAATTGAGAAATTGAGAAATTGAGAAATTGAGAAATTGAGAAATTTAGAAAATTAGAAACTTAGAAACTTAGAAACTTAGAAATTTAGAAACTTAGAAATTTAGAAATTTAGAAATTTAGAAATTTAGAAATTTAGAAATTTAGAAATTTAGAAATTTAGAAATTTAGAAATTTAGAAATTGAGAAATTTAGAAATTGAGAAATTGAGAAATTGAGAAATTGAGAAATGTAGAAATTTAGAAATTATATAGAAATTTAGAAATTTAGAAATTTAGAAATTTAGAAATTTAGAAATTTAGAAATTTAGAAATTTAGAAATTTAGAAATTTAGAAATTTAGAAATTTAGAAATTTAGAAATTTAGAAATTTAGAAATTTAGAAATTTAGAAATTTAGAAATTTAGAAA
>NC_134789.1:8134906-8137406 GCF_046742065.1 Oratosquilla oratoria | reverse complement strand
AGTCAAATAGTCAGCGAACGGTCGCTACGCATCACTTGCCTGATGTGATCAACGTTGGGCTTAGTCCTGCTCGATGAAGGCATTCCGTTTTTGGGGCCGTATTCCACGTCCTCGCGTACCTCTCTAAACCTCCTGCATCACTCAAAAACACGTGAGCGTGACATTATCTCATCTCCGTATACTTGCCGCAGGAATCCCAGTGCTTCTAACGGAGTATTCACCAACCGGACGAAAAACTTTAAGTTTGTTCGTTGCTCTGTGCTCATTGCTTGACAACCTAAAATAGAAGATATATCTATATCTATCTATGTACTAAAAAATTAATTGTTGTCGAAATGGTCGGAACGGTGGTTCCACCTAAAAGAGGACATCGCCGGGGATAGTTGGCCCAGTAACATGGTAACGTCTTCTAAAGGTAAGATTAGGCCCCTGATTGGAAAAGAGAGTGGTGACGTCACGGAAACGGAGACGACTGATTAACCAAGAGCGGTGACGTCACGGCAACGGAGACGACTGATTGGCTGAGAGCGAGACGTCGCAAACCCTCGGGGAAGCCTCTGGAAACACCCGGGGAGCCCTTTGGGAGCCCTTGGTTAGCCACTAGGGAACCTATGAGAATCCTTGCAGGGATTCTCTGTGGAACCCTCTAGGAACTCCTGAGGAGCCCATTAAGAACCCCCTGGAACTTCAAGGGGAGCACTTGCGGAGCCCATGGGGTGCACTCTGGAAACTCCTGGGGAGCACTTGCGGAGCCCTTGGGGGTGCACTCTGGAAACTCCTGGGGAGCCCCTGTGGAGCCCTTTGGAAGCCCTCAGGGGAACCCCTGTTACTAATAAAAGAATCCCTATAATCGGACCGGAAACAGGAAATCCCTCAAGGGGACACATCCCCTCCGGCCCGGTTGTATGATTCGTCCCGGTGTGTCTCTGCAAGGGTGTCGAACACCATGGCCGGTACCACGGAAGACAAACGCAGGCAACGGTATTTTTCGGAGTTAGATAACAAAGGGAAATAATCACCAAGTGATGTGAGGAAGAATAAAAGTTTAAAACAGGAGTAAGTTAACATTCACAGAAGTGAATTTCCTGAGAAATGCATGTCCTATTAGTCTCCTTTCGGCAAGAAGAAAGCTAATGAGGTGTCAGAATTCAAGAAGAGTATTTTGTTGTTCTTTAGAAAAATTAAGCAACTAGAAGAGGAATTTAAGAACAATCCAGCTTAACACCTGAGTCTTGAGAATCTTAAAGATTACAATGGAGATATAGACTCTGAAGAAGAGAAGCGATTTGTGTCTCAATACTTGGCTGGATACAGATCGTTTATATCTAAAAGTGGGAGGTTTAGTACTAACAAAGTCTTTATATCCTATTATTTCGATACGAAATGCAAGAAGCCTGTAGGGCTGGGCGCCGATTCCCAGCATAACGGGGTTGGGCGTAGTCCGTTCCTCGTATTAATAAAATAATTCCTGTCTAAATCGGACTGGAAATCCCTCAAGGGGACACGTACCCTCCGGCCCTTCAATGGCTGAGAGAGTGGTGACGTCACAACAACGGAAACGACTGATTGGCCGGGAGGAGTGACGTCAGGGCAAAGAAGACGACAGATTGGCTGAGAGAGGGACATCCGCGAGTTTCCGAAGAAGCCTGCGAGCAAAGCTAGCTCGCGCGAAGGGCCGATCCCCCGCATAGCAGGGTTGGATACAGCCCGTTGCTCATATGTATATAAAGAAATGTAGAAAAAAGTACAATGGCTATAGACAGCTGAGATCATATTTATATACATACATGCATATATATATATATATATATATATATATATATATACATATATATACATATATATATATACATATACATATATACATTACATATGTATATAATATATATATATATATATATATATATATGTATATATATATGTTGAAGATGTACTTACTTTTTTGGAAACCAAACTGCAACAGTTTCAAGACATTTCCCCCCTCCCTGTCAACAAAATTCTTGCTTTAGTTCGCCTTTGTGTTTCTTCAAATGTCTTTTCCTTTCAAGACCAATTCTTCCGTCAAAAATTCGGTTGCAGTATGGGTTCTAATTTGTCTCCTGTTTTGGCCAATTTATACATGGAGTATTTTGAGTGTACCCTTTTGCCCACCATCAAACCGCCCAAAATGATTTGGCTCAGGTACGTAGACGATATCTTTTCGGCGTGGGATGACAGTTGGGGCCCATTTGAAGTGTTCCATGATAAATTGAACCAATTGACCCCGAATCTTAAATTCAAAATTGAATGGGAGGAAGGACACCAAATCCCTTTCTTGGACATTTTGATAAGAAGAATTGATGATAAATTATATTTTACAGTGTACCGAAAACCCACCCACTCAGGGAGTTACGTTCACTTTTTTAGTAATCACCCTGACAATGTTAAGAAAAGTGTTGCCTCTGGCCTTTTCTTGAGGGCTTTCAGGATCTGTAGTCCTCAATTTCTGGACTTTGAAATC
>NC_134789.1:8122406-8129906 GCF_046742065.1 Oratosquilla oratoria | reverse complement strand
ACTAATCTACAATTAATTTATTTCTCTGCGTCTTTTAAAACATCTTGCTACACCATCTCCCCCAAGTTTTTCTTCTTGTTTCATACTATTTAAAGCAATCTTTACTTCTTGAGTTGAAGCTTTAAGTACATTACTATTGTGTATAAAAGAGATTATTGCCTAAACTACATTATTTGAGAAGCAAAATTTTTGGTGAAATTCTTTTACTCTTTCTTTCAGTCTGTCTCTACATTTAATAATGTTCCCGTTTCTATATTTCAAACGTATCATCTGCTGTCTCCTTAAAGCAAGTCTACGTTGGGCTTGTTTAGTAATTTTCATATCCGAATAGTTTTCTCTATATAGTCCATGTTTCTCTTTCTTTGTCGCTGTATTTTAGTGTTAAGCTTGTGTAGGTCAACCCTATTTCGTTCTTCCTACTTTCAATCTGCAGTCTTTCATCTTTTCATTATGAAGTTTTTTTTTTTTTAGGTATTTATTATCTCTGATATCCATATATTCCCTACTTTCTCCCTAAACACTTTAATGCATACATACATGTACCAACTGCTTTTCTCCCCTTACAAGGAAGGTAGCCGAAAACAAAGGCATAAAATCCACTCCCACCCGTTCCATCCCCAGTACTTCATTCCCATTTACCCCCTCCCTCCCTCTTATCTTGTCTCCTCCTGGAAGACGGGTCATCCAAGCATCTCGCCCAGTGCCCTGGGTCAGAAACAATGTAGCAGGACATAGCATATCCACAACAAGGTGCTTCCTTGAATCGGCGACATCCCTCTCTCCATCCCCTCATGCAGAAAAAGAGAAAACGGAGAGAAATCCCTTCGGGCTGCGTCAAAATATATTTCACACATGCTCCCTCACCCCCCATCCCTCACCCACTCCCTTCCATGCATTACAGCACCATCCATACACAGCCACCTTTATCTTCCTTCCTTAACAGACATTCCTCTCTTTCCCAATGCCCCTTGTACCCCATCCAACCATCTCATCCTTGGTCTCGCCCTCATGTTCACTCCTTCAATCTCTGCCTTCCACACCTATTTTACTAATCATTTTTCACTCATTCTTTCCATGTGCCCAAACCATCCTAATACTTTTTCATCAATCCTATCCGTCAACTCTCTTTCCAGCCCCATTCTCCTCCTCACCTCCTAGTTCCTCACTATATCCGGCATAGTAATCTCTACCATACTTCTGAGACATTTCATCTCAAACACATTTAAACTCTTCCTCTCTTATTTCCCATGTTATCTCCTCTTACCATCCATTCTCAAATGTCTATTTCTCATTGCACTTTTCAATCCCCCAAGGCATTGACTTGCTTCTCTCTATCTAAAATCCACCTCCACCCCCACTCCTCCCTTTCCAGCCACATTCCTCCAGTCTCTCTCCCTTAATATTCACCAATTTGCTGCCATTTTCTCCCCTTTTACATCTCATCACCTTACTTTTAACCGCATTGATCTTCAACTTCCTTCTTTCGCACACCTCAAACTATGTCACTACGTTCCTTAATCCCTCCTCTGATCCTGTCACAAACGCAATATCATTAGCAAACAACAAATAGCTCATCTCCCGTTTTTTTTTAACCATCTCCTTTCCCCGACCCATTACCCCATGCGTTTATCTCTTGCACCGCCCCAGCCATGTATAAATTGAACAGTCAAGGCGACATAACACATCTTTGGCAAAGTCCCACCTTTACCTAAAACCATTCATTCCATTTCTAATTCTAACACAGCTCTACACCTCTCGTAAAAACTCTTGACTACTCTTAACAGCTTTCATCCTATCCCATATATCTAGAACACCTCCAATAGTGCCTTCCTGTGTACCCTGTCATAAGCCTAATCTAAATCCGTAAAAGCCCCCAAAACATCCTTACCTTTTCCTAAGTCTTTCTCACATATCTGCCTTGTCACAAAAACCGATCCTTGCAACCCCTACTTGTCCTAAACCCACACTGATCCTCACCAAATATTCCCTCTGTTCCTCTCCTAATTCTCTCAATCAAAACCCTCCCATAAGCCATCCCAACTACACTCAACAAACTGATCCCTCTAAAACTACTACGCTCACACTTGTCCCCTTTTCCCTTGTAAAGTGGAACTATACAGGCACTCCTCCAATCCTCCGGCACTCTACTCAGTTTTAGACAAACATTAAACAACCTCACCAGCCAATCCATTATCAGTGTATCTCTTTTTTTTTTTTTTTTTGCACTCCGCATGACATCCATCCAAATCAGGCGCCTTTTAGTAACTGCCTTCGCATTATCTTTCCATATTTCTCCTCCATTTTCCTCATTCATCATTGTCATTTTCTTAGCGTTTCCCACTGCAACTACCATTCCCTTCTCTATCCTCCTTCATATTTAGCAACTTCCTAATATACTCTGTCCATCTGTTTCTTACTGCATTCTTTTCCATTGTCATCTCTCCACCTACACATTTTACCTTCTCTTCTCTACTTGATTCGCTTTCTCTTCTTCTCTTAATTACCTTCCGAAACATCTTTTTATTACTTTCAAAATTATCTGTCATACTCTTACCCAATTTCACATCTGCTGTCCTCTTTGCCTCCTTTTTCTTATGGTTTACTTCTCTTCTCTTTTCTTTGTACTTCTCATATGAATCTTTCGTCCTATTTTGTAACCAATCTGTGAATGCTCGTTTCTTCTCTTCTACAACCTTCTTTGTTTCCTCATGCCACCACTCACTACCTTTCCTTCTGCTGTTTCTTCCTGTCCTCCTTGTTCCACACACCATCTTTACACTCCTCGTGACTCCCTCCTTGAAGCATCCCCATTCCTCCTCCGCTCCTAATTCTACTCTATCCTTCACTCCCTCGCACTCCTCTCTCAGCTTCTTCTTGTACTCCTTCTCCTTTTATTTTTCATTTAAGCAGTTTACTCTAAACACCTCCCTACCTTCTGTCCTTTTCCTCTTTATCTATCTTCCAGTCGTCTCAACTTACCTTCCACCAAAAATTATCTGATATTCCCTCACTCTCTCCTCTTAGAATATGTATAACCAAAACTCTTCCTACACTTCTCCTGGTTACCACTATGTAGTCCATTAAAGTTTTATCTACCACCCTTCTATCCACCACCTTCTCCCGTATATATCTATGCTTAACTTCCTTCATAAACACTGTATTTGGTGTTATCAACTCTCTTTCTGGACATTTCTCCACCATCAACCGCCCACTACGATTTTTTCCTAGAACTCCAGTCTTCCTAACCACTCCGTCTATTGGTTCATTTCCTACTCTAGCATTAAAATCTCCCAATGCCACTACATTGACATTTCTCTTAAACCCTTTATGCATTCATTTAAATCTATCCAAAAAGTCTTCTTTTCCTTTGCACTCTTCTCACTATCAGGCCATATGCACTTAGAGAAACCCACACCTCTTCTCCCATTTTTATCTTCACACCATATTAAGCTTGAAGAAATCTCCTTCCACTCTACCACACGTTTACCTATCTCTTCACTTACTAGTATAGCCACCCCTTCTTTCCATTGTCCTCACTTTACTGCTGACACACTCTCAACTACCTTCCCAAACTCAAACTCACCCCTCCCTTTCAACTTAACTTCACTCAGTGCCAACACATCCACCTTTTTTCACAAATATACTGCCTATCTCTTCTCTTTTACTCTGATATTTATCACGTCCACCCACATTAAAAGACCCAAACCTTAGGGTTCTGATTGAAAAAATCCTCCCAGACCCTCCTATGCCTTAATTTTTTTTTAAGAATGTCCCATTTAAGGCTACAGAGAGTAGGGTGCCTAGTTCTATCCCCGTCCCATTTTTGTTGCCTTTTACGACTCAAGTGAGAACACTCTGTGACAGTGTTCTTTCTCCCCTACCACAGGGTTCGGCGAAAATGGAAATGAACATTCAGAGAAGTGGCACAGGACAGTATAAAGAGTGAGGGGACAGCATAACGGATGGACAGTCGCAGTGTAATAGAGTATCATCATTTCTTTATAAATAGATATTTCCTCTATCACAGAAAAAATGATATGTGGCTCTGGCTCGTAGGGACGCCCCATATAAACCCTAAAGTATCAGCTGCATGCTACTGAGCAGCTTTTAACCCCAAAATAACATGCAGCCAATACCCCAGTAAATTACAACTACTACGATTGTAATCTCGTCATTGTTTAGAGCTTCAGTCTGTCATTAATTTTTTAGCTACAAATCTTTCTTGTCATTTTATATTTTTGCAAGGTTTATTTTTTCTTGAAGACTAGTTTATTTCTCTGAAATTCAATTAAACTTAAGTTCTAACACACTGTGGCTGGTACTCCTATCATGAAATCAGTGCTTTTTTATCATTATTTGTTTTTTCGTCACTAGTAGCTTCAAGGACTAGAAATAATAAGTGAGACGGATGTAATTAAAAACAACGAAGGCAACTAACGAACTCAGCATAGTGTACATAGTGTACAGAATCCCCTCTGGCAAGTGTGAAAGATAATATTATGGGGAGAGCTACAGAGGTCTACTAACCAAGACTTAAGACATCACTACATGGACCAAGGACACTTGTCAAGTGGCAATACGTGGAAGTGGTAGAAAAAGATCTATCAAGAAGAAAGAGGAAGGCAGTTGAAGTTTTGTTCAAAGCCATTCAAGTTAATATGAACCCAAAAATAGGGGACATAAAATGGACGAAGTACACAGCAAAATACGTAGCAATAAGGAGCTGCCCCAGGACAGCACCTACATAACACGAAAATTATAACCAGTGACAAGATATCCTACGGTTTCATTACAACCTTCCTGAATGTATTATATTATTACTATTATTCTATTTTTGATTTGATTAGTATTATTTTGAACTGATTTAATTTGACAAGATTCTGTTATTCGATTCATTATTTATCAATTTTATCAATATTCTTTTTGTATTGCTATATTTATATATTATTTCATTTCATAAATTTTTGACAATTTTTTTTTACACTTTTAGATTCCACACAACACCGTTTGACATCACATTAGACATACCAGAACTGTTTCTGTCTATCAATTTATTATATATATGAATAAGATATGTGATTTATTATGTATTTGAGTCGGTTATGTAATTCATGATCTGTACAAACCAACCACGGATCCCATCCCTAGGGAAGAACGTGGACCTAATTACCTATGCATACCGCCGAATTCATCCAAGAGTTAAATTCCTCTGAAGAAGCTAGGACCAAAACCATATACACATACATATACATATACATATACATATACATATACATATACATATACATATACATATACATATACATATACATATACATATACATATACATATACATATACATATACATACACATACACATACACATACACATACACATACACATACACATACAAATACACATACACATACACATGCACATATATACATATACATATACATATACATATACATACACACACACACACACACACACACACACACACACACACACACACACACACACACACACACACACACACACACACACACACACACACACACACACACACACACACACACACACATATATATATATATATATATATATATATATATATATATACATATATATATATACATATATATATATAAAATTATATATATACATATTATATATATATATATATATATATATATATATATATATATATATGCAAAGTAGACCACTTGTAAAAAACTAACGAAGCAGAGCGCTTTTGTATATTACATCTTCAGATGTAATATACGAAAGCGCTCTGCTTCGTTAGATTCTTTTTTCCACGTGGTCTACTTTGCATAAATGAACAAACGTACCCGTGTTGTTACTAGCACATATATACATACATATATATAAATATATATATATATATATATATGTATATATATATATATATATATATATAGATAGATGTATATATAGATGTATATATATATATGTATATATATATAGATGTATATATATATATGTATATATATATATACTGTATATATATATATATATATATATATATATATATACATATATATATATATATATATATTTCTAAGCAGAAATGTAGTAGCACATTTGTAAATGACACACAGGAACCCACAGTCGAAGTTTATTTTCTCCGACTGTGGGTTCCTGTGTGTCATATATATATATATATATATATATATATATATATATATATATATATATATATATATATATATATATATATATATATATATATATACTGGTATACATTCTGTCCCATCTATCGTTGAAATTAAACATTTTATTGTTCAGAATTTTACAGCTGCCATTTAAAGTGTCTCTTTAGCATTTTATATACACCAAATAGACTATTGTGTTCAACAATTCATTTTTATAATCTATTATGAAACAGACAATCATTGAAATCAGCAACACACGTCATTCTATCATGTATCACTAATGCCTATCCCTGTGTAAATACATCAGACCTGATCTGCTTGTAATTTGTGTAGTTGAAGTTTGTTCTATTTTACTGTTAACTTTTAAAGTCTCAACAAAATCATATAAGACAGGCTTTCGTTTTGCAATCTATTTGGTAATAATACCCATTGTACCCTAATCACACTGCATATGCTATTGTTAAATTCATATTATAGAAGCTAATTGAAAAAGTTTGTGAAATTTAAAATAAGAAATAATTTAATTTGATTCAGCAAATATAAAGCAAGTATTTTTCAAAGTACTTCACAACCTGCTTAATACACTTATCAAGACAAAACTTTCACTTATATAAACTTTTTCTGAAGAGCTCAGCAGTCTTCTGTTAAATCTACGTTTACAGCATTTTTTCGTCTTCATTCACTATCTTAAAAGTGGGCTTCTTTTAGCGATTTTTTGAGCTCTGGAATGAGGAAGAAGTCTAATGGGGCGAGATGGGACTTTAAGATGGGTGAGGTAACATAATTTCCCATCGGAACTCTTGAATAACATGCCTCACAACTCTTGCAGGATGTGCTAGTTCCTTCCTTATCATGGTGAAAGAGGACTCCACCATGCAGCTTTTTTTTTTTTTTTTTTTTTTTTACTAATGCCGCCCTCAGTTTCCATAAAAACCATGCTTTTTCCCTCAAGGAAGTCCACAATCATCACTTTTTATAAATCCCAGAACACGGTAGCCATCACCCTCTGAGCTGACCTTTCAGATTTGAAATTGAGTGGTCCAGATAATCCACGCAGAACCCCATGTTTTGGCTGCAATTTACTTTGAGGATCATACTGATAAATCCAGGTTTCATAGCCCGTAATAATTTTGCTCAGAATCGCCAACGAAAGATCAATTCGAAGAATAAGATGGCTTGTGCGCAACGCTTTTGGGACCCATCGCGCAGAAAGCTTGCTGAATCCTAAATCTTCATACAAAATTTAATTTGTTAAGCCACACGATATTTTCAGGGCCAAAGCTATTTGATTAAATGTTACTTTTTTGTATTCTTCAATAAGATTTCTAGCAGCATTAACTATT
>NC_134789.1:8114906-8117406 GCF_046742065.1 Oratosquilla oratoria | reverse complement strand
TGTATGTATGTATGTATGTATGTATGTATGTATGTATGTATGTATGTATGTATGTATGTATGTATGTATGTATGTATGTATGTATGTACGCATGTATGTATGTACGTACGTATTATGTATGTATTTATGTATGTATGTATGTATGTATGTATGTATGTATGTATGTATGTATGTATGTATGTACGTATGTATGTATGTATGTATGTATGTATGTATGTATGTATGTATGTATGTATGTATGTATGTATGTATGTATGTATGTATGTATGTATGTACGTATGTATGTATGTATGTATGCAAGTATGTATGTATGTATGTATGAATGAATGAATGTATGTATGTATGTATGTATGTATGTATGTATGTATGTATGTATGTATGTATGTATGTATGTATGTATGTATGTATGTATGTATGTATGTATGTATGTATGTATGTATGTATGTATGTATGTATGTATGTATGTATGTATGTATGTATGTATGTATGTATGTATGTATGTATGTGCGTACGTACGTACGTACGTATGTATGTATGTATGTATGTATGTATGTATGTATGTACGTAAGTACGTACGTATGTATGTATGTATGTATGAATGTATGTATATATGTATGTATGTATGTATGTATGTATTTATGTATGTATGTATGGGAAGTGTGGAGTTCCAGGAAAGAATCGTAGTGGAGAGTTGATGGTGGAAATGTGTCTAGAAAGAGAGTTGATGATAGCAAATACAGTGTTTCGGAAGAAAGTCAAGCATAAGTACACATGGGAGAGGGTGGTGGAGGGAAAGGTGGTAGATAGAGCGCTAATGGATTATGTAGTGGTAAATAGGATTATGATAGGAAGAGTTAAGGATGTACATGTGCTAAGGGGAGAGGGTGGGGGAATATCAGATCATTTTTTGGTGGAAGGTAAGCTGAGAGTGGAGGATAGATGGAGAAAGAGGAAAGGGACAAAAGGTAGGGAGGTTCTTAGAGTGAACTCCTTGAATGAAAAGGAAAAGGAGAAGGAGTACGAAAAGAAGCTGAAGGAGGAGTGGGAGGGAGTAAAGGATGGAGCAGAGATGGGTGTGGAGGAGGAATGGGGATGGTTCAAGGAGGGAGTCTTAGAGTGTGCAAGGATGGTGTGTGGAACAAGAAGGACAGGGGGAAATAGAAGAAAGGGTAGTGAGTGGTGGGATGAGGAAACAAAGAAGGTTGTAGAAGAGAAGAAGCGAGCATTCACAGATTGGTTACAAAAGAGGACGGGGGAGTCATATGAGACGTACAAAGAAAAGAAAAGAGAAGTAAAGCAAAAGGTAAAGGAGGCAAAGAGGAGAGCAGATGTGAAATGGGGTAGGAGTATGACAAAAAAAATTGAAAGTAATAAAAAGATGTTTTGGAAAGAAATTAAGAGAGGAAGAGGAGGCGAATCAAGTAGGGAAGAAAAGGTAAAAGGTACAGATGGAGAGATGATAATGGAAGAGATGGCAGTAAGGGGAAGATGGGCAGAATATTTTAGGGAGTTGCTAAATGTGAAGGAGGATAGGGAAGGAAAGATAGCTGCAGTGGGAAATGCGAAGAAAATGAGAGTGATGAGTGAGGAGAATGGAGGAGAAATAAGGAAGGATGAGGTGAAGGCAGTTGTAAAGATGATGAAAGCAGGTAAGGCACCTGGTCTGGATGGATGCCATGCAGAATGTCTGAAAAAGGGAGGTTCAGTGATGGTGGACTGGTTGGTGAGGTTATTTAATGTTTGCTGGAGAGAGGGTAGAGTACCGGAGGACTGGAGAAGTGCCTGTATAGTTCCTCTTTACAAGGGAAAAGGGGACAAGTGTGAATGTAGTAGCTTCAGAGGGATTAGCCTGTTAAGTGTAGTAGGGAAGGCTTATGGGAGGATCTTAATTGAGAGGATTAGGAGAGGAACATAAGGAGTAATTGGTGAGGAACAGTGTGGATTTAGGACAGGTAGAGGTTGTGTAGATCAGATCTTTGTGGTAAGACAGATATGTGAGAAAGCTATAGGAAAGGGGAAGGATGTTTTTTGGGTTTTTATGGATCTGGAAAAGGCTTATGATAGGGTAGACAGAAAGGCACTGTGGGAGGTTATGCAGATTTATGAGATAGGAGGAAAGCTTTTGGGAGCTGTCAAGAGTTTTTATGAGAGTAGTAGAGCTTGTGTCAGGATTAGAAATGGAGAGAGTGAGTGGTTTGAAGTAAAGGTGGGACTTCGTCAAGGATGCGTTATGTCGCCCTGGCTGTTCAACTTATACATGGATGGGGTGGTGCGAGAGGTGAATGCTAGGGTAGTGGGTCAGGGATTGGAGATGGTTAAAGAAAATGGAGAAAAGTGGGAGGTGAGCCAGCTGTTGTTTACGGACGACACTGCGCTTGTGGCAGGGTCAGAGGAGGGATTGAGGAAGCTGGTGGCAGAGTTTGGGAGAGTATGTGATAGAAGAAAGCTAAAGATAAATGTGGGTAAAAGTAAGGTGATGAGATGTACAAGGGGTGAAAAT
>NC_134789.1:8107406-8112406 GCF_046742065.1 Oratosquilla oratoria | reverse complement strand
AGGCATCCCTTTCTCCTATACATGGCCATAATACCCCGACCAGATGTGGCCACGAAAAACCCAATGGCACGTGCGCCCTACCCCTATCTTCCTTTTTCTCCCCCTCCAGTTCCTTTTCTCCCCGGTAGCGTCCGTAGCCTGTTTTTCCCTTCCAAGAGCTCTCCAGGCAAACCTTAGCGGAGCGAGACACGCCGGAGATCCCCTCACGAGACGCCCGACACGTCCGAGGATCTAACCATGACTCTTTGATCAGATTTTTCATGCCGCTGGGCCCCGCCCGCCTGTCCCCTTTTTGTTCTTCGGCCGTCTACATGCCCTCCTGCTTGCCTTCGCTACCTCCCTCCGTCCCTAACTACACCTGCTCTTCCGTTTCCTTCTCTTCATCCCCTCCTCGCCTCTTCCACTAGTTCGTCTCGTCAGCTTCCTTTCCCGGACTTCGTGTGCCGTTTATCAATTTTTCTTCTCTTTCTTCCCCACCAACACTTCCATCTGTTCAACCTCTCTTTCACACTTTTTTACCTTTGTTTTTTTTTTCTTTATGGACTCCACTATTTATATATTTTTTTCTCCTCCTTTCCTTTCGTCTACCTGTCTCTTCTTTCTCATCTTGTAACATTTATAAATCAAATTCACACTTCTCCTCCTTCTATCCCCTATGCATGTTCACCATTTCTCTTCAAACTTATCACCCTCCCCTTCATTTTCCAGATTATCTTCTTTTTCTTATTCCTCTTGTATATACTTTATTTCTTCCTTTTTCTGACCTTTCACATTCTCTTGGTAATATTTTCTTGACATAGCTTATTCTTCTTAAACGTTATCCCCATTTTCCGATCTATTACTTTACATTTCTTCTCTTTGATAATTTTGCTTCAGTTGTTTTTCAGTGTTATACACGTAATCTGCCTTTATTACGCTTCTGTACATTTTCTCTTCTTTCATTCCTCTGGTTTGCATTTATACAACTTATTCCCGTACTTCATTCTCCCCTTAATACTTTTGTTTTCTTTCCTTATCTTCTTTTCCATTTTTGATTACCATCATTGATAACGTTCTCCTCTTCTTCCTTTTTCTTCTTCTTCTTCTTCGCTTCCTTTTACTTCCCTACTTCTTTTCTTTAATCTTCTTCTTCTTCTTCTCCTTCTTCTATATATTTCCTCCTCCTATTTATCCTTCTTCCTCTCCTTCTTATTAATCCCTTCTCTTCCCTCTCCTTCTACTTCTCTTTCTCATTCCGCATAATCTCCTTTTTTTTCTCCTTCTCTTTCGCTTTCTCCTCAGTCTCCTTCTTCTCCATCTCCTTCTCCTTCTCTTTCTCCTTTTCATCCTTCTTGCCATTCTCCTTCGCTTTTTTGGCCTTCTCTTTCTCCTTCTTCTTCTTATTCCTCATTTTTTTCGCTTTACCTTAGACTTTCTAATACTCTTTCTCTTTTTTCCGTCCATTTCGTCTTCTCCATCCTCTTTTCCACCTTCTCATTCTACTCACACTTTCCACTCTCCCTCTCTAACTACTGTTCCTTCTCCTTTTCATTCTTTTAATTATTTTCTACCTTCTCCTTCTCCGTCTCCTTCTCCTTCTCCTTTTCGTTTTTTTACTTCTTTTCCACCTTCTTCTCCTTCTCCTTCTCCTTCTCTTTCTCCTTCTCCTTTTCGCTTTTTTACTTCTTTTCCACCTTCTCCTTCTCTTTCTCCTCCTTCTTCTCCTTCTCCTTTTCGTTTTTTTCATTCTTTTCCACCTTCTTCTCCTTCTCCGTTTCCTTCTCCTTCTCCTTCTCCTTTTCGTTTCTTGAATTCTTTTCCACCTTCTTCTCCTTCTCCGTGTCCTTCTCCTTCTCTTTTTCGCTTTTTTACTTCTTTTCCTCCTTCTCCTTCTCCTTCTCCTTCTCCTTCTCCTTCTCCTTCGTCTTCTCCTCCTTCTTCTCCTGCTACTTCTCCATCTCCTCCTTTTTCTCCTTCTCCTTCTCCTTTTCGCTTTTTTACTTCTTTTCCTCCTTCTCCTTCTCCTTCGTCTTCTCCTCCTTCTTCTCCATCTCCTTCTCCTCCTTCTTCTCCATCTCCTTCTCCATTTCTTTTTCCTTCTCCTTCTCCTTCTTCTTCTCCTTCTCCTTCTCCTTCTCCTTCTCCTTCTCCTTCTTCTTCTCCTTCTCATTCTCCTTCTCCTTCTTCTTCTCCTTCTCCTTCTCCTTCTCCTTCTCCTTCTCCTTCTCCTTCTCCTTCTCCTTCTCCTTCTCCTTCTCCTTCTCCTTCTCATTCTCATTCTTCTTCTCTTTCTCTTTCTCCTTCTACTTCTTCTTCTCCTTCTCCTTCTCCTTCTCCTTCTCCTTCTCCTTCTCCTTCTCCTTCTCCTTCTCCTTCTCCTTCTCCTTCTCCTTCTCCTTCTCCTTCTCCTTCTCCTTCTCCTTCTCCTTCTCCTTCTCCTTCTCCTTCTCCTTCTCCATCTCCTTCTCCTTCTCTTTTTCTTTTTCCTTCTCCTTCTCCTTCTCCTTCTCCTTCTCCTTCTCCTGCTTGTTCTCTTTTCTTTCCCCTTCTCCTTCTTCTTCTCCCTCTCCTTCTTCTCCTTCTCCTTCTCCTTCTCCTTCTCCTTTTCCTTTTCCTTCTCCTTGTCCTTCTCCTTCTCTTTCTCCTTCTCCTTCTCCTTCTCCTTGTCCTTCTCCTTCTCCTTCTCCTTCTCCTTCTCCCTCTCCTTCTCCTTCTCCTTCTCCTTTGCCTTCTCCTTCTCCTTCTCCTTCTCCTTCTCCTTCTCCTTCTCCTTCTCCTTCTCCTTCTGATTCGTCTTCTCCTCCTTCTTCTCCTTTTCCTTCTCCTTCTCCGCCTTTGACTTCTTCTCCTTCTCCTTCTCCATTTCTTTCTCCTTCTTCTCCTTCTCCTTCCCCTTTTCCTTTTCCTTCTCCTACTCCTTCTCCTTCTCCTTCTCCTTCTCCTTCTCCTTCTCCTTCTCCTTCTCCTTCTCCTTCTCCTTCTCCTTCTCCTTCTCCTTCTCCTTCTCCTTCTCCTTCTCCTTCTCCTTCTCCTTCTCCTTCTCCTTTTCCTTCTCCTTCTCCTTCTCCTCCTTCTCCTTCTCCTTCCCCTTTTCCTTTTCCTTCTCCTTCTCCTTCTCCTTCTACTTCTCCTTCTTCTTCTCCTTCTCCTTTTCTATCTCCTTCTCCTTCTTCTTCCCCTTCTCCTCTCCTTCTCCTTCTCCTTCTCCTTCTCCTTCTCCTTCTTCTTGTCCTTCTCCTTCTCCTCCTTCTCCTTCACCTTCGCCTTCTCTTTCTCCTTCTCCTTCTCCTTCTCCCTCTCCTTCTCCTTCTCCTTCTCCTTCTCCTTCTCCCTCTCCATCTCCTTCTCCATCTCCATCTCCTTCTCCTTCTCCTTCTCTTTCTCTTTCTCTTTCTCCTTCTCTTTCTCCTTCTCCTTCTCCTTCCGCTTCTCCTTCTCCTTTTACTTTTCCTTCTCCTTCTCCTTCTCCTTCTCCTTCTCCTTCTCTTTCTCCTTCTCCTTCTCCTTCTCCTTCTCCTTCTCCTTCTCCTTCTCCTTCTCCTTCTCCTTCTCCTTCTCCTTCTCCTTCTCCTTCTCCTTCTCCTTCTCCTTCTCCTTCTCCTTCTCCTTCTCCTTCTTCTCCTTCTCCTTCTCCTTCTCCTTCTCCTTCTCCTTCTCCTTCTTCTTATCCATATCCTTCCCCATCTCCTTTTCCTTCACGTTCTCCTTCTCCTTCTTCTTCTCCTTCTCCTTTTCCTTCTCCTTGTCCTTCTCCTTCTCCTTCTCCTTCTCCTTCTCCTTCTCCATCTCCTTCTCTTTCTCCTTCTCCTTCTCCTTCTATTTCTCCTTCTCCTTCTCCTTCTTCTTCTCCTTCTCCTTCTCCATCTCCTTCACCCTCTCCTTCTCCTTCTCCTTCTCCTTCTCCTTCTCCTTCTCCTTCTCCTTCTCCTTCTCCTTCTCCTTCTCCTTCTCCTTCTCCTTCTCCTTCTTCTCCTTCTCCTTCTCCTTCTCCTTCTCCTTCTCCTTCTTCTTCTCCTTCTCCTTCTCCTTCTATTTCTCCTTCTCCTTCTCCTTCTCCTTCTCCTTCTCCTTCTCCTTCTCCTTCTCCTTCTCCTTCTCCTTCTCCTTCTCCTTCTCCTTCTCCTTCTCCTTCTTCTTCTCCTTCTCCTTCTCCTTGTCCATCTCCTTCTCCTTCTCCTTCTCCTTCTCCTTCTCCTTCTCCTTCTCCTTCTCCTTCTCCTTCTCCATCTCATTCTCATTCTCCTTTTCCTTCTCCTTTTCCTTCTCCTCCTCCTTATGCCTCCCCTTCTTCTTTTCATTTTTCTCTTTCTCCTGCTTGTTCTCTTTTCTTTCCCTTTCTCCTTCTCCTTCTCCTTCTCCTTCTTCTTCTCTCTCTCCTTCTCCTTCTCCTTCTCCTTCTTCTCATTTTCCTTTTCCTTCTCCTTCTCTTTCTCTTTCTCCTTCTCCTTCTCCTTCTTCTCATTTTCCTTTTTCTTCTCTTTTTCCTTCTCTTTTTCTTTCTCCTTCTCCTTCTCCTTCTCCTTCTCCTTCTTCTTCTTCTCCTTCTCCTTCTCCTCCTTCTCATTCTCATTTTCATTCTCATTTTTATTCTCATTCTCATTCTCATTCTCATTCTCATTCTCATTCTCATTCTCATTCTCATTCTCATTCTCATTCTCATTCTCATTCTCATTCTCATTCTCATTCTCATTCTCATTCTCATTCTCATTCTCATTCTCATTCTCATTCTCATTCACATTCACATTCTCATTCTCATTCTCATTCTCATTCTCATTCTCATTCTCATTCTTATTCTCATTCTCATTCTCATTCTCATTCTCATTCTCATTCTCATTCTCATTCTCATTCTCATTCTCATTCTCATTCTCATTCTCATTCTCATCCTCATTCTCATTCTCATTCTCATTTTCCTTCTCCTTTTCCTTCTCCTCCTCCTCATGCCTCCCCTTCTTCTTTTCATTTTTTCCCTTCTCCTGCTTGTTTTTTTTTCTTTCCCCTTCTCCTTCTTCTTCTCCTTCTTC
>NC_134789.1:8099906-8102406 GCF_046742065.1 Oratosquilla oratoria | reverse complement strand
CAAAAATACAAATACAAAAAATGAAAAATACAAAAACTTATCCCTCCCCTCTCCAAGATATTTGAATTCAACATGATCACCACTGCAATTTAGTCCTGATTTTCTCTAAGGCATATGCTGGTAGAGCAACACTATTTTTCTTCCCCAGAATCTTCCAGGATCATATTGTTAACTGTATGTATGTAGTATAGAGATATTTCCTGCAATAGAGAAAGTGTTCTCTATCAAGTCACGACAATACAAACTGTTTTCCTGTAAACCTGTTTGACTTAAAGTATAGAGTTGCATTTCTTTCAAAATCTATAAAATAATATAATTTTTTCCTTGAAATTTTACATCATATAGATCTGTAAATAATATGTAATTCTATGTAAATGATATGATATTGACAAGTAAGCAGTTTTGTAAACATAGATATGATACTCATTTGTTTCACCTTTAACTCGCTCATTGTACTAGACTCTGTAATGGTCGTAAACATTTTGTAGGACCCACGAATCAAGACAACCTATATATATAAAAAGTAATTTTATATTTAAGTAAATTCATATAGATTCTACATTGGAGTGTCCTGTGCACATGAATCCACAGTAGTGCAGAAATGCTGTGCATGGCCTATCAATCCTAGTCTTCCTGCCTAACCCACAGCCTAGCGCGAACACCCTAGTTCTCTAACTTAAACCCTCAAACTAGTTTCCCATCCGGCTAAGATTAGGTTACAGACCAGTGTGGTAGATAAACGTGACAAGAGTACTACAATATTCATCTAGTAAACTGTGTGATTTCCCGGATACTAATAACCTTTAGCATTACTGCCCTGAATGCCCCACAGTGGCTGACTTTGCGACTAAATTTGCCACTACAACATATCCCCCCATAGACTGTCTGTTATAGATATATGTAAATATTTGCTTACTGATGCCCATTTAGATGCACCTCTACGGCATTCGTAATTTGGTGTGCTAAGTGTAATTATCTGACATGATATTTCAGACAGACAGCGAGATTTGAGTTTTACCGCCTGTAATTTACACTTGATATATTATTACTATATTAACAGTAAAATATATTATTGTAATCGCCTTTAATTTTGGTATATTGTTGTCTATAACTACATGGTATTGTTTGTAACTTTATTTTTTGTATGAGCTCATTTATACCTTATCTCATATGCTGCCATTAACTGCATAATATGTGTATAGTTTTATTTCTGGTATTTCTTTTAAGCCATACCCCTGTCTCTAAAGATTCGTACTTGTCTACGATATTCCACCTCAGTCAAACAACGTGTCCTTCGAGTCAATTATTATGTACAAGACTCTCTTGATGTACCACGACTGCCGCTCACTGAGTGTAAGAAATTAATGAAAACAAGAAAAGCCTAATAGTCTCTACTATCCATCCGGTGCCCTAACAATTCATTTTCGGATTGATCGAAATCTTGGAGACGCCAACTCTTCTTCTTGAGAGATACTCAGGTTCAAATTTATATCCCGGGACTATGATGTCTATTTCCTTTGATTCGCTGTCGTCACATATTTAGGAAGTCAAGAGACAACGAAATCCTCTCAGTATAGCCCAAGTCTGTTTTGCTATTTTACGACTTTGACATAACTTGTACTGATACGCTTTGTGACGTCATCAACAAAATATGGCAATGTATGCCGAGTTTGAAAACGCAAACTAGCAGACGACATATATAAAAAATCACTATAAAACTGTTTTTAAGATAAGATATTTGTTTTAAGAAGCTGTACATGGGTATGTTGGTTACCCTTTAAGTTTAAATCAAAATTAAAAATAAACTCAAATTCTTCATCAATAAATTCAGGGTTGCATAAACGGAAGGCACCTAAACTTACACTCTCTGGAAAGACGTAGACTGCGGGGTGATCTAATAGCAGCGTTCAAGTAGATCAAAGGCTATAACAATGGTGAAGCAAACAAGGCCAGCATAATAAAACAACAGGGTAGGACTCGCAGTAATGGGTATAAACTGGACAAATTTAGATTTAAGAAGGAAATAGGTAAGAATTGGTTTACTAATAGGGTGGTCGATGAATGGAATAAACTTACTAACCATGTAGTAAGTGCTGAAACTATCAGTTGTTTTAAAAAAACGATTAGACAAATTTATGGATGGGGATGACATGTGGTGATGGATACGGAGCTGCCTAGTGTAGGCCTTATGATCTCTTGCAGTCTCCTTTATTCTTATGTTCTTATGTAAAGACATATAAGAAAACATGGAATATCTAACTTGATCGTGATAAGTTGAATAATAATGAACATATCGAAAAATATTTGTAGGTTTTCTGTAAATACTAAATTTAAAGTTATGACCCTCTCTGTGAATGAAGTCATATGCTAATATATATATATATATATATATA
Organism: Oratosquilla oratoria; assembly: GCF_046742065.1. NCBI lineage: Eukaryota > Metazoa > Arthropoda > Malacostraca > Stomatopoda > Squillidae > Oratosquilla > Oratosquilla oratoria. Next base: position 8,100,013 of record NC_134789.1, on the reverse strand, counting down.
TATATATATATATATATATTTATATATATACATGTATATACATATATATATATATACATATATATATATATATATATATATATATATATATTTCTGGGGCACAGGTT
>NC_134789.1:8074906-8077406 GCF_046742065.1 Oratosquilla oratoria | reverse complement strand
ACGTAATTTGGGATCCCTCTCACCCTCCGTCCTTTAGTCCACTGAATCACTTTGGTTCAACTCTCTGAATTCAGACGCTTTTCTCTCTCTCTCTCTCTCTCTCTCTCTCTCTCTTTCTCTCTCTCTCTCTCTCTCTCTCTCTCTCTCTCTCTCTCTCTCTCTCTCTCTCTCTCTCTCTCTCTCTCTCTCTCTCTCTCTCTCTATCTCTATCTCTCTCTCTCTCTCTCTCTCTCTCTCTCTCTCTCTCTCTCTCTCTCTCTCTCTCTCTTTCTCTCTCTCTCTCTCTCTCTCTCTCTCTCTCTCTCTCTCTCTCTCTCTCTCTCTCTCTCTCTCTCTCTCATCCACTCGTTTCATCTTTAGCCATGTATGTCGTCTCTGATTTTTTTTTCGTAACCTACCTTCCTCCATCATAACTTTTATGTATATTTTTCCGTAGACTACCCGCCTTCACTTGTTTTCCCCACCCTTCTCTCCAAATGACATCATGGCAGTTGAACTTGACACTCGTTACTATGTCTATTCCATTCACTAACCACTCACACGATAAAGTATTTACAAGTTCTTTAGCATTGGCATTACACAGACACGACAACAATATAAATAGGGTGGAGGAACCCTTGCAGAAGCTCATGAGAGATAATTCCTTCCTCTGTGATCTATTCTCGTAATCCAACAGGAGCGCTCCATTCCACAATCTTCTACTTTCTACTCCGTTTCTTTACGTTCTATTCGCTTTCCACTGTGGGAATAAAAAAAACAACTTTCGATATCCTTTATAGTCTTCCTTAGTATCACTCTCTCCCTCATTTTTCTTCCTTCTTCTTCTCCATCTCCTCTATCTCCTCTATTCGTCTCTTCTTTATCATTCTCTATTCTTTTTCCTTTTCTTCCTCACACTTATCCTTCATTTTCATTTTCTCATGTTATTTCAGTAACCATCCATTTCCGGACTAGGATAAAAAAAAAAATTTCCTTCAGAGAAATTGTATTCAGTAAAAGTATCGGAAAAAACATCGCTATTTAATTCTTGTGATGATAAAACTTGTTCATACTATATTTTTTTTTTATCTTGGTCTTCTCTTTTTTATCTTTTGTCTTCCTCCTATCGCTTATCTTCTCTTCTTATCCTCCCCTTCTGTGTTTTATTCTTCTTATACGCATTAATTATCCTTTACTCTTCCTCCTCCCTCTCCTCCGTCTCCTATTTTTTATTCTCTCCGGTTATCTCTTATTCTTACGAAACCTCGTTATATCACTTTTTTGTCATTTTCATCTAGCTCTCGTCCTTTCTCCTGCTCCCCACCTTCCTTCTCTTCATCCACTTCCTCCTCATACGCTTTCTTTCCTTTCACCTCCTTCGCCTTCTCCACCTCCCCATTGTCCTCTTCCATCTCCTCCTCCTCTCTTTCTCCTCCTTCTCATTCTCCTCCTCCTCCTTCTCATACCCTCTTTCTACTTCTACTCCTACTTATCCTTTTTATCAATCTTCTTCTTCTTCTCATCCTTCTCATACCCTCCTTTTACTCCTCCTCCTCCTCCTCTTTCTCTTCCCTCTCCTCCTTCTCATCTTTCTCATCACCTCCTTTTACTCCTTCTCGTCCTTCTCCTACTTCTCCTCCTTCTTCTCTTTCTCCTCTTTTCCTCCTTCACCTTTTTCTCTTCCTTCTCCTCCTTCTTCTTCTTCTCCTTTTCCTTCTTCTATTCCTTCTCTTCCTCCTTCTCCTCCCTCTCTTATACCTCCTCCTTCTCCTCCTTCTTCTTCTTCTCCTTCTTCTTCTCCTTCTTCTCCTCCTCCTTTTTATTCTAATTCTTCTCTTTCTTTCTCTTTCTTCTTTTCCTTTTTTCCTCCTTCTCCTTCTTTCTATTCCTTTTCCTCCTTCTCTTTCTTCTCCTCCTTCACTTTCTTCTCCTTCTTCTCATACTTCTCCTCCTTCTCCTTCTCTTCCTATTCCTCCATGTCCTCCTCCTCCTTTTTCTCCTCCTTCTCCTCCTTCTCCTCCCTCTCCACCTTCTCCTTCTTTTCCTTTTCCTTCTTCTCGTCATTCTCCTTCTTCTTCCCCTTCTCCCTGTTCTCCTCTTTCTCCTCCTTCACCCCCTTCTCATCCTTCTCCTCCTTCTCCTTCTTCTCCTCCTTCTACTCCTTCACCTCCTTCTCGTCCTTCTCCTTCTTCTCGTCCTTCTCCTTCGTCTCCTCCTTCTCCTCCTTCTCCTCCTTCCCCTCCTTCTCTTTCTTCTCCTCCTTCTCCCTCTTCTCCTGCTTCTCCTTCTCCTCCTTCTCCTCCTTCTCCTCCTTCTCCTCCTTCTCCTCCTTCTCCTCCTTCTCCTCCTTCTCCTCCTTCTCCTTCTTCTCCTCCTTCTCCTCCTTCTCTTCCTTCTCCTTCTTCTCCTCCTTCTCCTCCTTCTCCTACTCCTTCTTCTCCTCCTTCTTCTCCTTCTCCTTCTTATCCTCCTTCTCGTCCTTCTCCTCCTTCTGCTCATTCCCCTCCTTCTCCTTCTTCTC
>NC_134789.1:8038509-8041009 GCF_046742065.1 Oratosquilla oratoria | reverse complement strand
GTTCAGGGGCTGGAAGAGGAGGGGGAAGAGTGAGAGAGAATGAGACACTAAAAACGGTAAAACATGAGGCGATATTTAGTGAAACAGAGCCCTAACGCGCTACTGAGGGAAAAGAAAAAAAAAAAGTGAGCGAATGAATTGGATTGCGGACACCCTCGCTCCATATTACTCGTGTAAATTATCATTAAGTGTTTAACCAGCAATAAAAGCGGGGTCGGCTCCGCGTAAAATATCACAGCGAGTTCTTTTGTCTCTCCTCCCAAACCCTCGGCACGCGGCGACATTGTATGGGTCTTCATTGAACTAATATATGATGATTTCATTCATGCTGCGGCGATCCCCAGAATGAAAAAAACGAAAATTAGTCCAATTAAATCCTTCATTTGGGGTTTAAAAAAAAAGAAGAAAAAAAAAGTACATACTACTCTACTCTACCCACCCCTTTGACTATCTATCTATCTATCTATCTATCTATCTATCTATCTATCTATCTATCTATCTATCTATCTATCTATCTATCTATCTATCTATCTATCTATCTATCTATCTATCTATCTATCTCTATCTATCTATCTATCTATCTATCTATCTATCTATCTATCTATCTATCTATCTATCTATCTATCTATCTATCTATCTATCTATCTATCTATCTATCTATCTATCTATCTATCTATCTATCTATCTATCTATCTATCTATCTATTTATCTATCTATCTATCTATCTATCTATCTATCTATCTATCTATCTATCTATCTATCTATCTATCTATCTATCTATCTATCTATCTATCTATCTATCTATCTATCTATCTATCTATCTATCTATCTATCTATCTATATCTATCTATCTATCTATCTATCTATCTATCTATCTATCTATCTATCTATCTATCTATCTATCTATCTATCTATCTATCTATCTATCTATCTATCTATCTATCTATCTATCTATCTATCTAAATATCCATCTATCTATCTATCTATCTATCTATCTATCTATCTATCTATCTATCTATATATCTATCTATCTATCTATCTATCTATCTATCTATCTATCTATCTATCTATCTATCTATCTATCTATCTATCTATCTATCTATCTATCTATCTATCTATCTATCTATCTATCTATCTATCTATCTATCTATCTATCTATCTATCTATCTATCTATCTATCTATCTATCTATCTATCTATCTATCTATCTATCTATCTATCTATCTATCTATCTATCTATCTATCTATCTATCTATCTATCTATCTATCTATCTATCTATACAAATATATAAGGCCCTAAGAAGCAAAACGTCGTACTAATAAAAGTGTTTTTATCGATAGGCATATGAGCAAATGCCAATTGCATCCAAGTGATTTCTAGTCTCAGTAGTCCGCAAGGCAGAGAAATACTAAGTAGAAACTAAAGATCAATATATCTTTATGGAAAAAAGGATTTGAGTTCATTGTAGATTCGTTTAACTATATGCCCAGCGCTTATATGATACAAATGTCTCTAAATTATGTTACAACACTATACTAATCCTGTTTTCATAATAAAGGAGATCAGAAAGCTCCTTATTATCATCATCCCTTTCGTTTACTAGCAAACGTTTAGAGACTTTTCTAAAAACCTCACAAATAGCTAAGCTGGACTTGCAGGTAAGAAGCAGGACATAGAACATTCAGTATCTAAAAGCTGATATTCAGCTATAGATCATCTGCAGACAATGAATCAACTTGTCCTTTATGTTCAGCCTTTGAAGATTAAGAAAAGGTCTTTGATTTAGTAAAAGTGTTGGTGATAATGAAGTCTCTGTACAAACGGGATGAATAAGCATACATTTCCCGAATTGTTCATCTGTGACTCAACCAAATCAGGGCTCAAAAATTCGAGATTGAGAAAAAATATAAATATTCATAATTGTTCGTAACCTACATGGAAGGTATTTTCAGAGCTCATTTAAGATAAGTTAGTGTAAAACAGAGTTTTAATGTTAATCAAGAATATTCTAACCAGACGAGATTTGAAGATTATATTGTTCTCTTCTCAGAAACGATAGAGGATTTGGAAAAACTACTCAGTGAGTTATTCAAAGAAAATCACAAATGTTGTCTAAAGATAAATGCAAATATAGAATAAGTAATTTTCTTCTCAAAAGTTCAAAATAAAACTTCGTAGTAAAATCAGTTGAACGATTCTTCAGGCTAGATGATGATAATGGATAAGATTACCAACACCAAATGGAAAATATGCAGTAATTGAAGAACTCGACATATATACATGAAACATAAATTATACAACCAATGTGTATTCCTATGTATGATATTCTCTAGGTATATTCTATGTAGAATATAGAAAATGGACATTATTCATAGAGATGATAAAAAACGACTGAATGACCTCTTTTGAACAACTCTAAAAAAAGAGAGAGAAAAAATAGAATAGGTAAGACACGAGTGATTAGTACAGAAAGCCATGAAAGAATTTTCTTACTGACTAG
>NC_134789.1:8013509-8018509 GCF_046742065.1 Oratosquilla oratoria | reverse complement strand
ATAGGGGCATTTTAATAATGGTGTGGGGTGCAATTTGGAGTGATGGTCGATATGAGCTTATGGAGTGTCAAGGAAACATCAATTCAGGCAAATATGTTTCTATATTAAAGGAAGGACTCATTTAAATATTCTCCAGTGACAGAATGAGTAAAATGTATTCCTATTTGTGAAAGATGGAGCTCCTTGTCACACTGCTCAAGCAACACAAGACTGGTTGAGCCAAAATGGGATCAGGAAACTTACATGGCCAAGCCAGTTCCCGGATATGAACCCTATTAAACACCTCTGGGGCATATTAGACCGACAACTTTGCAGAAAGAACAGGAAGCTATCTTCAAAGCTCGAACTCTTAGAATTACTGCGGAAAACATGGTAAGAAATCCCCCAAGATGATCTTCTTTTCCTGTTGACGTTTCTCATTTTCATATGGGGTCGCCGTTCCTCGCTAGTCGTTTCCACTGGTTTTGGTCCATCACCTACTCCTCCTCCAGATGTTTTTCTTTAAGTTCCTCTCTCAATCTGTCCTTCCAGCGCAGCTTGGGTCTCCCTCGCCTGCATCTCCCCTGTACCTCCATCTCCACCACTCTCCTTCCCACGTAGTCTTCATCTCTTCTCTTCACATGGCCGAACAAATATAACCTCTTTTCCTGCGCTTTCGTCGACGCCTCCACCACTTTCATGGTACCGCGGATCCTATCATTCTTTATCCTATCCAACCTCGTCACCCCACACATCCACCTTAACATCCTCATTTCTACGACGTTCAGCTTTCTTTCTTATAATTTTTTCAGTGTCCATGTCTCCGCTCCGTACAACAACGATGGTCTTAGTACTGTCTTGTACACCTTTCCTTTTACTCTGGCACTTATCTTTATGTCACATAGCACCCCTGCTACTCTCCGCCAATTGTTCCATTCCAACTTGATTCTATAGTCAATATTTTTTTCTAAATCTCCATCCCCCGCCACATAAGATCCGAGGTATTTGAAGGCCTCCACCTTCGGTAGTTTGTGGTCCTGCATGAAAAGTTCGCCTTCCTGAGTTACATTGCACTCCAGGTACTCTGTCTTCTGTCTGCTCATCTTCAGCCCATAGTCCTCTAATAAACCCCTCCACAGCTTCAACCGCTCCTGCAGTTCTTTGCGACTCTCTGATACCAGCACTATGTCATCTGCAAAGAGCATACTCCATGGCACCTCTTTTGTCACTTCCTCCAGCAACACATCAATAAGGAGGTTCAACAAATAGGGGCTAAGAGCTGACCCCTGGTGAAGTCCAACTCCCACTGAGAAAGCATCTGTGGTACCAGCTGCATTTCTCACTCTTGTCCTGGCGTCCCTGTACATGTCTTGAGTCATCCTGACATACTTCTCTTTCATTCCCTTCGACCTCATACTCCGCCACACCTCACTTCTCGGAGCTCGATCATAAGATTTTTCCAAGTCGATAAATATCAAGTACAGACCTCTTTGCTTTTCTATGTAGTTTTCCATCACCTGTCTCAACGCAAATATTTTATCCATTGTTCCTTGGCCTTTCATGAACCCAAACTTCTCGCTACAAACCTCGGTCTCAGCCCTCAACCTTTTATCCATCACTCTTTCTAACAGTTTCATGCTGTGTGAGGGTAACTTAATCCCTCTATAGTTATCCCAACTTTGGATCCCTCCCTTTTCCTTGAAAATCGGCATCATTATACTATCCCTTCACTCATTCGGGATTGTCTCTTTCTCCATCACCAAATTCAGGAATTCCGTCAACAGTTTTATCCCTTCTTCGTCCAAGCTCTTCCATAGAAGTGCAGAGGTAATTATTAAACTCTATCTAGCGATAGTTAGACCCATCCTTGACTGCGGTACAGTTTTGGTCTCCGTCCTACAGAATGATCATCAATTCACTAGAATCAGTACAGAGAAGAATGACCAAAATGATACATGGACTCAGAAATTTGCTTTACGAAGAGAGGCTTAGGCACCTTAACTTACACTCTCTGGAAAGACATACAGTGCGGGGTGATCTAATAGAGGTGTTCAAATGGATCAAAGGCTTTAACAAGGGTGATGCAAACAAGGTCATCATATTAAAACAACAGGGCAGGACTCGCAGTAATGGTTATAAACTGGACAAATTTAGATTTAAAAAGGAAATATACAAGAATTGGTTTATTAATAGGGTGGTTGACGAATGGAATAAACTTAGTAACCATATAGTAAGCGCTGAAACTATCAGTTGTTTTAAGAAACGATTAGACAACTTTATGGATGGGGATGACAGGTGGTGATGGATACGGAGCTGCCTAGTGTAGGCCTTATGGTCTCTTGCAGTCTCCTTCATTCTTATGTTCTTATGTTCTGATACCTCGACTGGTATCTGGTCTGGCCCCATTCGCTTTCCATTTTTCATTTTTTTCAACTCCTCTCTTACTTTCGCCTTTCTTATCGGGTCTATCTCTCCTCTCCTGTACCTCTTCGTATTCTTGGATTTTCTTGATTAAGGAGCTCTTCGTAGTACTCCCTCCACCGCATCCGGATCTTGTCAGGGTCCGTGAGTATTTTACCATTCTTGTCTTTGATTTACTTTACCAATGTTAAGTCCTTCGTTGCTCTATTTCTTTCTTTTGCTATCTTATAAATCTTCCTCTGGCCCTCCTTTCTTTCCAGTTCTTCGTACATGCCCTGCAGCGCCGCCGTTTGCACCTGCGCCACTGCTCTTTTTGCCTCCTTATTCGCTTCTTTCAACAAAACTTTCATCTCCTCTGTTCTTTCTTTGTCGTAAGCTTTCTTCATCTCCTTTTTCTTCTCTATTTTCTTTTTGCAGTTCGGGGACCACCACCAAGACTCCTTGCAGTTTTTCGTTTGTTTGTTTTTCCGAATGATTTTCCGAAAACTTCCTCTGCTGTCCTCCTGATCGCATCACTATTCATTTTCCACTATAGATCCAAATCCTCTATACGTCCTATTCTTTCTAGTGTTTTCTTCTTGAACTCCTACTGCACCGTCTCATCCTTGAGTCTCCACCACCTGATCCTGGGTTCGGTCCTCACACCTCCGCTCCTTCGGGTCTTCACAACCAGCTTCGCCCAAACTGGGCTGTGCTGGTTCCCCACACACTCTCCCTGCAGGACTTTACAGTCTTCCACCTCTCGGATGTTACCTATTCGGTACAGGGGAAAGTCGAGTTGACTCTCTCTGGGGCCACTTCTATACGTCCGATAGCTATACATACATACATACATACATACATACATACATACATACATACATACATACATACATACATACATACATACATACATACATACATACATACATACATACATACATACATACATACATACATACATACATACATACATACATACATACATACATACATACATACATACATACATACATACATACATACATACATACATACATACATACATACATACATACATACATATATATATATATATATACATGTATATGTATATATATATATACATGTATATATATATATATATATATATATATATATATATATATATATATATTAATTTGTTTCAGACAAATGAGAGAGAAATGGGTGGGGAAGGGCAGACAAAGATGTGTTGGAAATAGAGTTTATTGCCCTAACGTTTCGACCAACTTAGTCTTCTTCAGAGGATATGTTGCATTACAATTAGACCACAAGTCTTATACTCGCAGCGAGAGGGAACCCGGCCAGCTGTGAGCGGATGTGTCAGGTCTTCTCTTTGGCTAATGATTTAATTATCAAGACACTTGCTGTTTTTGAAAGGCATTTAAATCCGTCTCTGTCATTGTTATTTTCCCTGGTGGCGATATGTGCAGCTTCCACAGTTTTTCTCATTTTCTTTTCAAATCCTCCGTGTAGAATTTCCATGCGGCTCCAATCAGGTAGGTTTCCGCATTTGTCTAGATAACGAACTAGGTAGTTAGTTATATGTCCTGAGGTTGTTTTTGTGTTCACTCAACCGTTTCTTGATCCCTAGACCTGATTCGCCGAAGTATGATGAAGGACAGCCGCTGCATGGAATGCGGTAAACGACACTGAGGTTATTATGAACATTAGCATATTTTCTAAATATTTTTCCTATCTTATTGGAAGACACTAGCTACATTTACTCCACCTTTTCACAAATAATTAATTATCAATAGCTCCGGTGTTCGTAGAATTAGGGACAGTTATAAAGTGTGACTTATATATATATATTATAAACATCCTCTTCAGGCAACCAAATTCAAGAAGACTCTCCTGCCAATACCCAAGCTACAAACCCTTTGCAGCATTTCGTCTGAGAGACATCAGTGATATTTTTCTGACTCAGCTACTTTGGGAAGCTGAGTGCAACTCCGAAAACAAAATGATTAAAAAAAAAAAATACCAGCTGTAAGCGGCAGGGAACAGAAAGCGAGTGAAGCCAGAACTTGGAGTGACTGGCAACTAACAAGAAAACCGGAGGTAACCATGAAAATATGTGACATATAATGAGCCACGTCTCGAAAATAAAAGAGAAGCCAAGAATTATTTAATGAAGGCATTGAAAATATTCGAAGCCTCCTCACCGAGAAAAATACTACGTTTTATGTTTGGCAATAATAAAAGAACTCATCCTTCAGAGACATCCAACTTTAGCAAAAGATCAAAGCCTAAAGACAACCCATGCAAACGAAAAACCCTTGATGGATCACTAAAGCCAATGAAATTTTGGGTTTTGTCAATAAGCACGATCACAGGTACTTTTACGCTGAAACGGGAAGAGTGCATGATCCTAAGCCGAGCGTTACGGTTGTTATTAAGAATAGAAACGACAACCTGATCTGCCCTGTCTCAGCGATTCGGAAACGATCTACAGGACACTTCAGTAACCAGTGATAACACTCATCACAAACGTTGGTCTAAAATTCAACAAGTTTGAACTAATCTAGTCGTCAAAATAGGCTCGAAAAAAGTATGCCAACGTCGCTTTGTTCTACAAGAAGGATGAACGATCTGTC
>NC_134789.1:8003509-8008509 GCF_046742065.1 Oratosquilla oratoria | reverse complement strand
GAAGACCCACCTTTACCTCGAACCACTCACTCTCTCCATTTCTAATCCTGACAGCTGCTCTACTGCTTTCGTAAAAACTCTTGACAGCTCCTAGAAGCTTTCTCCTATTCCGTATATCTACAATATCTCCCACAGTGCCTTCCGTCTACCCTGTCATAAGCATTTTCAAATCCATAAAAGCGCCCCCCCCAAAAAAAAAAAAAAAAAATACCCTTTCCTATAACTTTCTCACATATCTGTGTTACCACAAAAATCTGATCTACGCAACCTCTACCTGTCCTAAATCCACACTGTTCCTCACCAATTACTCCCTCTGTTCCTCTCCTAATTCTCTCAATCAAGATCCTCCCATAAGCCTTCCCAACTACTCACAACAAGCTAATCCCTCCGAAACTACTACACTCACACTTGTCCCCTTTTTCCTTGTAGAGTGGAACTATATAGGCACTCCTCCAGTCCTCCGTCACTCTACTCTCTCTCCAACAAACGTTTAATAACCTCACCAGCCAGTCCACCATCACTGTACCTCCTTTTTTTAGACATTCTACATAGCATCCATCCAGAGTAGGTGTCTTACCTGCTCTCATCATCTTAACAACTGCCTTTATTTCATCCATCCTTACTTCTCCATTTTCCTCCCTCATCACGGTCATTTTCTTAGCACTTCCCACTTCCATCCGTATCTTCCTTCACATTTAGCAATTTCCTAAAATACTCTGCCCATCTTCTCTTACTGCCTTCACTTCCATTATAATCCCACCATCTGCACCTTTTACCTTTTCTTCCCTACTAAATTCGCCTCCTCTTCCTCTTTTAATTTCTCTCCAAAACATCTTTTTATTACTTTCAAAATTTTCTGTCATACTCTTACCCCATTTCACATCTGCTCTCCTCTTTGCCTCCTTTACCTTGTGCTTTACTTCTCTTCTCTATACTTTGTATCTTCTTCATTTCCTCATCACACCACTCACTACCCTTCTTTCTATTTCCTCCAGTCCTTCTTGTTCCACACACCATCTCTGCACACTTTGTGACTCCATCCTTGAACCATCCCTATTCCTCTTCCACTCCTAGTTCTACTCTATCTTTCACTCCCTTCCACTCCTCTTACAGCTTCTTGTATTCCTTCTCCGTTTCCTTCTCATTCAAAGAGTTCACTCTAAGCACCTCCCTACTTTTTGTCCTTTTCCTCTTTCTACATCTATCCTCCACTCTCAACTTACCTTCCACCAACAAATGATCTGATATTCCCCCACTCTCTTCCTTTAGAACAAGTACATCCTAAACTCTTCCTATTATAGTCCTATCTACCACTGCATAATCCATTAACGCTGTATCTATCACCCTTCCATTCACCACCCTCTCCCATGTGTACTTATATTTGACTTTCTTCCGAAACACTGTATTTGCTATCATCAACTCTCTAGAAACATCTCCACCATCAATTCTTCACTACGATTTTTACCTGGAACTTCACATTTCCCAACCACTCCGTCAATTGGCTCATTTCCTACCCTAGCATTAAGGTCTCCCAATACTATTATATTGACGTTCCTCCTGAATCCCTCTACGCACTCATTTAAATCAACCCAAAAAGCCTCCCTTTCCTCTACACTCTTCTCACTACCAGGGCCATATGCACTTACAAAAACCCACATCTCCTTTCCCAGTTTCACCTTCGTCCACATTAACCTTGAAGAAACCTCCTTCCACTCCACTACACGTTTACCTATCTCTTCACTTATCAGTATAGCAGCCCCTTCTCTCCCACGCCCTCTCTTCACTCCTGAGAACCTACCAACTACACTCCCAAACTCACATTCGCCCTTCCCTCTCAACTTAGATTCACTCAAAGCCAACACATCCATCTTTCTTCTCATAAACATACTACCTATCTCTTTCCTTTTACTTTCATCTTTACCAAATCTATGCACATTAAAAGACCCAAACTTTAGAGTGCTGGTTGAAAAATTCCTAGAACCTCCTATGCCTTTACTTTTTTTTAGGAATGTCCCCTGTGGGGCTACAGGGATAAGAATGCCTGGTCCCAATCCCCGTCCCGTTTTTCTCGCCTCCTTCGATCCAAGTGGGAATACTTGGTGGCAGCATTCTTTTCCCCCACCACAGGGTAGGCCAAACAAGGAAATGAAATTCGAAGAAATGGTACATAATCTACATAATCTAAGTGCTCTCAGGTCTTTCCCTGAGAGCACTTAGATTATGTAGTCCACACTATCTGGAAATGGAGATCACAACCATCAGGAATCAATTAAAAAGAATAGGGTATCCTGATTGGTTCTTAAATAGAGCCCTAAGCAAAGCCAAAACTAGTCACTTTGGATCCACTTCCCATTCCAGTAAGAATTTCAGTTGGGAAAAAAACTGTATCAAATTGCCTTATAATAGGTCCTTAAATGACATTTCGCAATTTTTACCACAGAAAGACATTAAAATTGTTTTTAGTTTTCCCAATAATTTGTCTAGGAAAGTAGTTAATGTACACCAAAGACCTAGAGAAGAAATACATCAAGGTGTGTATAAACTTCCATGCTCGGATTGTAATGATGTATATTGGGGACAAACAGGTAGAGATTTGCATACCAGGATGCAAGAACACAGAAATTCAGTCAAATATGCACACCAAAATTCCGCTGTCTTCCAACACGTAGACAAGGAAGGCCATCGTATAGATTGGAATGAAGCAAAAATTATCTTCAATTCAAAGTGCAGTTTTAAAAGGAAAATAATAGAATCATCCTTGATTAACAAATTTCCAAATTTCAATATATCATATGGACAATGGTCACCTGACTGCATTACCACCTGGGCAGTCAACAAATTACTACCATCTCTGGTGAAGGCGGGTGACCTGCCCCGCAAAGCATTAGACGCTACCTGAGTCCTATCCATGTTCCTTCTTTTACTGTTTATAAGACATGCCTTTTGCTCCTCTACTCTGTATTCCACTGAAGAGGATCACAGTCCGTGATCGAAATATATGGAATCTATTTATTTCATTTCTTCTTATCCAACACAGTGGGTTTTTGTTGAAATATATATATATATATATATATATATATATATATATATATATACGTATATATATACATATATGTAGGTATGTTTATATATATATACATATATACAGAGTATATATATATATATATATAGATATATACAATGTATATATATATATATATATATATATATATATATATATATATATATATACATATGTACATATTGAAGTATGAAAGACAAATAAGTGGTAAGGTGGTGAGCTAAACACAAATGACAGTTGGAGTTTTGCTCACTGACGTTTTGTTCTTACCAGGACATTCTCAAAATACATTCTCATGTACTTTGAGAATGTCCTGGTAAGAACGAAACGTCAGTGAATAAAAATCCAACTGTTCTCTGTGTATAACTTACCACCCTTCCACTCATATGTACATATATATATATATATATATATATATATATATATATATATATGTGTGTGTATATATACATATATATATATAATATATATATGTATATATATATATATATATATATATATAATTTACTGTTTAATAGGTATAGCAGCATTTCTGCTGAAAATCTACATCCTACAAGAAAATAACAATACAATACTATGACAGTGAGAAGACGTTGTTACAAGCATTCAAAAACTAGACAAATAAAACAGCGGGCTTAGTAATAGGTATGTAGTACAACAATGTAAATTCTAGTTGTTGATTAAGTCCACAAATGTCGGTATGGGGCTCTTCTTATACCGGTCGATACGTGCTCTGATCGGCTTGATGGAATTATGGTGCCTCACCTAGCACCGTGGACGAGGTACCTGAGGAGGTAGTAGGTTCCGGTGCCGAGGATGTTTGACCAGGGTGACCGCAAACGACCTCAAACTCTGAAGATAGCGGTCAGCAAGGGTGGGTAGTCCCAGTGTGGTGAGAGCGTGCTGGTAGGTGGTGTAATCTTTGCCAAGGATTGTACGACAGGCTCTTTTCTGCACTTTCTCCGGCTGACGCTGCTGCGTCATAGTTAGAGAGGAGATCCAAGAGGGGGATGCGTACATCCACTTGGGCAAAATTAAGGAAATGTAGATGGTCTTGAGATCTTCAGCCTGTGCCCCTAATGAACTCAGTCGACGCAGCATATACAGCTTGTAGGAGGCTGCCCTGATGGTGTTGGCGGTGTTCTCCTCCCAGGTTAACTTGCTGTCGATGGTAATCCCCAGCAGCTTAGTAGACTGGACCACTTGCAGGGGGAGGCCATCAATTGTCAGCAGGGGAGGGGGGATAACGTCGTTGGAGGTGTGGAAATGCATTACCACAGTCTTCTTGTGGTTGATGGAGACTTTGTTGTGCACTGTCCATGTGTGTAGTTTGTCCAATGTGTCCTGCAGTAGGTCGTAGTTCAGGTCAGTGTTAGACACAGGGATCCCCACCGTGCAGTCATCAACATATTTTCACCTGTGCGGTGCACCTCCCAGGGCATCGTTGATGAGTATCAGGAAACACAGAGGCCCCATTCTTGTTCCCTGAGGTACCCCACAGGAGAGATGCTGGACTGCAGAGATGTGTCCCGTGTCCCTGATATCTGACAGCTTGACAGCGGTCCGTCAGGAAGTCAGAGAGCCAAGTCACCATGAACGTGGGGAGGCCTAGGTGGATGGCTTTGGTGATGATAGTGGTATGATCTACAAGATCGAAGGCTTTCTTGAAATCAATGAACACTGCAAGTGAAGTCTTGCGCTGCTCGAGATTTTTATAGATAAAGTCAAGGAAGCTAATAAGATAGTGGGTGGTGGAGGATGTTTTTACGTTACCAAACTGCTGGGTATCAATGAATATGTGTGTGTGTGTGTGTGTGTGTGTGTGTGTGTGTGTGTATATAAATATATATATATATATATATATATATATGTATATGTATCTATATATTACTATATCTATATTTTTGTGTTTTTTTATATACACACACATATATATATA
>NC_134789.1:7996009-7998509 GCF_046742065.1 Oratosquilla oratoria | reverse complement strand
TTGAGGGATAACGTGCATTCTAAAATAGCTGGCAACTGATCTCGAAGCCGAGCATAGACAATTCTAGGAAGAAACTTTGACCTGTTGTCTGTGTTGTAACAGTGTAGGACTGTTTCTACGGAACCGGTTGAAAGTAATGGGAGGGTATCATTTGTCGATTGCTTTGAAAGTTGGAAGGAATATAGTTGATAAAGAGAGATCTTGGGCCGAAGACCAAGTGTCAGCCTCTCAAGGTTGCACCTTCAAATAGTAAGGGTTAACGGTTTTTGGAAAATGGGCCAGCTTGCAGGAACACAACAACTTGGGATCCATCATTGGTATCCCTGAATGATCAATTCATACTAAACAATCAAAACATATTAAAAACTATAAAGTACGAAAGAATATGAAACAGTACAAAACAGACTTTATCATGTGTTTACATGTAAATGTCTGATGTCGCCAGATTGTATTTCAGTTGATCCTGCCGGTGCGATGTCATATCGTTAGCAACACAAGGAATAAAAAATGGAGGACGAATGCAAAGTGGTATGCACACTTATCATCACTATGCTGCTATGCACAAAAGTTCATAGGTTGATACGTTGTCAGGCAGAATCAGTCATGAGAAGGATTTAGCAAGCATTATAAGGACAAATATGCACTTAGTTTCAATCATAATGAGGTGTAAAATTGTTGCCAATTATAATTCCTAAATACACCAAGAAAATATATGAATATGTAAGGAACCAAGCTAGACAAAGGGTGTAGCAATCTTCAAGAAATTCATTGCGAGATGCATATGTATCAGAACCTTCGAAGAATGAATACTAAGAACAATGAAATGAATCTTGTCAGCTCCAAGAAAATATATGAAAAGTGTGTATAACGTTACAGCTTGTAGATAGAAAGATGAAGAGTTGGAAGAAACATACGAAACAATTAGCTGTATGAATATAAAATATTAGAATAACAATACATGCAACAGCCTTTGTCTCTTGGAACAGACTAATAAGTCTTTGTTAAGAAAAAGGTTTCTATAATTGAACGAAAGTGGGAGGGTTTTCGTTGGGTGGAAAACAAAGGCTACGCAGTGAAATATAGAACATTATATAGAACAATGCTTTACCTGTAACTAAAGGATCGTCGCGGCCCTAAGCATGGTTTTGATCCATTGAGTTTCTGTTCACTTCAAGGTCTGTCAATCAGCTACATGATAAGCTGGTCTGGTGTTTGGCGCATCAAGACCTACACAGAAAAGGTGTTGAAAGAGTTCTATGGACCTATGACGTGAGATTTGGTAGTTCTGATGCCTCATAACAGGCGAAGAGAGAGTCTTTGAACTGGGGTCTGAACTCATGAAAAAGGAGACAATTGCTTTGGAATCAAAGGGTTCATGGAAGGGAATTCGGGGCTTTTATGAGAACACGCGACCGACAAAGGAATTGGAAAACATCTGTGGTATGAATTAGAAGAAACTTGTAGCAAACATGCAGGGATTAAGCGATATCCTTTGTATAGAATTAGTTCAACATTTCAAAAAAATAACCTACCTACATCAGAGCTTATGTACCAAAACTTTACTATGGGCATCAGCTAAGTATAGTAATTAGGTATAAAATATCCCCCCCCCATGCTACCCCCGTACTCCCCACCCCAATGAATAAATGAACAAATGATGAAATGAATAACTGAATAAGACATAAGCGCGAAATGTCGTCTAGAGAAAATGGTTCCAATGTCATAGATCTTCAACAAAAACAAAGAGTTTTTTGATATTATGTTCTATATCAAACCAAGGTATTACGCTACTTCTGTGTGACTTTTATTATTTATTAGATTAATCATTCATTCCTACAGAACTACCATTGAACAAAAGAAGGCTTGTATTATTTCTATTTATTATTATTGTTTTCCAAATATGACAAGTATTGAATTTTGAATAGCGAGTCCCCTTTCACATAGATTACGTTGCTAATAAAATATAAAGTACTCATAATATATTTCATGTGATCATTGATATAAAGATATCCTCTGAAGTGATAGCGAGCTTTACCATTTTTACTTTGCATCAGGAAGCATCAGCTGATTGCCAATCCTCCTTTATCTTCATACCTGAAGGGGAAGAAGTGTGTTCTTGTAATTTTATAAGTAATAAAACAAATGTAAATAACAATAGCAAGGAGAAAAACGATAACTTAAGCAAGAAAGTATTTCATATTTTGCACGAATTAAGTACACGAGAAAAACGAGAATAAGATAGATAAAGACGGTGCCAAAGAATAATTGAAATGAAATGAAAATCAATCACAGAATGGAGTAGGAAGAATCTTGTACAGCCGCGACAAGGTCGCGCTGGCAGAGAAGCGGCAGGTCGTGGACATCAGTCACGTTCCCTCTCCCTGCCACGTGACTTGTCGCGGCTGTACAATCTAATCAAATTATGCCTCAGAACTAGGGGCGACGAAAATCATCATCATCATCATCATCTATGAAGAGTACGACTATGCTCCGGGGGTTG
>NC_134789.1:7971009-7973509 GCF_046742065.1 Oratosquilla oratoria | reverse complement strand
AAAAGAAGGAATTTTTTTTTTTAGTGGAAATGAACTTGTTGGTAGAAGTGAAATGCAATTGTTGGAGATATATGTAGGTGTTGTTGGTGCTCAATACATAATGGTGATGCTGGTGACGGTTCTACTAATATCTTCGGTGATGATGATTTTTTTTACCACAAAGGTCGTTACTCTGTGATGATATTGGCAATAATAACTGTCATATACCAAGAATGTTGAAAATACCAATATCGTGAGGATACATGAAGTATAATGATAATTAGAATAATACATTAATGGTGTCATCATTTGAATTTGTGCAAATGGCGTTAATGTTACTTATCGCAATGATGACTGTGATGATAGAAGTGTCTTTTTATGTTCATGATAGTCACCAGTAGCAACGAAAATGATAGTAATAACGACAAAACAATGATCTCAAAAATATGAAAGAATAAAGAGTACAGGAAGGAGAACGAAGACTGAAATGAGAAAAACATAAATGAAAATATTTTGTTTTGTAACCACACAAGAAATAAATTACTGACTAGCCGAAGACTATATGAGAATGGTATTTTCCTAATATGGAGAAATAAAACGGAAAGGTCAAAGAGAATCAGACGAATTGAGGGAAAAGGCAAAGACCAACATAATAATGCAAAGAAAATGGCGAGAAGATAGAAAATAAGGAAAAGAGAAAGGCTTAAAGAGAAAGCAACGAATAAATACACAAAACGAAAATAATGTGTTTTTAAATAGTACCACACACACAAACAAAGAGAAGAATGCCTGGTATGAACGAATAAACGAGTGGTGGTGGTAAAGTGACAGAAGAGGAGGACGAAGAGAAAAAAATAAAGAAAAGAAGTACAAAAGAAGGAAAAAAAGGAGTAGAGGAGAGGAGCGAGAGAAGAGAAAGGGAAAGGGAAAAAGATGAGAAAAAAAGGAAGAATAGGAAATGAAATAGGAACAGGGTTGAAAAAAGGAGGAGGAAGGGGAGAGAAGAGGAAGAGGAGTAGTAGAAGGAGAAAAGTAGGGGGAGGAGGAGGAAGGGGAAGAGGAGGAGGGGAGGAGGAGTAGGAGTAGAAGGAGGAGGAGGGTGAGGAGGAGGAGGGTGGAGGAGAGGAGGAGGAGGAGGAGGAGAAGGAAGAGGAGGAGGAGAAGGAAGAGGAGGAGAAGAAGGAAGAGGAGGAGGAGAAGGAGAAGGAGGAGGAGGAGAAGGAGGAGGAGGAGGAGGAGGAGGAGGAGGAGGAGGAGAAGGAGGAGAAGGAGGAGAAGGAGGAGAAGGAGGAGAAGGAGAAGGAAGAGAAGGAGAAGGAAAAGGAGGAAGAGGAGGACGAGGAGGAGGAGGAGGAGGAGGAGGAGGAGGAGGAGGAGGAGGAGGAGGAGGAGGAGGAGAAGGAGAAGGAGACGGAAGAGAAGGAGAAGGAAAAGGAGGAGGAGAAGGAGAAGGAGGAGGACGAGGAGGAGAAGGAGGAGGAGGAAAATAGGAAGAGGAGGAGGAAGATAAATAGGAGGAGTCAACAAAGGTAGAAAATATACAAAAGGAAGAAGAGGCGGGGGAAATAGTTTTAGAATAAAGAAGATGGAATAAGAAAGGCTGGATGGAAAACGAAATCTTATTTTATGAATATGAACAAAAACTGAAAAGAGAAGAAATCAGAGCGTCAGTGTGAGGAACACATGGAGAAGATGAACTTTGAGAAAAGATGTAGAAGAGGAAAGAAAACAAAGAGAGATAAATGAAAAGGAAGAATAGGCGAAAATACACTTCTGATAGAAAGAAGATATCATAATTTCGGAAGGGATATCATGATTCAATAATAGAAGAAAGAGATAGATAGATAGATAGGTATATATATATATATATATATATATATATATATATATATATATATATATATATATGTATATATGTATATATGTATATATGTACATATGTACATATATATATATATATATATATATATATATATGTATATATGTATATATATATATATATATATATATATATATATATATATATATATATATATAGAGAGAGAGAGAGAGAGAGAGAGAGAGAGAGAGATTAAGTTAGGAAATAGTGGTTAAAAAGCACTTAGGTGGTTTGGTGATTGCGCATGGAGACTGTTTCAAAGGTGAGTAGAAACAATACAGCAAGAAGTATAGGAGAGAAAATCTACGTAGGTGTTTAGAAACCACTAGAGTAATTGGAAGAAGAGAGTCTTAGTCTTGAGGGACAAAGTAACCTCAGTGAAGTGTGAGACAAAATATAGATGGAATACTTCTCAAACGCGAGAAGGGTGGAGAGTAAGGAATGTAGGAAAGGGGGGGGGGTGAAGGGGAGGATAGGATGGGCAGGTTTTGAGGGTGAGTCAAGTGGAGCAAATGAAGGTTAGCAGTTACCTTTGTGTCATCCCAGACTAAGAAGTGGTCGAAAAGAAAGAAGAAAAGGAGAGGAAGAGAATGGAGGAGGAAGAATAAGACGAAGTAGGAAAAGAAGAAGGAAGAGGATGAA
>NC_134789.1:7919136-7921636 GCF_046742065.1 Oratosquilla oratoria | reverse complement strand
TGTTTTTGGGAGTTAATTATAATTTTTTTTTCATAGCATGCGTTTTATGAAAAACTAATATTTTTTTATCGTAACAAAAAGGCGCAGCAAAGAAAGAAAAAAAGAAGTATTTTTTCGTGAAATAATTGAAGGTGTATTCATTTCATATACATCTGAGGGGGATATGATGAAATCCTACACTTGTTTATTTCTTTGTAGAATACAAAGATACTACATAGGTAAACAACATTCTTATATGATAAAGACTTGATAATACAATAGTCGAACAGTTGTAAATTATATTTGTCTGAGAAATATTACAATGTTTATAAAAATTCTGAACGAGAACGTAAGAATACAATACAAGCTTACAACACTGAAAACATTCAACTTTCGTTTTTTATTAGTCATTTATATGGAACATAATAACAGTTGAGTTTGCATAATCAAAATAAAATTTTTGACAGTCACCATAATTATCCATTTTAGAGTTAGCTTTTGAGTTATCATTACCCTTATCATTATCACTAAATGTATCATCACTAATATAACACAAATATTCCTTGCACCACCATACAAGTATAGTTCTCCCTGTCTATATATATTAATTGTCATTACCATCGTTACTCTTTATGTCATAGTTATTGATGTGAATCTAAGCATTATAAGTGTCATTACAAACAATCAGAGTAACAAAAATCTAAGTCATTTCATCACTAGCTTTAAGATCATAAGGGACACTGTAAACAAATGCCAATTATTAACAAAATGTTTTGAATAAATTGGTGACGGGTTTTTTCATTATTACTAAATGAATTATTTATTTCTGATTTTGATATAACATATTACTTCAATGTTTCTACCAGTTTCTACTTTTTTCTCTCTATCAATATGCACTAAAATTTTATCAAAATATCCTATCATCCCTGAAATCATTGCTAAAAGAAAAAATTATAAATATCAGCTGCTGAGACCCAAAGTCAGACTTAAAGAAACCAAAAAGGGCAGAACCTTGTTTTTGTCAAGGTTTTGATTAAAAAAAAGTAGAAAGCCTTTACCAAAGACCAAAGCTATTCCTAGTAATTTCTTTTCCACTGGCAGTTATATTATTACGCTTAAGGTAATTTTTACTGATAACAGAAATAGATTATACATTATTAAGCTCTTTCACTGTCATTGACAACTTACACATTTGTTCTGGCTGATATCAGCTGATTTTTTTTTCTAGCCGAGAAAGGCCCAAAAGCAGATTCTTTTAATGTTCCTGATTAACTCTTTCACTACTGACAACTTAACAGCATTGTTTTGTCTACCACAGAACAATCTCATTCAGATCAGAAAAACCAAGTGCACAGAGAAAGGAATAAAATAATATAAATTAGATTAACTTAAATCTAACTAAAGACCACTGTTTCGAGAAAAAGTTCTACAGAATCCAATGAAACGAAAGCCCTTTGCATAACTAAACTGACACATGTAGAGCGTTATGCTTCCCAGCCGTGGTAGGTCCTCTCATACAATAAACTCTACAGAGCCTCTTGTGATACAACTGAGTTCTTAAGCTATGTCCCCAGAACCTCAAGTATCAGTCTTTAAGCTCTACATCTCGATGTCACGCTGTGTATGTTTTGTTCCAATTAATACAGTGGGAGGAAAACCGAGGTAATATTTGTGTGCAAAGACTCGCAGAGATTCTTCATACCAAGAGCTTTATGCATAGAAAAATATATATTTCCTCATTGACCCTTAATCTCCGGGGAGCTTCCCTCAGCTGAATTAAATCGTCAGATAGCAACCAGAACAACATACTTTAATGTAGTCTGTCGGGTGGGGAAGGTTCCCTCCGCTTAATCAATTTACTTGACAGGAAAAATAGATATATAGAAGAACAGCTACACCCGTTTAGGGGTTAACCATACAAGCATTAGTCCAGTAGGCATAAGAATGACACCAATAAGAAGAGCTAAGCAAATGTGGTGTTTGTCTGGTCCAGAAACTCACGAACAATTACGTGTATAAGAACAGCTTTGTGAATGTTCGACCTAGCTAGGTCATTCTTGTGGCTCGTATTTTCTTCTCTACTCCTAAAGGGCGCCTCTAAAATGAGTAAAATTGTATGTCTTTAATAAAAAAGAAATAACTTACGTGAGACACCGAGATCTTCAGAGCCACCTACATTTGAGCCACCAACATGGAGGAAGCTTCTTCAGCCTCCAGAGGTGTTTCTAAGCTAAAGATTGTAATTTGTAGTTTTTCATAATGAAATCCTTTAAATGAAACAAATTCATTACAGCGGGCTTTTCTGAGTTATTAGAATGCTAGTAGACTACTACAACTTGATGTATCATGAACTACTAAATTATATGAATCTATTTCCAATAAAAATGCGTAGACTCAGGAGTGATTTGAAAGAGGTTTATAAGATTCTAAAAGGAATTGACGACATAAAAAGTGACGAAATTTCCACACTAAATGAAATCAGACAAAAAATTAAAGTCTCAAAATGTCAGGAAATTTGTTA
>NC_134789.1:7889136-7891636 GCF_046742065.1 Oratosquilla oratoria | reverse complement strand
AAAAATACAGGAGAAATGGGACATCTTTATGAATATATATAATGTGGGAGTAGAACATCTTATGAAAAACCAGAGATAAAGAATTGCTAAAAATATTGGTTTAACAGAAGCTGTAGAACGCCAATAAAAAACATTAGGTCCTGAGAGGGTAGAACGGCCAAGGTTTTTCTATAGATTTAGTAATGGTAAATTGAGACACAGGAAACCACTAAGCTGAAAGTAAATACAATAGAGCATATGAAGTACAAAAACACAGGCTAAAGTAATGAATAAATATTCCCTTTGATGAATGATAAGGGGTTCAAAGAAACAGTGTTAAATAACATAAAACATAATGTAAGAGAAATACAACAGTTGCTTGCGACACAGGTTGTAAAAAAGACACTGATGGGATCCTAGAATAAATACTCAAAAAATATAGAGAAAAACTGGTGGATAAGATTTATGATTTAAAGGTTTGTCATAGGGAGAATATAAGAAAATATCGAAAGACTGGAAAAAGTCTAATGTGGTCCCAACGAGGAAACAAGAATGAGCCTGATCATTACATACCCGTTTACTTGACTATCATTATAGTTAAAATGTTTGAAAGAATTAGAAAAGATATATGGAACAGAGGAAACTATTTGGGAAATAACCAATTTGACTGATGTTATGGTTGATGTTTTTCAGATGAAAATAGTGATCAAATATATATATTTTTTTATCGATCGTTTCTCGAAGACAGCTATCAAGCATCACAGTACAATTTTGCATATATATTCTGTCGGCATGAGTTATATACAAATTGACTTTATTTAGTTTGTCTAAAATGTATGATGAAGAAGGTATGTAAGTATTACCATCAAAGTTAAATTATACTCATATTATGATGGATACACAATTAAGAAAAAAAAAAGCATTGACATTTACTCTTATAACAATCATGACTGTTGCCCCCCCCCCAAAAAAAAAATAATAAAAGGAAGAAAATAATTTTCTTAATAATGATGAAAATATAAATGAATTTCTTTATATTTTCATCTAACACTGAACAGAATAAAAAGTAGAATTGATATAGCCCGGCAAAATTTTCTCATTAAGACCCACTGACTCCCCTCAGCTGAATAAAATATGTAGACTGGCAACAGATCATTAACTTCCTTTCCTTCGAACGTCACCCCTCATCTAAATAAATTCATTAGGCGTTGGCTCGAATAAAATCTATGAAGTTCATCTTAAACTCAAACCTTTCGACATTTTTCTTCTAAATTTTTTTATTTTGAGAACGCTTCCTAAATTGATTAAAGCAACTTCGCACTACACAGAACCAAATACATGAGGTTCATCAGTAGATAAAAGGGTTAATGGGCAAAGAAAGTCTTCAGCTCTAAGAATATGTAGCCAATACCGTAGCTGGATCCAGATAGTATCCGGGGTTATGCAGAATGAACTCCGCGCTAATGTCCCTCGGCTTTGAAAGGCGATGGCTGACCTCTACTCCAGCAGATTTCATTTAGACCAAGAGTAGCCCTTTGGTATGTGATAGTCCAGATAGATCTTAACCCTTGGAGTGTCTAACGAAAGCTAATCAAGATAAACTTAAGTCATTTAGGATATGAGGTTAATCACACTCCTGTGTATTGGCATCAGTCCCAAAATGAGAGATGGGACGTCTGATTTTGTTACTCTTTGATTATGACATCAACGACACAGACAATTGCGTAGATCAAGGCTACAGTAGACGACATGTGTTTTCAGTTTGCTAATCACCCCGAGATATTTTGATAGAAAGGTCAAAAGGAGATGTTCAAATAAGATGTAGTGTTTTCAACTGTTAAAATGAAAAAGAAAAATTCTCCTCTAATGTGATCCACGTGGATTTCGTGACCAAAAGATTGTAATATATGGTTGATGTCATTTAAATTTAATGTTAAAAAGTTTTGATAAGGTTGAAACATCAACCCAAATCATAATTCAATGGATGTAGAAAGATTGCATAGATAATGAAAAGAGAAATAGGTTAAATAAGTAGGTGCATGGATAAGTGAAGATGCTGATGAATGAATAATTGAATAAACAAGTAAGGACAATTTTCTATATAGACAAGAGAAAAAGAAATAGATTATTTAGTAAATAAGTAATAGAAAAATAAGAGGGAAAGAAACAAACAAGAAAAAACAGGTAGATTTATAGGCAGATAGATATATAGATCTATAAAGGAAATAGCTAAAAAAAAAGGAGTACCTACCCGAAATACAAATTAGATAAGTAAATAAATACACAAAGGCGTTTGTTTTGCTTTGCTTGTAGTGTAATGGAGAAAATCGGTCGCCTTAAAAAGTACCCACTTGATGCTCTCTACTCAAGATATTTTGTGGTCTTATCTATTCTACCTCCCTTGTAAGGGGGAAAAAGCCTTGGTATATGTATGTATGTATGTATATGTATCTATTCTACCAATACTATGAGCCTGAGGATATATGTATAACTGCATATGAAGCATTCTGGTACTACTAGC
>NC_134789.1:7814136-7816636 GCF_046742065.1 Oratosquilla oratoria | reverse complement strand
CAAGAGGACGAAGTCGCCTCCGCGTGCGAGTCTTCTTGTTTCGCTGATCGGTGCGGTGGCAGCGGTCGGTCGGCCGTCGCGGTGAGAGCGAACAGACAGACAAGGGGGTAGGCACGCTAGGCCGCCGCCAAAGGGACTCGCACGCTCTCTGAGGACCGACGGCGGGCGTGGCTTTTCTGCGCTTTCCCACGGGCCATTCCACCGGGAAGTGGCCGCCGGTCTCGAACTAAAGAGTTGTCTACCTTCGGGGTCATGAAAGGAAAAGGGCCTACCGGGAGGATGAGCCGCCCCTAAGGAAGTGTATAGGGCGCCAGGAACGGGTCGCCTCCGAGAGTCCAGGAGGAGCGGTCGAGGCCTTCTAGGGGAGGACCGATTGCCCGCCGCCTAAGGGATGGGAAAGGTCTTCAGGGACTGTTTACGCCTCTGAAACCGAAAGAGTTCCCGGGGTTTTCAGTGAGTGCTCTTTGCTGGGAAGTAAATAGGACTTTAGGTCTATAGCTTAGGAGGAGTGGGTTCTAGGAAGTTAGGAACTGTAGAGAAATTTCAGTGACGGAATTATACTTTAGAAGCTATCCACTACGTAGATACAAGAAGAAATCGTAATTCTGATGTTTCCATGTATGAGATTGTTCGCAAATTTGAAGTTGTTAATGATTTAGGAACCGATTTTTTTTTCAATAATATAGAATAATCAGGAATATTTCTTTACGTGATTATGCGGGAGTCGATCGGGGTTCGTAACGTTTTTTTATATTGATAGTAAGAGCTTTCTGAGAAGCTTTCTGTTTACCAGACACATTTCTTTTCTGAGCTCAAGATATAATATATATATATATATATATAAAACAACTAGAACCTCTTTCCTAACGTGTTTATTCGAAAATCGTTTTGACTTTCGGGATTGTTTTTGATCTGACAGTAAGGAAAACAGGTAGAGATTGAAAAGCCTTTTGTTCACGAAGAATGGAAGACCTTCAATAAAGAAAAAAAAAAGTCATGAACTATCTAAGGGACCCCCCCAAAAAATAAATTATTTTCACCAATAAAGAGCTGTTCTTTCTGTGGCCGTTCGGGAATCGTTTAGACCTCGGAGACTTCTTAGCTTGACAGAAAGGAAAGCAAGCAGAGCTTCAAAAGCTTCCCGTTCGCCAGGTACTGAAGAGGCGCAGTACTGAAGTTCAGAGGTTGTCCATTACCAAAGTGCACAAGAGAAGCACTGACTTCATTGGATAACCATTTACCTAAGCGCAGGAGAGTGGCAATGAATTCAGGTCTGTCTGTTAACCAAGCTCGGGACAGATGCTGCTCAGGTAGTTTAGTCACTTTAGGGCGGAGACTATCAACATATTTTGGTTTTAAGAAAAGTGAGGATGAAGAAGTCGAGTGAGGAAAAGACAGCAACTGATGTCAGAGAAATGGGGAATTGTTTTTAAGGCTTGAAATTTTAAGGCATCCAGAAGAGAAAGCTTTTAGCATCAGATTGGTCTTCTGTAAATTGTATGTATCCCAGTGTGCTCCGTCAAAATAAAATAAAGTGTATTTTTGGGGTGGAAATAAATATTTCAATTATACAAACAATACTGAATAATATTCTCTCATTTTAAATAGATAATCCATTAGAATTTTATCTAAGATTCCTTGCTCTAGTCTATAAACAACAGAGGATTTAACTAGAAATTTAATAACTAGTAACAACAAAATAAAAGTAAAGAGTGTCGTTATTATCAATACCTGAAGTCGTAAACATTAATCCTTTATGTTTGTAAGAATCAATTTAAATAAAAAAGAAGCACAATACTTTGTGTTATGAAAAATTTTGCATTTCATAACACTGATAAGGTTAAGGAAGAATGACACATCTATAAAAAAAACGATTATGAAAATTGGTCAGAAAACATATATATTAAAAGAATGGTATTAAAGCAAACATGAGATTTATAATTATATAAGAATTAAAGGAATGAAACAGGGAATATTAGAAAGAGAAATAACAATATCATTAACAATAAAAAAATATTGTTCAGACTGAAGTATTAAAATATATATATATATATATATATATATATATATATATATAAATAAACTATAGAAAACTGTTAAAATAGAGAAACACAACATGACAACTGTTATGTCATTAAAAATTAATGTATAAGACACAGATGACATAAACAAAAATATTAACAACAATAAGAAAATGACTGGCAAAGTTATGGGTAGTGAACAAGGTAAAAACACTAACAAGAGTAACCTGCAACGCTGTAATAAGAAACAAATGTTCTTCTAATGATTTGATGGTAAAAGAAAAATGTTTGGATGTTTCCCTATGAATATATTAACATATACGTGTATATGTATATACATATATATATACATATATATGCAAAGAAATCACAAAACACACGTGATAGAATATTTTTGCAGAAACCACCGGGAAATTGAAAAAACAGATACCGAAAGTTTTCGTCTATTTAGACATTTTCAAAGTTACAAAAAAGCAATA
>NC_134789.1:7804136-7809136 GCF_046742065.1 Oratosquilla oratoria | reverse complement strand
TTTAAATTTTCAGTCATATTCTTACCCCATTTCACATCTGCTCTCCTCTTTGTCTCATTTATCATATGCTTTACGGTTCTTCTCTTTTCTTTGTACCTCTCTTATGATTCTCTAATCCTATTTTAGAACCAAATTAGGAATGCTCGTTTCTTTTCATCTGTAACCTTCCTTGCTTCATCATCGCACCCCTCACTACCCTCCCATCCTCTTTGTTCCGCACATCAACTTTGCAAACCCTGCGACTCTTTCTTTGAACCATCCCCATTCCTCCTCCATCCTAGTTATACTCTATCCTTCACTCTCTTCCACTCCTCTCTTAGCCTTTTCTTGTTATCCATCTCCTTTTATTTCTTATTTAAGTAGTTTACTCTAAGCACCTCCCTACCTTCTATCCTTTTTTTCTTTCTCCATCTATCCTCCACTCTCCCCTTAGAATGTGTACTTCTTAAACTTTTCCTACTCTTCTCCTGGTTACTCCTATGTAGTCCATTAAAGCCCTATCTACCACCCTTCCATCCACCACCCTCTCCTATATTTATTAATGTATGACTTTCTTCCTAAACACTGTATTTGTTATCATCAACACTCTTTTTAGACATATCTCCATCATTAACTCTCCACTACGATTTTTTTCTGGAACTTCACACTTCCTAACCACTCCATCTATTGGTTCTTTACCTACCCTAGCATTAAGATCTCCCAATAGCACACTATAATATTTCTTCCTAAACCCTTAATGCAATCATTTAAATCTATCCAAAATGCCTCCATTTCCTCTAAACTATTCTCACTACCAGGCACATATGCACTTACAAAAACCCACATCTACCTTCCCCTTTTCACCTTCATTCATATTAACCTTGAAGAAACCTCCTTCCACTCCGCCACACATTTACCTATTTCTTCACTTATTAGTAGAGCAACCCCTTCTCTCCCTTGTTCTCTTTTTATTCCTGCCACTCTACTAACTATACTCCCAAACTCAAACTCGCCCTCCCTTTCAACTTAGTTTTACTCAATGCCAAAAACATCCATCTTTCTTCTAACAAACATACTTCTTCCCTTTTATTCTCATCTGTACCACATCCACGTACATTAAGAAACCCAAAACAAAAGTTCTGGTTGGAAAACTCTTCCCAGACCTTCTTATGCCTTTGCTTTATTTTAGAAAAGTCCCTTTGGGGCTACATTGAGTAGGATGCCTAGGCCTATATCCGTCCCTTTTCCCCTTTTTTATTTATTTATTTATTTTCATTTTTTTTTATCTATTTAATTAATTAATTTATTTATTTATTTATTTTTTTTTTTTGCCTTTTACCACTCAAGTGGTAACACTCAGTTGCAATATTCTTTTCCTCCACTACAGGGTTTCGGCGAAAAAAGAAAATAAACATTCAAAGAAGTGGTACATGACAGTATTACCAGTGGGGGTCAGCATAACAGAGGGACAGTCATAGTATAATGAAGTATCATCATTTTTCTATGTATAAAGATTTCTTCTAACACACACAAAAAGATCCGTGTCTCTGGTCCGTAGGGGCGCACCATATACACCTTAAAGTAAACTGTATATTATTAAGCAGCTTTTAACCCCACAATAACATGCATTCAATACCCCAAACAGGATATATATATATATATATATATATATATATATATATATATATATATATATAAATATATATATATATATATATATGAATATATATATACAAATATACATACATATATTATACAAATGTATATATATATTATATTTATATATTTATATATACATATAGATTAAATATTACACACACACACACACACACACACACACACACACACACACACACACACACACACACACATATTTCTATATATATATATATATATATATATATATATTTATATATGTGTGTGTGTGTGTGTGTGTGTGTGTGTGTGTGTGTGTGTGTGTGTGTGTGTGTGTGTGTGTGTGTGTGTGTGTGTGGGTGTGTGTGTGTGTGTGTGTGTGTGTGTGTGTGTGTGTGTGTGTGTGTGTGTGTGTGTGTGTGTGTGTAATTCCGACAGTCGTCCCCGGATTCGAAACGAGACTCGCGAGAATGCGAAGCCGACACACACACAAACACACACACACACACACACACACACACACACACACACACACACACACACACACACACACACACACACACACACACACACACACACACACACACACACACACACACACACACACACACACACACACACACACACACACACACACACAACCACACACACACACACACACAATATATATATATATATATATATATAGATATATATATATATATATATATATGTATATATATATGTGTACACACACACACACACACACACACACACACACACACACACACACACACACACACACACACACACACACACACATATATACATATATATATATATATATATATATGTGTGTGTGTGTGTGTGTGTGTGTGTGTGTGTGTGTGTGTGTGTGTGTGTGTGTGTGTGTGTGTGTGTGTGTGTGTGTGTGTGTGTGTGTGTGTGTGTGTGTGTGTGTGTGTGTGTGTGTGATTCCCGCTATACGAAAGGGTTAGATTCCTGAAAACCATTTCGTACAGCAGAAATTTGTATAGTGAATTACTAAAGTAATGCAAAAATAAGGGTTACGTTCCAAATCATAAGATTTTTTATTCTAAATCCTATTAAAATACAAAAAGAAAGGATAAAATCGGTAACATGCATAGAGGCTATGAAAAAGCACTGGTACATTTACTGTGTTTGTTTTATTCCTAAGATTTTTAAGATTTTAGTTGATGGGAATGGGAAGTGGCTGGACTTCGTGTAGCAGATTGAGACTCTTTGGAGGTCTTTGACTGAATCGATGGTGACTCTCGTGCAGTAGTTTCTGATGATTTTGACTTGGAAGTGGAAGGACTTTTTTTTGTAAAAATACATAGACTTAACTTAGAAATGGAAAGATTTGGCATGGAAGAAGTGGGTGGCCCTGGCGTGGAAGGAGTGGATAACCCTGGCGTGGAAGGATTGGATGTCCCCTAGCGTGGAAGGAACATAAGAACATTAGAATGAAGGAGACTGCAAGAGACCACAAGGCCTACACTAGGCAGCTCCATATCCATCACCACATGTCATCTCCATCCATAAAAATGTCTAAGCATTTCTTAAAACAACTGATAGTTTCAGTGCCCACTGCATGGTTACTAAGTCTATTCCATTCGTCGACCACCCTATTAGTAAACCAATTCTTGCCTATTTCCTTCTTAATTTGTCCAGTTTAAATCCATTTTTGCAAGTCCTGCCCTGTTGTTTTAATATGATAACCTTGTTTGCATCACCCTTGTTAAAGCCTTTGATCCACTTGAACACCTCTATTAGATCACCCCGCACTTTGCGTCTTTCCAGAGAGTGTAAGTTAAAGTGCCTAAGCCTTTCTTCATAAGGCAAATTTCTGAGTCCATGTATCATTCTGGTCATTCTTCTCTGTATTGATTTTAGTGCATTGATGTCCATTTTATAGGACGGAGACCAAAACTGTACCGCATAGTCAAGGATGGGTCTAACTATCGCTAGATAGAGTTTGATAATTATCTCTGCACTTCTATTCGTTACCGTCCTAGCAATGAAACCTAATGCTCTGTTAGCTTTATTCCTGGCGCTAATGCACTGTTTCCTGGTTTTAAGGTCCGGACTCACTAGAACTCCCAAGTCTCTCTCGGTCTCAGTTTTCTGTAAAAGCGTGTTGTCTAAGCTGTATCTATATTCGGGGTTGTGTAGCCCAACGTTTAAAACGCTACACTTAGAGATATTGAAGTTCATTTGCCATTTCAGCGACCATGTGAACAATTTATTAAGAATTTCTGCGTCGTCTCCTGACCTAATTAGGCGTCCTATTTTTGGAGTGCAAGACTCCAGCGTGGAAGAAGTGAATGGCCCTGGCGTGGAAGGAGTAGGTGGTGGTGACTTAGGAAGGGCTGTGAAGAAGCTAGTTGTGGTTGATTGCTTGGCTCTTTGCTTTTCTTCATACAAGGTGTGATAGATTTTGAGTTCCCTAAAATCCTTGTTGCAAATTCTCTCAGTCTAGGCTAGATTTGGGTCTTTGTCCTTGAAAAATTGAAGTTCCTCATTAATCAACTTGAATGCAGCACGAAGATCTTTAACTTCCAGCAATCTCACCTCCAGTTCTTCTTCTTCATCTTCACTGGAGAGTGCCTTCTGTCCATCCAGTTACATAAGATCTTCGTTGTTGAGTGGTTCCCTGTGGGATTCATGCAGAATGATAACGTCGTATTCACCAACATCTTCAAATCCAGCCTGGTGTGAGAGATTAACAATGTCCCTTCTGGCTTTTTCAACATCAAGGAACCCATAAAAATCGTGGACACCCTCCTTCCAAACTTTGCTCCAGCATCCATTCATTGTCTTCCCTTTCACCTCTTATGTAGCATCAATGTTATGGATTGCCTTGAGGATGTTGTATGACGACCAGAACTATTTGGAAACAGGTTTGTTGGGGTCATCTAAGGCTTCGACCATCTGTTTTTGGGTGCGTCGCTGATAATACGCCTTGAAGGTTGTAATGATCCCCCTAGTCCATAGGCTGAAT
This sequence comes from Oratosquilla oratoria, assembly GCF_046742065.1. Classification (NCBI taxonomy): domain Eukaryota; kingdom Metazoa; phylum Arthropoda; class Malacostraca; order Stomatopoda; family Squillidae; genus Oratosquilla; species Oratosquilla oratoria. Next base: position 7,804,518 of record NC_134789.1, on the reverse strand, counting down.
CAGTGATGTGTTGGGTGGAAAGAAGAGAACTTCAATTTTATCTGCCCAATCATGCATCGATAAAAGAGGGCTTGGTGCATTGCCTGATAGGAGTAGAAACCTGCTAGCCAAGTTGTTCTTTGATGCATGCTCCTTCAAGGCTGGAGACAAATAGGAGTTTACATATTGTTGATTAAGGGCAGTTGTCATCCATTATTTTTTGCTAGCCTTGAAGGTAACGGGCAGATATTCTTTGATGAGGTCGTTAAGGTTCTTGGAATTTGAGAATGGAAGATCATCATTGGTTTCAGCTTAAGATTACCTGCAGTGTTGCTTCTAAGGACGAGTCTGATAAGATCCTTAGATGCCTTAAATCCTGGTGCTGTCTGCTCCTTAATAGATA
>NC_134789.1:7796756-7799256 GCF_046742065.1 Oratosquilla oratoria | reverse complement strand
GCCTCTGAAACCGAAAGAGTTCCCGGGGTTTTCAGTGAGTGCTCTTTGCTGGGAAGTAAATAGGACTTTAGGTCTATAGCTTAGGAGGAGTGGGTTTTAGGAAGTTAGGAACTGTAGAGAAATTTCAGTGACGGAATTATACTTTAGAAGCTATCCACTACGTAGATACAAGAAGAAATCGTATTTCTGATGTTTCCATGTATGAGATTGTTCGAAAAATTTGAGGTTGTTAATGATTTAGGAACCGATTTTTTTATTTTCAATAATATAGAATAATCAGGAATATTTCTTTACGTGATAATGCGGGAGTCGATCGGGGTTCGTAACGTTTTCTTATATTGATAGTAAGAGCTTTCTGAGAAGCTTTCTGTTTACCAGACACATTTATTTTCTGAGACAAAGATATAAAAAAATATATATATATAAAACAACTAGAACCTCTTTCCTAACGTGTTTATTCGAAAATCGTTTTGACTTTCGGGATTGTTTTTGATCTGACAGTAAGGAAAACAGGTAGAGATTGAAAAGCCTTTTGTTCACGAAGAATGGAAGACCTTCAATAAAGAAAAAAAAGTCATGAACTATCTAAGGGACCCCCCAAAAAATAAATTATTTTCACCAATAAAGAGCTGTTCTTTCTGTGTCCGTTCAGGAATCGTTTAGACCTCGGAGACTTCTTAGCTTGACAGAAAGGAAAGCAAGCAGAGCTTCAAAAGCTTCCCGTTCGCCAGGTACTGAAGAGGCGCAGTACTGAAGTTCAGAGGTTGTCCATTACCAAAGTGCACAAGAGAAGCACTGACTTCATTGGATAACCATTTACCTAAGCGCAGGAGAGTGGCAATGAATTCAGGTCTGTCTGTTAACCAAGCTCGGGACAGATGCTGCTCAGGTAGTTTAGTCACTTTAGGGCGGAGACTATCAACATATTTTGGTTTTAAGAAAAGTGAGGATGAAGAAGTCGAGTGAGGAAAAGACAGCAACTGATGTCAGAGAAATGGGGAATTGTTTTTAAGGCTTGAAATTTTAAGGCATCCAGAAGAGAAAGCTTTTAGCATCAGATTGGTCTTCTGTAAATTGTATGTATCCCAGTGTGCTCCGTCAAAATAAAATAAAGTGTATTTTTGGGGTGGAAATAAGTATTTCAATTATACAAACAATACTGAATAATATTCTCTCATTTTAAATAGATAATCCATTAGAATTTTATCTAAGATTCCTTGCTCTAGTCTATAAACAACACAGGATTTAACTAGAAATGTAATAACTAGTAACAACAATATAGAAGTATAGAGTGTCGTTATTATCAATACCTGAAGTCGTAAACATTAATCCTTTATGTTTGTAAGAATCAATTTAAATAAAAGAGAAGCACAATACTTTGTGTTATGAAAAATTTTGCATTTCATAAAAATTATATGGTTAAGTAATAATTACGCATCTATAAAAAAAACGATTATGAAAATTGGTCAGAAAACATATATTAAAAGAATGGTATTAAAGCAAACATGAGATTCATAATTATATAAGAATTAAAGGAATGAAACAGGGAATATTAGAAAGAGAAATAACAATATCATTAACAATAAAAAAAATATTGTTCAGACTGAAGTATTAAAATATATATATATATATATATATATATATATATATATATAAATAAACTATAGAAAACTGTTAAAATAGAGAAACACAACATGACAACTGTTATGTCATTAAAAATTAATGTATAAGACACAGATGACATAAACAAAAATATTAACAACAATAAGAAAATGACTGGCAAAGTTATGGGTAGTGAACAAGGTAAAAACACTAACAAGAGTAATCTGCAACGTTGTAATAAGAAACAAATGTTCTTCTAATGATTTGATGGTAAAAGAAAAATGTTTGGATGTTTCCCTATGAATATATTAACATATACGTGTATATGTATATATATATATATATATATATATGTATATATATATATATGTATATATATATACATATATATGTCTATATATATATGTATATATATGTATATACATGTATATATATATATACATATATACATATGTATATACATGTATATATATATACATGTATATATATATATATATATATGTGTGTGTGTGTGTGTGTTGTGTGTGTGTGTGTGTGTGTGTGTGTGTGTGTGTGTGTGTGTGTGTGTGTGTGTGTGTGTGTGTGTGTGTGTGTGTGTGTGTGGGTGTGTTGTGTGTGTGTGTGTGTGTGTGTGTGTGTGTGTGTGTGTGTGTGTGTGTGTGTGTGTGTGTGTGTGTGTGTGTGTGTGTGTGTGTGTGTGTGTGTTAAAAAAAAGTGAATAGTGAAAAAGATCTCGGCGTAATTATCAGTAATGACCTCAAATCATCCAAGCAGTGTATTTCAGCCTCTGAGAAAGCAAATAAGATTCTCGAACTGATTGCGCGATCTCTTGATTTCAAAAGTCCATCACTCATTAACAAGCTATATAAATCGTTAATTCGTCCACATTTGGAATATG
>NC_134789.1:7776756-7786756 GCF_046742065.1 Oratosquilla oratoria | reverse complement strand
TGCTCCTTAATAGATATCTAAGTTCTTGAAGACATCTTCTTCCAGTATGGGCCAGTCTCGTCATAATTGATGACCTGCCTTGTCGAGTAGCCACCCTCTTCTATCGTCTTCTCCAAAACCTCCTTGAACTTCTCTGCAACTGCAGTATCAGCACTTGCAGCCTCCCCTTACAACTTGATGTTATGTAACCCCCCCTGTTGCGAAAACGGTCAAGCCAGCCTCTACTTGCATTAAAATTAGTGTCCTCCTTCGCTTCATACCCCTTAGTCTTCAGTTCTTCAAAAAGAAATTTGGCTTTTATTTGAATAAGACTAGTTGACAGTGAGATACGTCATTTAGTCTGATCATTAATCCACACTGTCAAAAGGCACTCCATCTCAACAAAAATTGCCTCCTTACTCCTTGTCAACGTTTTTGCCATTAATGTCGTTGCTTTCTCAATCTGTTCCGCATTTTTAAGAACAGTGAAGAAACTGCTTGGAACAAGGTTCAAGGCACGGGCAAATGGAACTTGTCCCCTTTCCCTTCTCATGCCTCTTAATGATGTCCAGCTTCTTCTCAAGGGCCATGCTGCGCCGTGACTTCTTGGGTGTGGGGGCACTTGAGTCAGGAGCTGGGCGTTTTCCAGGCCTATCTAGTAGTACCTACAAAGCAAAAACAGCATTAAACAGTGTCCAACATTATTCACACTCAAATGAAAATAACACAAACCTTATGGAATGAGTGGCCTTAGGGGTGATGAATGGTTAAGGTAGGTTAGGTTTATTTGGCGAGCAATAAAACGTAACTAAAACTTACAGGTATTCACTGATGATGGCAAGGTACGCACGCATACACCAGAGAAGCATAAATTTAGAAAACGACAGAGTAAAATGGACACCATATTCAGATTCTGCGTATTCGGAATAGTACGTATAAAACAGTAAAAATAGAAGAAAAAAATTATTACCAAGATTTTTATGATTTTTCCTCTGACGAGGAACCTTAAACATTTTCCAACATGAGAGGTTAGGTATTTCAGGCATACTGTTCTGTACCGTAACCCACAGACTCTACCGTACGTATTCGTTTTATCAAGCACGTCTATATGATTCACAGACAACAGGCTACCAAGATTGTTCCCCTTACCCTCACAAATTAATTATCGATCAATAATACAACAATAAAGATAATATCTAATACATATAGTACAGTATTTTCAGTAAGAACTTCAAACAAAACTGATGAAAAATGTGAATTGTAGGCAGACTGCCAGAGCAATTAACGGGAATGGGGCGTTTGTTTACGTTGTTGTTGTAGAACCGCCCGCTACGTATCTCTGGCGCCACCGGCGCGCCGGGAGGGGAAATTGAAAATTCGTAAACTCGAAGTAATTTTGTATAAACAGACAAGGGGTAGTAAAACATGGATTTCGCATGAGCGAAAATTCATATAGCGAGTTTTTGTATAGCGATGATCACCTGTGAGTTGTTTTAAATGGCAAAACTTCTAGATGGAAAAAATGTTACGAGTGGAGTTCCTCAGGGTTCCGTTCTTGGGCCACTTTTTTCAAAGTATATATAAATGATACAGACCACGGACTAAAATATATTGTCTCCAAGTTTGCTGATAAAACAAAACTATGCGGAATGGCAAATGATCACTTAAACCAATTACATATTCAGGAATATTTATATAAATTACAGCAATGGTCTGAAAAGTGGCCAATGAAATTTAACCCAAGTAAATGTAAGGCAATCCACATGGGTAAAAATAACAGTAATTACGATTACAATATATTTGGAAATTCGTTAACAAAAGTGGATAGTGAAAGGAATCTCGGCGAAATTCTAAGTAACAATCTCAAATCATCTAAGCATTGTATTTCCGCCTTTGAGAAAGCAAAGAAGATTTAAGGAGTGATTGCTTGATCTTTTGACTTCTAGCTATATAAATTGTTAGTTCGTCCACATTTGGAATATGCTGCTTCCATATAGTCACAGAATCTAATTAAAGACATTGATATATTAGAAATAGTACAACGGTGAGCCACAAAATTGATTCTAAATATAAAAAATAAATCATATAAAAATCAGGTAAAATATATGAATCTTCTCACTTCTCACCAAACTCCTGTTAGCCGTATCGCCTGTCAGTGGTCCAGTTGTGCAAAAAGACGCTAATTTCTTCTGTTCTGATGGAGTTGTTGATCTTCCACTGTCTGCATATCACTTCCTCTCTTCTCTATTGCGTCCTTGATGCTCTGGATCCAGCGCATGCGGGGTCTTCCCCTTGGTCTTTTTCCTTCAGGTTGCTATTCCAGGTACTTTCTTGGATATCTTTCCTGGTCTATGCGTTTAACGTGGCCGTACCACCGAAATTGAGCCTTCTCGATGTAAGTGAGAACTGACTCTATTTTGAGAGAGTCCTGAATTATGACACCTTTAATTAGTCTGAGGGCTTTCATCTTAGCCGCCTGCACTTTTGATTTGGTCTTCGATGTCCAAGTTTCAGCTCCATAAGTGAGTATGGGTCGAAGAATGGTCCCACAAATCAGTACTTTTACTTTATGAGGTATGTTTGGGTTTCACAGTATCGGATATAACATGTTTAAACTTGTGCTATACTTATGTATTCGGTGGTCAATTTCCTTTTCCATAACCCTCTCATTTATCTGGGTACCCAGATACTTAAAGTTTGCAACTTGTCTGTTTTACCTAAAAAAGCTTAGACTCGCAGGTGACTTGATACAGGTCTTTAAGATTCTAAAGGGAATTGACAACATCAATAGTGACAAAAATTTCACACTGAATATGAGAATCCGACAAGAAATGATGGTCTCAAACTGTCAAGAAATATATTCAATTTGGAAGTGGGTAGAAACAACTTCACCAACCGTGCAGTTAACGAATGGAATAAACTTCCTGCAGAGACAGTGCAATGTAGTTCAGTTCGAAGCTTTAAGATTCGTTTGGATAAACACCTATGCAAGATGCTGTAATAACTGTCATTTATTTTATATTATTTCTTTATTTGTTTGTTATTATTTGTCTTTTTGTTTATTATTATTATTTGCTTGATTTTCACTTATTATTACTTATCTGTCAATTTATTAATATTTACTATTTACCTGTTTGCTTATCATTTAACTATATCTATGCATTTATCTATTTGTTGTATTCATTGTTATTTAAATTATCATAATATATATGTATATATATATATATATATATATATATATATATATATATATATATATATATATATATCCCTCCTTTTTAACAGCCAGCAATAAAGGAATAGACCACCCCTAAAACAACGCAAACAACAGCCCCAAGTTTTTTCCTTGAGAGGTCGATTGGAGGGATTGACCACCGTTGTTTACTGTATTAGAACTACGTGTTTCCAGTCAATGAAACTTGAAGTATGTTATTATTTTTTCTCCACATGACGCTTGAAATAATCTTTCGTAGTGTGAATTGAACAAGTCTTACAAATGAGCTTATTAGTTTGATATTTCTAGTTAAATCTTTGAGTTTTTCTTTTTGTGTTTTGTAACAGATTGAAAAAATTGATTTATAGAATGTCTTATTGCTTTCATCTAGTGGGAACCTTTTGGGTTAATTGTTAATACAGAAAGTATTTATCATTCTTTTTTCTATTAACTTCATCAAGAATCCCGTTATTTACTAGCAAATGTGCTGCTTTTTGTAGCATCTTTATATAATTGATGGCATTGGCTTTTTTGGGAGTTACCAAGGTCTATTGATTTTATATAAACCTTAGAGTTCAAGATACCAGGAGGCATTGGACCTTGTTACTCCTATGAAAGCACAAGGGAGTATAAAGATGAAGGCAAACTTTTACAAATAATCTCGCAAATACCTTCCCACATAAACTCCACGCTACCATATACTTCCACATATAGTGTGACTTCCAGAGACATTCATGATAATGATAAAAAAGTAGTGACACCTGCAGCATTATTACTTTATTTAATCCTGAATCCCTCTTTATGATATGCCAGTTTCTTTAGAGAGAAAATTTAAGTACAAAAAAATGTAGAGTTTAATAATGATTCAGTTTAACGTTGCAAACTCACCCTAACAGAAAGCTAGGATGGTACACCTTACAGAGGACTTTGTAGCGTGGAATTTAGTGAATCATGCCCTTGGTCCAACTCGACGTTATCTCGAAATCCGTTGCAAGTAATGACATTCTAACTCGCTCGGACAACAAGCATCCACTGTAGATATACCCAAAAAAGAATTCTGTGGAGTCTGCTCGGGCACCTTACAAAGTCCCTTTCCTCTGTTTTGTCTTACAGGAACCTCTACAGCTAAATCTTATATTTTGTATTTTGTACCAAGAGTTCTGCATATTCCTACTTTATGCCTTATATCTTCCACCTTATTACAATATTCTCTATCACCTTCTTTTAGGTCTTCCTATTCACTTTGTCATCCTGGTGAAAAGGACATAAAAATCTTATAGAGAAAAATAAAAACATAGGTTAGCATTTGGAGTGATCATTTTGTGTATGCTATTACTCAAGTAATGTTTACAAGAAAACAATTTGTATTGGTTTCCAGATGTGTGAAGCAGTCGGACAAGAACAGAGGCGAGGTTTTTCTTTCAATCCATCACTTCACAAGAAGGTATACTTTTAGCCCAGCAGGTTCTCAGGTTTTCTAAAAACTAAAACTCACCATCCCAATCCCGCACAGTGGGAAGTGAAAAACCCTTGGTAGATCAAAGCCAATGTTGAGTCGCCTCCCCGCTTGGCCAGAACTCTCGGGAACGAACGCGACATAGCCCGTGGAAGGCCCCGGGAGTCGAACTCACGACCAACTGGTCATGAGCTCGACACATTATCCATTGGTATATGTGTAGCAACCTCAGGTTTTCAAGCTGTGTAATCCATCCAGGCTAAAACCGAACTGAAGCACATAGCCTCAACTCATGCCTGAGGACTACTTTAGCAAGTGAAACTTACTGTAGACATTACTGCATAAAACTCTTCATAATAATGTACTACTGCTGACATCCGTACTTAACCCATGATGCACTTCACAAATTCATTTCATTGTTGTTATATTAATACAATTCTGTTGACAAAAACCACTTTAGTTATAATAGAACTACTATATATACAACATTACAAACAAAATATATATGTACATAACAACACAATGGTACGTGTACTAATTCTGATGCATATATATAATAACTGAGTTCTTATATTTTAGAGCAAAATCCCGTAATACTAATAGCTCCGTAAGCATCATTAGGTCACTAAAGGAAGTTTGCAGGTGCTCCGTAGTTTCAAAGTTAGAAGGCAGTCATTGACTATAGTAATAATTCATGGGTCCCTCTTTCCTTGCATTCCAAAACTCTGATATTTGTTGTTCCATATGATATCAATAAAAAATCTCGAAAATGTGTTCGTTTCATTTGGTAAGATCATTCCTATTAAGTCTCACTTTTCCTAATAAAGTCTCTACACCTGACAGAGTGATAGACATTACAATTTAGTGAATTATTTACTTTATTATGTGATGTATAGAGGGATTCCACAGAACTGTGCATTTGAAGTAGAAATGTAGTATTCTGCAGATAGAAGGTAATTATCAAGCCATCAACACTATTTCGAAATACTGTTAGTTATGTTAGACCCTTCAATTCAAAAAAGTTGTAAGCCAGAAGTAATCCTAAATAAGTGGACGTCTTACATCTTTACCTAGAATAGACTATGGTTAATCACCTTATTCTTAAGGTAAGTAGAGTAATTCCATTTGAGGTTAGAAAATGTAACAAATTATGTTAGATGTTCCTAAATGAGTAAAGAACACTTGGTGATGCACATATGTAACAATATGAAGTTTATTTGGTTAAGTATTTCATCTGTTTTAATCAGCGTTTCTATCCGTTGGGACATCGTGCCAAGAAGGTAGTCATAGAGGTAGGGAGTAAATGTGAGGTTTAAAATAAGCTGAGAGGAAAGCTAGTAGAATTTGGAAATGATTAGTATTCTTTTTTGAGTGAAGAGACCATCTTTCGTAAAAAAAAAAAAAAAAAAAAATGCGTGGCCCTTGTCAGTAGGTATATCACTGAAATGTCTAAAATAGAATATGCTTAGAATCTATGTAGTGACTCTGTCACACAAGAATTTATTAATCTATTTATTTACCAAAGTTAGTGCCATCTTGCTACTACCTTGGACAATGAGTAGGATGTTAAGATTCAAGTGACTTCCGCTTACCTTGTGGGACAACGCTTGAAGTGTTTTGAGCACCCATGTTGCTGAGTATGAAAACCTTGGTGATGATTGTATTTCTATCCTTCACTGACGAAATGGGATCATAAAGCTTGTGAAAAAAGAGACTTAAGGAAATGAGCAAAAGGAAATGTTAGAGGTTTAAAAGTGGTTGACATTCTTCTTTATGTAAAGATCAGTCTCATCATAAGAAAATGTTATCTGATTTTGATCCAATGTAGTGTCAATAACCATATACATTGAGTGCGTAAATACGTGAAGAACTATTATTGCAAGTATTTTTTTCTAAGTTTCTTTATATCCCCTACATTTATCCAGACTTTAGTCTAACTCGTAAACTATGTTAATTGTTTTTTATGCACTTTGGATTTCATTAGATTTCGATTGATTTGTCTGGGTCGAACAATTTAAGCAATTTTCTGCTTGCTGCCAGGCAAATTCACATACATGAGGACACCTTCCGGCTTCTTGCAGAACCTTGATGGTATATTTACAGAGATCAGACCTCAAGAAACCAATAGACATTTACTAGTGGAATGGTAATGTACGGCGTCTAGAGAATTCTTGGGACACCCCAATTTGTTGTTCCGTAATCGTGGCTTCAAACACCAGAAGTGTCAGTCCCATCCTTTGCTCTTCTATTTCTCTCTCTCTTTCTCGAACTGTCTCGTACTCCTCCCACCACATACCACACCCACCATTCCCTTTGACCAAGAAAAAGAAATCTGAGACCGGTAAGTGATCTGCACGGACTTCAAACGCCGCGACTTCCACCGTGTGAACCGGACGAAACTTCCGGGCCGGACAAGACTTGGGTCGCGCCAGTGTCCTTCCACGTGCATCAAACACCGTGGTGACTAGGCCTGGAAACAAAACTTTACGTTCAATTTCCTTACATCTGATCCCGCATTTGCTGCCACGGTTGAGGCGTCCTCAGCCCATTAGCGATGTTGACATGTGTCCTTAGTTATGCTATTCTATTCGTCCAATGCAATTATTGCCATTTGCCTTGATAACCACGAACCAGTTTGCATTATTCAGTGATATTCATTTGAATTAGAATGACGTTTTTTTCTTCCATGCAGGACGTGTCTACTTTAAATTGTCAAGCTGTGTCTGCGTCTCACTGGATTTGAATTCGTTGATTTTTTTTTTTTTTTTACTCATAGATTTAACTTTCTCCATGTCTTCCTCATGAAAATATGGAGTTTAATTGGTCACTGAATTATTTCTAAACCACCTCAGATTTTCAATACGCACCCCTATTATGATGTACGGATATATGAATATATCGCAGAAAAATTAAATCAGATTTCTTAATAAACATTCTTTCTCTGCATAAGAAACATCCATTCATAGCATCACGAGAAATTTTTTCACTATGCTCGTATTCATCATTGAAAAAATATATGTATATATCACAGAGAAAACATTCATGATGAGTGAAGTGATTTATACAGAGATGTCCGAAAAATTACACGAATGATCACTGATAAGCAACGGCAGATCATGCTCACCTATATGAAGACGCGCTTAGCATTAACCAAATTAGTTTCCTTTGCCCCATGTGCTTGCACTGAAGATAAAAAAAAATGTCTCTGATAGCTTTTAAATTTCAACATAGGACCATATAGTGAGAATAATACCAAAACCTCGGTGCTGTTTTCACCGTAATGGTTGTAATAGCCAATACATTTACTCAGAATGAAGATGCTATCAATCCAAACAATATATACATATAATATATATATATATCTATATATCTATATATATATATATATATATATATATGTATGTATATATATATATTTATATGTATATATGTATGTATACACACACACACACACACACACACACACACACACACACACACACACACACACATATATATATATATATATATATATATATATATATATATATATATAATTCCATTCACAAAAAGACATGTTAAAAGCTAATTAGTGTAGTGGAAGAAGGAGTTTTTCCATAGTTGAATGAAATCACTCTATGGCATATTAGAAGATATAACTCCCCATAACACCATAAACCTAGAAGCGTTAGCAATAGCTGCAGATAGACTTCCCTTTGCGGTAACCTGGCTCAAACCCCCTGACTACGAGAAGAACACAGGAATAGGGTTAACTTCAAAAGATCTCCTGTGGCAACAGAGTATAATTCTCACACTGGACTTAGTATTACCTTGAACCCCTCTGCATCGAAAGGGGATACCACATACTAAAATAAATTCGTGTGATGCTTGCCAGAAGAGCAAGTACCTCTCTGTACAAGGGGAGGATTAATGGAGATGGGTTTAAGCCGTTCTCCAATGAAGGGGTACTACACAGCTAAATGAAACTGTATAGTGTGAGGGAGAATAAAACAAGCATCACTCGGCACGAAAGGGATTATACAAAATACCTGAACCTGATGAAAGACATTTTGAGGAACATCATCCCTCCCCCTATGCCCAAGAAAATAATAATAATGAAATAAGATCAAATAAAAGGAAAAAAATATATGTCTCTTTAGGATAAGGACTTCAAAAACTAGTTTGTGCTAAAGACGTTCATGAACTTCTCTCTAAATTCAGAATGGTTAAAATGAACCTAAGGTTGTAAATTCAATAAAAGCTTCGTCTTCTAATGGCGTTTCTCTCTCTAAAAAAAACACAATAAAAACAACAGTCTTTAAACAACCTAGACCTCAAAAATACTGTCAGATGTTTACGATACATTATATTTGACTAAAATAACGAATATGTACATATATGAATACATTTACACACACACACACACACACACACACACACACACACACACACACACACACACACACACACATATATATATATATATATATATATATATATATATATATATACATACTACCTCACCCCCCATCCCCCGGCCCATTCCACCTCATGCATCACATCATCCATATATAACCATTCTCCATTCACCCCTGTCTTCTGTCCTCTCCCGTCCTTCCTCAACAGACATTCCCCTCTTCCCCAAAGCCCCCTTCACCCCATCCATCCACCTCATCCTAGGACGTCCCCTCATGTTCACTCCCTCCACATCTGCCTTCCATACCTCCTTTACTAGTCTTTCTTCACTCATTCTTTCCATGTGTCCAAACCATCCTAATACTCTTTCATCTACCCTATCTCCCAACTCCCTTTCCACCCCTGTTCTTCTCCTCACCTCCTCATTTCTCACTCTATCTAGCCTAGTAACTCCCATCATACTTCTCAGACACCTCATCTCAAACACATTCAAACTCCTTCTCTCTTCCTCTCTTATGTTCTATGTTTCTGCACCATACAATGCTGTTGGCACAATCACTCCTTCATACAGTCTCCTCTTAACATCCATTCCCAAATGTATATTCCTCATTACACTCTTCAATCCACCAAGGCATTTACTTGCTTCTCTCAATCTACATTCTACCTCCACCTTCACTCCACCTTTTTCTGCCACATTTGCACCCAAGTATCTAAAACTATCCACTTCCTCCAGTCGCTCTCCCTTAATGCTCACTTCCAGTCTACTGCCACTTTCACCCCTTGTACATCTCATCACCTTACTTTTACCCACATTTATCTTTAAATTTCTTCTATCACATACTTTCCCAAACTCTCTCACCAACTTCCTCAGTCCCTCCTCCAATCCTGCCACAAGCGCAGTGTCGTCAGCAAACAACAGCTGGCTCACCTCCCACTTTTCTCCATTTTCTTTAACC
>NC_134789.1:7756756-7766756 GCF_046742065.1 Oratosquilla oratoria | reverse complement strand
TAAGAAAAAAGAAAAGGAAAATCGAGTTACATGGGAAAATCACGAATCACATCCTTTTTACACACTTTTTTTTTTTTTTTTTTTTTTTAAACCTTGCCTGATGACTGTTCCCCCATTACCGGACTCAACAAGGACTCGAACCCAACTCTTCAAGTTCCAACGCACCGTGTTCTTTAAAAGAAAGACTACTCGAACTCGGATCCGAGTCCCTTAACACTACATATAAACTTATAAACATATAAAATGTAAATAATCCCTTTTTCATTCTACAAAAACAAAATTCATCTACTTGCGTTGAGTTACATGTTTAAATAAACGTACCACCTCAATGCTGAACCTGATGAGGAGAATGCCCCGAAACACATTCATTATAAGTGAGACAGAGAAAGTGCAGAAATGTTATAGACAGATATCTATGTAGATCTAATTGATAATTAATATCAAGCTAATATTACAGACGAATGCAGTAGCTTAGACTCAGCCAGAGACGACCATCGCTATCGCTGATTGGTTGTCTTCATTAGGCACCGCAGCGTCAATATACCAGAAACTGCAAGCCTCCTGCAACACGCCAGCTAAGTCTTTCAAATCTACAAGGATATGACCTCAATGATTCTTGTCTCATCACTACACAGGGAACTTCTCCGCCAATGCGTGCGGTCACCGTATATGTCTTCGTGGTCAACCAGGGCTGTCCGCATTCTACTTGCTTGTATAGAGGCAAAGAAACGCTTGAATGCAGAGGGATAGCGCACTTGCCTCAGGACACACGCACCTTCAAGTATGATAATACACTTTGCAAATACAGAGTAACAAAAAACTCAGTCACATAGAAAGTCATTCATTCAGACACACACATAAAGATATATTCAGTATGTATCGCTATGATATTAGGTAATAATATAATGTGATATCTCGTTAAATACACAATTATATATCTATATAAAAATTAACTATATCTTTATACATATTCAAGCAAGGACGAGCGCGCGCGCACACACACACACACACACACACACACACACACACACACACACACACACACACACACACACACACACACACACACACACACACACACACACACACACACACACACACACACACACACACACACACACACACACACACACACACACACACACACACACACACACACACACACACACACACACACACACACACACACACACACACACACACACACACACACACACACACACACACACACACACACACGCACGCTCGCACGCACGCACACACACACACACACACACACACACACACACACACACACACACACACACACACACACACACACACACACACACACATGACTTGGTGGCGCGGTTGGTAGAGTACTTGACTGTCATTACGGCGGTCCGGGTTCGAATCCTGCCCAGGGCTGAAATGATTTCAGTATCGCTGCGTTTCGAGTCTTTACTCCAACTCTCGTGGGTCGGGGAGTTGTGTGTGTGTGTGCCTGTAAGTTCACAGTATTACCCATTGATCGGTCATACGAGCTCTGAGCTCTCTTTCGGGAAGAAAATAGCTGTCGATCAAGAGTTGAGCATGTGATCCAAAGACCAAGGTGAACACACACACAAACAACACACACACACACACACACACACACACACACACACACACACACACACACACACACACACACACACACACACACACACACACACACACACACACACACACACACACACACACACACACACACACACACACACACACACACACACACACACACACACACACACACACACACACACACACACACACACACACACACACACACACACACACACACACACACACACACACACACACACACACACACACAAACATACATAAGAACATAAGAATGAAGGAGACTACAAGAGACCATAAGGCCTACAGTAGGCGGTGCCATGTCCATTACCACCTGTCATCTTCATCCATAAAGTTTTCTAACCGTTTCTTAAAACAACCAATAGTTTCAGCGCTCACTACAATTTGTCCGATTTAAATCAATTACCGCAAGTCCTGTCTTGTTGCCTTGATATGATGACCTTGTTTGCGTTACCCTTTCTAAAGTCTTTGATCCCTGCACTCTGCGTCTTTCCAGAGAGTGTAAGTTAAGGTGCCTAAGCCTCTCTTCGTAAGGTAAATTTCTGAGCCCTTGTATCATTTTGGTCATTCTTCTCTGTACTGATTCTAGTGAATTGATGTCCATTCTATAAGTCGGAGACCAAATTTGTACCGCATAGTCAAGGGTGGGTCTAACTGATACTAGACAGAGTTTGATAATTACTTCTGCACTTCTATTTGTAACCGTCCTAGCAAAGAAACCTAATGCTATGTTAGCTTTATTCCTGGCGCTAATGCACTGCTTCCTGGATTTAAGGTCAAGACTCACTAGAACTCCCAAGTCTCTCTCGCACTCAGTTTTCTTTAAAAACGTGTTATCTAAGCTACATCTGTTGTTGGGGTTGTGTATTCCTACGTTGAACCCGCTGCACTTTGAGACATTGAACTAAATTTGCCATTTCATCGACCATGTGAACAATTTGTTAAGATCTTCCTGCAGAATATCGGCGTCGTCTCCTGACGTAATTAGGCGTCCTATTTTAGTGTCGTCCGCAAACTTACTAACATCACTATTAATCCTATTGTCCAAGTCGTTTATGAACATAATGAAAAATAAGGGACCCAAAACCGAGCCCTGGAGTACTCCACTAGAAACACTCCCCCAATTAGATTTTACACCATATATGGCGACCCGCTGTTTTTAACACTTTTCCTCCTATGTCATGGGCTTTGATTTTATTTAGTAGTCTCTGGTGGGGTACCTTGTCGGACGCTTTGCTAAAGTCAAGGTAAACAAAATCGTAATTAACATTGTTATCCGACGCCTTATATACGTTAGTGTAAAAAGGATACAAAATTAGTCACACATGACTTACCCTTGCAGAAATAAAATTATATCTTTCGATGTGATCTCTGAGTCTATTAACTATTATTGATTCAAGCATTTTACTTATAACTGATGTCAAACTGATTTGCCTGTAATTGCATATAGACGATTTTTTTTTCTGCCCCCAAGCAATAGGCATAAAACCAGAGTCTAATGACTTATTAAATAATTCTGTTAACTGGTTGCAGATTTCAAACTTACACTCTTTAAGCATTCGCGAAAAAATTCTCCTGGACCCGAGGATTTTGTAGCTTTAAGTCTTTCAATCTTTTTAACTACTTCTATCTTACTGATGCTGATATTTGATAGTCTACTTTCTTCATTCCCATTGAAAATCGGATCGCAGTCAGGTACCTTATTTAACCTTTAAATAGTAAACACTAAGAAAATATTTGTTAAACGCCTCACTCATTTTTTCCTTCGATTCTATCATGACATTTTCGTCGTTTCTAATTTGGCCTATTCTTTTCTTATTTTTTTGTTCTGTAGAGATGAAAGAAGCCCTTTAAGTTTGATCTCGCTTGTCTGGCAACCTTAATTTCATAGTTACGTTTCGCCGTGCGCGTGTTCTTTTTCACCAGTCAAGCCATATCGTTATATTTGGATCTAATGAGTGTTTCACACACACACACACACACACACACACACACACACACACACACACACACACACACACACACACACACACACACACACACACACACACACACACACACACACACACACACACACACACACACACACACACACACACACACACACACACACACACACACACACACACACACACACACACACACACACACACACACACACACACACACACACACACACACACACACACACACACACACACACACACACACACACACACACACACACATACACAAACATATACACACACACACGCACACTCAACGAGAAATTTTGTTCTCTAATTATATTCGATTTATTGTAACCCCGGTTGGTGATTGTTGTGGTTACATAAGATGGGCTTAATGCGGGCGAGATAAACTCCAAAACCGGAGTTTCTTCTATTTATTTATAACAAGAGAACCTGGTTGGAAATGTAGCAAACTACATATGGGCCCTTTTGGTAAAATAATTTAGGTGCTGGGCCTTGACCTCGGGCACACCTGTGTCTGGCAGCTACTTCACCTAGCCAGGTTCTGGCTGGCAGGTTCTTGACCAGCCCAGCTTTTCTACTTGGTTTCATTATTGTCGGTTAATATAGGGGGTTAGTGGGTTGTCGTATGTAAAGGTGTTAGTCTGGCTATTCTATGCATTGGGGTCAGTTCTATACATGAGGGTTAGTCGTATGGTTGGTGGGTATGGTTAGATATTCTATATATATATATATATATTAGCTTATGGGTGATATAATAGGGGCAGGTATAATAAAGGGGGTTTAATGGGTTTATCTGGTGACATTTGGCAGCAATATCTTGTTTGTCTGATTTCTGCTGCGTTTGGTATCTGTAGAAAGGTGGTTGTTCTGGGAAAGCAAGGTCACCAAGAGGAGTAAGTAGTGCCATGTCGCAAACATGTGGATCACGTGCGTGGTAGGTGATGGTTAGTAATGGTTACATTATTGCTGTGGATACATACGAGAAACAAAAGAGTCTTGTTAGAGCAATACGGAAATGAACTGTAATATTAGGTTGCATATAAAGGAAAAGGAGACATTTTTTTTTTACATTCGCTCCAATCAGTGAGTGTTCTTTTAGTCACAGAACCAAAGGTAGATATGTAACTAAAAATATGCTTAGATGTAAAATATTTTTAGTCAATTTATTGACTATATCTTGTAAATATTTTACCTGTTCGGTTCTCCTTCATGACTTTCTACCAAACCCCACATGCAGTTACTGCCACAAACTAAAGAACCCTATATGTATGTCTCTCAATCAATCTAAGTAAAAATATCTCTCTTGATTTTGATGTAAATTACTCTTAACATACCTACGAAATAAATTAAAGCTTCCATGTCATCTGACTATAGTGATGATTCTCCTTCTGGCAATCCGGGACTGTCTGATAACTGCCATGCTTAATTTCACCTTTGTTTTCTACCTTTCAATTCCAGTGATATCATTACTCATTTCTCTACGAATATTAACAACTCTCTCACCCTACATAGCAACATAGCTTCTAAATGTATACCCATACCAATTCAAAGTAAGATCATCACATATATATGTATATATATGAACATATACATATACATATACATATACATATACATATACATATACATATACATATACATATACATATACATATACATATACATATACATATACATATACATATACATATGCATATGCATATGCATATACATATACATATACATATACATATACATATACATATACATATACATATACATATACATATACATATACATATACATATACATACACATATTTATGCATATATATATACATATATATATATATATATACATATATATATATATATATATATATATATATATATATATATATATATGTGTGTGTGTGTGTGTGTGTGTGTGTGTGTGTGTGTGTGTATGTGTGTGTGTGTGTGTGTGTGTGTGTGTGTGTGTGTGTGTGTGTGTGTGTGTGTGTGTGTGTGTGTGTGTGTGTGTGTGTGTGTGTGTATGTGTGTGTGTGTGTGTGTGTGTGTGTGTGTGTGTGTGTGTGTGTGTGTGTGTGTGTGTGTGTGTGTGTGTGTGTGTGTGTGTGTGTGTGTGTGTGTGTGTGTGTGTGTGTGTGTGTGTGTGTGTGTATGTTTTATGTATGTATATATGTGTGTATATACATTTAGCAAAAAGTTAAAGTTAGGTCGCCTTAAACAATTACAATACCCACTTCCTTGTCTGCCTTACCTGTATTTTAATATATCAACACACGACTGTCAAGTACAGGACACCTTCTAGAGATCTTCTTCAGACTTTCGCGATCGCTATGTTAACGGCCTTACATAGTAGCTTGACCACATAGCAACACAAAAACGAACAACCATGTACTAAATGACTTACTGTATAATCACCGACACAATTGTAAATATTCGCATACTCGCATTCAAAATACACAAACTCAAACACGCACACGGTGGCACATTGGTAGCGATTGCGGTCGACACTACGGTGGTCTGGGTTCGAATCCCGCCAAGGTTGAAATAATTTCAGAATCGCTGCGCTTTGAATCGTTACTCGGTGATATATGGGCTCTGAGCTCTCTTCCGAGAGAGTAATAGCTGTCGATGAAGAGTCCAACACGTGATCCAAGACCATGGTGAATCACACATATACACACACATGCGCGCGTATAAACACACACACACACACACACACATACACGCACACACACACGGATCGACGGCGCAGTGGTAGCGTTCACAACCGCTACTCCGGTGGTCGGAGTTTGAACGCCATCTAAGACTAAAATAATTTCAGTATCGCTGAGCTGCGAGCCGCTACTCAAAATCATGTAGGTGGGATTTGTGTGTGTGTGTGTGTGTGTGCGTGCGCGTGCGTGTGTGTGTGTGTGAAGTCACAGCCTTACTCATAGATCGGTCAGATATGAGCTCTGAGCTCTCATCCGGGAGGGTAATAGCTGTCAATCACGAGTTCAACACGACATCTAAAACCATAGTAAGTAACAAACACACACACACACGCACACACACATCACACACATAATACACACACACACACACACACACACACACACACAGTGACAGTCGTAGTCTTTATACTCGTACAGGGTAACATCTGATACACGCGCCATGGTGCACAACGCTTTACCCACGATATCCAACACTACTTATGCGGCGTCCTTCAGTGCAGCTCATGAATTCTCTTCTCCTTTACCGTCAACTAATGATGCATATCTATAATGTGATACTCTCGTGCTACATTCTAACATCAGGCCCTGGCTGTAGGAATAGATTCTTTGCTGGGCCTATTTTTTAACAATTTGACCTCGTCCACGCGCCTTGTACATTTCTACTCGTCTTTGGATAGGCCTTCTCTCTCTCTCTCTCTCTCTCTCTCTCTCTCTCTCTCTCTCTCTCTCTCTCTCTCTCTCTCTCTCTCTCTCTCTCTCTCTCTCTCTCTCTCTCTCTCTCTCTCTCTCTCTCTCTCTCTCTCCCTCTCTCTCTCTCCCTCTCTCTCTCTCTCTCTCTCTCTCTCTCTCTCTCTCTCTCTCTCTCTCTCTCTCTCTCTCTCTCTCTCTCTCTCTCTCTCTCTCTCTCTCTCTCTCTCTCTCTCTCTCTCTCTCTCTCTCTCTCTCTCTCTCTCTCTCTCTCTCTCTCTCTCTCTCTCTCTCTCTCTCTCTCTCTCTCTCTCTCTCTCTCTCTCTCTCTCTCTCTCTCTCTTTCTCTTTCTCTCTCTCTCTCTCTCTCTCTCTCTCTCTCTCTCTCTCTCTCTTCTCTCTCTCTCTCTCTCTCTCTCTCTCTCTCTCTCTCTCTCTCTCTCTCTCTCTCTCTCTCTCTCTCTCTCTCTCTCTCTCTCTCTCTCTCTCTCTCTCTCTCTCTCTCTCTCTCTCTCTAGCTTTCTCTCTCTCTCTCTCTCTCTCTCTCTCTCTCTCTCTCTCTCTCTCTCTCTCTCTCTCTCTCTCTCTCTCTCTCTCTCTCTCTCTCTCTCTCTCTCTCTCTTTTTTTTTTTTACATTGCTGTACCCATATTGGACTTAATCAATCTAATCCTTAAAGTATAACTCAGTACATCATATGTAGAAATCACACGTCTGTAGCAGACGTAAAACTTGCACTATATGTTACAATGTTAGAGTGTATGTGTCCTTTTACCAACATGTAGCTTTAGTAGATCTATATATTTTTCCAACTTATGTAGTATCTTCATGTTTATTAGTCTTAGTGCTCTTTCTGGAAATAATGTTGTACCCAAATGGTAGAACACATATATAACGGTGGTCTGAAATAAAAAATGTAATCTGATCTCATTCCTCTACATGTGCATCAGTCAATCTCTATTCTCTGGAGACTTAATTGGAAGCATGCTGGTCTCGTATTTGCTTAACTGTGGGTTCGAATCCCACACTCATCTGCGATTCCCAGAAGTGACTACTATCTGCCACAACATTCCAGTGCGCACAGGGCAAAGGTGATGGCTTTGGCCGCAGGTACACGCCCATATCGTAGGCTCCTCACTCTAGTCTTTGTACGCCATTTGATAAAATTATCTTCTTTCTCAGTCCACTAAAGTCCTTCAAAGCGCCGCGGAACTGTACTATTTTATAAGTTCGATGAGAGAACAAAGTAACGGACTAATTTTTAATGTTTGATGGAGGGTAGGGTCGAGGGATTCAAATCAGTGTTAATTTACAAAGTGAGCTGCCTACAGTAGCTACTTGTCTCTGGGGGGCCTCATACTCTTAAACATATTCAATTTTCGGTGTTTCTTACCCCCGAGTTAAGTGGCCAAATGGTATACAAAACAAAAACTGTAGATTGAGTAATGTATTGAAAGTGAACCACTTGATGTCCCTGGGTCTGTGTCTGTCTGTGCCCGTCTCTAACATCGAGAAGGAGAGCTGAGTACAAATAACTTCGTTAAAGCTCTTGTCTTCGACAGGCCACAATATATTGCCAAATCTTCTTTATCAGACTCACTTTTTTCAAAGTGTTCTTTACTGTAAAAAAATTCATTAACTATTTTTGTATTCTTAGTCTTATAGGAGAATCCTGCACACACACACACACACACACACACACACACATTCTCTCTCTCTCTTTCTCTCTCTCTCTCTATCTCTCTCTCTCTCTCTCTCTCTCTCTCTCTCTCTCTCTCTCTCTCTCTCTCTCTCTCTCTCTCTCTCTCTCTCTCTCTCTCTCTCTCTCTCTCTCTCTATCTATCTATCTATCTATCTATCTCTCTCTCTCTCTTTCTCTCTCTCTCTCTTTTAGACTGTACTAGGTCATCTGTTCTGGATGTAACTATACTTTAATGTTTAAACAACATGGATATGTTTGCTGTCTTGAACTGTGTTCCAGTACAATGTGGCTTTATCATATAGTTTTAACTAAAGGATACAGAATATAAGGCCCCTAGCAATACTTGAATAGTTTTATCCACCAATAGCCAAAACGAAATATACAAAATCCACCATCGTAGCGACCATGGATTTCGATAGACTGTCAGCTGCTCACGGAAATCTTATACAAGTATGTGAACGTTCCACATCACTCTTGTGGATCTCACTGAAGCTTCACTAATCACTCTAAGGCGCCTTGGGGGGTAAACGGTATGTTGAAAATACCATATGCTGGTATACCATTTCGTTGCCTATACCTGAGGGACAAGTGACGATCAGATATGAAACACTTTCTTTCAATTTTAATCGATTACTTGATATATAATTATTCAAAAGAATTTGTTTAAATTCCTGTTGAGTCTTAAAAATCACTTAAACTATTCTAACTTGTATTTTGCATAAGTATTCTGCTAAGTATTCTTTACAGGAGATGTACTCACGATAAAGAAATCCTTACATATAATTTAATGTGGTCAAGAGAAGAAAGATAGTTGTAATGAAAGGTACTAATGATAAAATAGCGTAGAAAGGAATAATTTTTCGAAATATGGGAAGATGAATTGAAAAGGTCAAGGCAAGAGAAGCGTAATTGCTATGTGCTCGACCTTTGAAAACAGGTAAATGTCACTGGTAGTTACTAGACTCGAACTCGGGTACACGTCCTCCAAAACACGATCGAAATGAGCCCTCTATTCGGTACACATAACACCTAATGATAGAATAATTTCTATCAGTTTGGAAAGTAAGGCGTACGACAATGCATTCATTAATTTTTACATAACTTTCTTTGTATTATACAAAACTTTGAACTCTATGTAGTAATCTCGATCCTTGATCGAAAACCACGACTTTATATTGAATATGTTTCGGGTTAGTTAAGAACAAAAACATGTTAGACGAAACACAAAGTTTTGAAGAGAATATTGATATATAATTTTTATTTTGTTTTTATTGTTATTTTTTCTAGGACTAGTGATTTCTCTAAGAAGACG